>NC_079973.1:11368158-11697045 GCF_029852145.1 Microplitis mediator | reverse complement strand
AAATTCCACAGTCTGGATTTATAAGTTTAATGTAATTTACAAATTTTCTATTCAATACACTGTAAAAAATTCGCGGAGTGAATGCGGATTAAATCCGGAGTGAATGCAGAGTGAATGAATTATTAATTATTCACTCCCTTCGGAGTGAAATTCACTCCGCAGGGGAGTTTTCGCGGAGTAGATAATTTTTTATTAATTTAATCCCTCCGGAGTGAAATTCACTCCGGAGCGGAGTTTTGAAAATATTATTAATAAAATGTAACTCCACTCAATAAAATCGAAGTAAAAACTCGCGTATTACATAATTGATCAGCTAATACGCACACACATATTTAGGCACACACGCGCACTCGCACGCACACATTTGCACACACGCACACATTCTAACACACGTACACATTTGTACACACGAACACATTTGCACACATTTGCACACACGCACACAAACACCTGCACACACCCAAACACACACATGCACGCAAACACACACACACACACACACACACACACACACACACACACACACAGAGGCATATATCTACGCAGTTACCATCTTCTATTGTAACAATTATAATTTTAACACACACATTGTTTAGCAGTTTCATATAAATTAATATAAATTTATTTAAGTATTAAAACTCCGGACCGGAGTGAATTGGGAGTGAAATAATATCCGCGTCACTCCGAGATCACTCCGCTAAAAAAAAACTCCCAATACACTCCGCATGCGGAGTGATTTTTTTTAAAACTCCGGAACTCCGAGTGGTGGAGTGAATCCGGAGTGAATTCGGATTTTATTTCACTCCCGATTCACTCCGGATTCACTCCGGATTTTATACAGTGTAACAATATTTTGTAGTTAAAATTAAAAATTTCATGAAAAATTTCTTTTAAAAATTTTTTCATAATTCAGAGTTTACAAGAGATTTATAAATACAATAGAGTAATTAGCAAAAAATAGAATACTTTAAAAGTTATAAGATAGAATTTATTTCATTTAACATAACAACAACAACAGTAAAATTTACTATATCGATCACACGAAGAATGAAAGATTCCTTGTCAAAATTATTATTTCGGATGTCAAAACAGCAGACCTCCTGCCAGGAGTATATCGTTTTTAGAATTTAATACATCATTACAGGTTTGTCTAATATGCATTGAATTAAAAAGGATGCAATGTTCTTTTTGGACAAAAAAAAAGTTTTTTTAAAGCGTTTTAAGAAATGATATGTATTTTAGAAAAAGGTTATCTGTCCGAGAATATCATTTTTTTGCTATGTACATTGAAAGATAATCAATTATTCATTCAAAACAGGTCAAATTAAAGGATGCATTAAAAAAAAATTCTTTTACTAAATTTTTTTCTTATTATTTTTTGGAGAGGGTCCGTCTTGCCTCTAAAAAAAATTTTTCTTCCTCAATTATGACGAAATTATGATGAATTTGTTCAAGATAAATCAAAACAACTTATGCTCAGTGCTCAAAAGCCATAAAAAATTATTAGCTGCTCAGTGGGTACATCGTGCCCTGGCCACTTCTACATATAAATCCTGTATTGATTTATTTATAATAACTTGGCTTTGTTGTAAAAGCCGGTGAATTTTTTCCCAATGTATATATTCCATGAATAGTTTAATAAAAAATTAATTAATGCTATTTCGAATGGAAACATCACTGTAAAAAAAGAAAAAAACAGTGTCAAAATCGACTCAATTTTAATACCGTCGCAGAGTTGAAATGAACAGACTCATGTACCGACATTACTTCGTGTTGAATTAAAATGTTTTAATAACGAGATTTGATCTTTTTAGTAGATCGGAGTAATATTGCTGTTAAGAGGAAGCGGTATCTAACCTTTTCCTCGCACTCAGAGATATGAACAGAACTATCATTGCTGTACTCGTACATGCAGAGAAATTTTTAGGCCAAGTAAGCCTCAATCCAGCCTCAGAGAGTAAAAAAATTTTTTTGAGCCTCGATGGGCCTCAAATGAACCTATTACTGGACTATGTAATTTAAATTCCATTAGTATAATTTGAGGCTCTTTGATCACCATTTGAGACTCATTGATGCTTTTTGAATATCATTTCAAGCTCAAAATGCTTTTTTTACTCAGTGAGGCTGGACTGAGGCTTCTTGGGTTCGATGAGGCTAGATATTTCGACCCAGGTATTTACCAGCTATACGGCAAAATCTACAATTATTGATGATAATCAGAGATTATAACTTTTATTATGCTAACTAATTATAACTATTATCAAGATCGTAATTCTTAATGACCTGATGGTAATAGTTGCCATCAGCCCAAATAATAATTACTGTCTAAACTACTAAAGAATTCAAATATCGGCGTTACAGTCTGAAGCTTGTCTACATGTAATTTTCTCTTCATTTACCGGTGTATGTAATGAATTTCACTTAATATTAGGATGATTGCTATTTTGATGATCATACCAAATCATTTAAAGTTATCAATAATAGCTACAATATTTGGAAAGTTTTATTATATTCGGACTTAACGATTGTACTGTTACTTATTTTAATTATTTAAAGGACAAAATGTGCATAGCAAACACATGGGTACACGGAAAGAATTTTTTGATAATAATTACTCTGTAATTTCGAGTAATCCTGGGCCGTTGCAAAAAATTGGTAATTTTTGTTTTAAATTTAATATTTTTTGTTTAAATATTAACGTTGCTAGACTATGTTTTACTCTACTACTGAGTAATTTTTTAAAAGTCTTATTTTCAATCGATTATTCTGAATATCTCATCTTAATCTATTAATTTTTACTCCATGCGATTAATTTTTATTCCCCAATATACCATTCTTTTAAACCCATTAACTGTTTGATGAAAAACTGCTCATAACTCGAATAAATTTTTTTATCTCGGGAGTAATTTTTACTCTAAACTGCAGAGTAATATTTCAGTAGTCTCCGTTAATGTTCGGTTAATATCGGCTTCAATTAATTGACTTTTATTTTGCTCGCGACAACTTACATGTTACGCACACAAACGTAGGCTTGGAAAAAAAGACGATCTCTGTAACTCTCTATAACTTAATATTTATTTTTAAATTAAAAAAAAATTTGTATCTTTTCTTTTTCAACACAATAAAAGTAATTTTTTTTTTTATTCTTTTTCAAAACATTTATTTTAAGTCATATTCTAAGGCAATTAGATGGTTATTAGATTTTTTTATGGAAATTTGAGCCTATTAATTGTAATTTTTATTGTAATTCAATATAAATTTTATAAATCGAATCATCAACTTTTTATCATAACCTACGAGTAA
This sequence comes from Microplitis mediator, assembly GCF_029852145.1. Classification (NCBI taxonomy): domain Eukaryota; kingdom Metazoa; phylum Arthropoda; class Insecta; order Hymenoptera; family Braconidae; genus Microplitis; species Microplitis mediator. The sequence goes on along the minus strand of NC_079973.1, from coordinate 11,693,742 downwards.
AAATTGAATTAGAGAGAATTTATTTAGACAGCCGCTAGGTGTAATTTTTACTCGCAATTTGAGTAAAAATTATTCTGATTGATTTTTACTCACTGAAAGAGTGAAATTTCGTAACTCGAAAGTGAAAAGTCGTAATGGCCCAAGATTACTCGATTTAGAGTAATTTTTAGAATAAATAACATGGCAATATTCATACGGAAATTCTTTCCGTGTATGAATAAAGGATATTAATTTATATACAACTATCTTATTTTTTGTTTCAGAATTTTCCCAACCTTGAATGGTAGCAGTTATCATCTTCAATTGAATCGTTTATTTGAGAAACCCTATAAGTCATGTTTTTTGTACGAAATTGGGTTTTTTGCATTTTTGGGTTCTTTGGATGTCCCTCCATAGAAATCAATCAAAATATGCATCAAATCAGCTTTTAAAAAAAATTAACGGGGTGACAGCAATTTCATTTAATTGAGAAATCCCATTAGTCAATGACTCAAATAAACATATGCAGTTTTACTTTTACAGAAATCGTTTTTTTTTTTTTTTATTTAAAATTCGCGCTTTTTTGGGAAATTTATTTCAAATGTTGTTTTATTGTTGACTGTTACATGACTAATTGAAATGTTTAAATTAATTATAGTATTTGTAATTTCTGAGTTTCAGAGTTCAAATGCATATTTAATACTTCATTTTATCAGTGTATAATAAATGATTTGAGTGGAAACACTTAAAAAAACAATGATTTTATAATTTTTTTCCCGTTTGGTTGAAAAACCCCATAAGTCAATCAACTTTAAATAATTTTTTCAAGTAGTTCAGTTAAAAAATTAAATTTTTCTTGTTGAAATCTTTTCCAGAGACGCTAACATTATTGTATTAAATTATTTATTTATTATTTTAATGTCAAGTTTCTCCAAAACAATGTTTTTTGTGTTTCCTGAAAAATTTTGTTTTCTTGACTTATGGGGTTTCTGAAATAAATGATTCAATTGTAACAATCATAATCTTTAATAGTTACAATTAGCATCTTCGATGGTAGTCATCACCACCATCAATTGTTACTGTTATAATTCTCAATGATAAAACTAATTATTTTCTCTCTAAACATGAATAAGTGAAATAAGTGAATATTCGTTAATCCCGAGTACCAATCGAACCACTTTTTAGAATTAGTGGTTCGATTTGCACTTGAAATTAGTGGATATTCACTTATTTTCACTAATTCATGTTTAGACAGTTCCCTCTAAAAAAATTTGTTACCATTTCAAATAGTTTAAATTAAAAATTTAGTATCGTAGATAGTAGGGGAGGGTGGGGCAGAGCGGCCCCCCTAAGCCAATTATTACTTTTTGTGGCTTTGAACCAAAATATCACTTTACTTTTGTCCTATTTCGAACAAATTTATGGACATTTTGCCAAAATTCTGAAAAAAAAAATTTTTTTTTGTGGGGCAGAGCGGCCCCGCTCCAAAAAGTTATCAAAAAATTTTTTTTTCGTTTTTTTTTTTTTTTTTTTAATTTTTTTCATCATTAAGAATGTATTTCTTTCTCTTGACAACTATTTTCGGTTTTATATTACTAGAAAAAAATTTTTTAAGGTGTACTAAGTCGTTCACTCTTGATTACCTTAATTACTAATTGTTAATTAATAAAAAAAACACAATTCTATAGTTTTACTTTATTTCAAAAATTTATCATTATTTATTTTAACTAAAAAAAAAATTTTTTTTTTATAAATTTTTAGTGACCAAATTTGCCTCTTACATAGAGAAACGGCCGAAAAATATGAAAAAATAATATTTTCGGAAGTTTCGGCTAGTCCATTTTGCCCCAGATGTTATGCGTAGAGCTAGAAATGTGGAATTATAATCATTTTTTCTTAATTTGACGATAAAAATATGAAAAAATCACTTTTTCGAAATTTTGGGCTTGTTCATGTTGCCCCAAATGTCATGCGTAGGGGTAAAAATGCGCAAACATATCGGATTTATAGTAATTAGTCGAAAAAAAAAAAATTTTTTTTTTGATCAAAATTTCATGGGGGCCGCTCTGCCCCACCCTCCCCTATAATAAAATTTTCTCCGTGTATTTGATACTCACAGAAACCAGGTGTTTCACTTTAAATAGTGAAATGTATTTTCCTTTCTATGTACTGTCTTGGTTATTCAGTGTAACCCGAGCGGAGTCAAAGAATTTTCAAACAATGAAGGGGTCATAAAATTTTATATTCGTATTCCTCAGCACATGGTTCAAAGTTTAAAGTCATGGTAGGTAGAATGATTCAAAAGTATATACAATATTCCTTTAGAATATCTAAAGATCCAAAACTTCTATATACAATGAAACCTCAAATTTGAGAAATCTAAATAAAAATGAAAAACTTTCACAGCTGACAGTTAAAAAAAATATACTTGAAATAAAACTAGTGCTCATGTTTATACTAATATACTTCAATTAACAGCTGTAATAAATGTAATTTAAACGGCTATAAAAAAAAATACGCGGGTCGACAAATTTAATGTTTATGCTGTAGATTTGTTTGCGCTTTTGAATTTGTGAATAACATCTTAATAATATTAGTTTTTGTTTTGTTATGACTAAAAAAATTTGTAAAACAGGTGATCCTGCTAATCAAATCATAAATTTTCGTTGTTTTCGAGATTGTAAATTGAAAAATATGTTTATTCTACAGTTTTTAGCCCTAATGCTCAAAAACTTAGTACAGAGTTAATATTTTGATGTTGTTGAGATTTAATTCGTACTTACTAATATTTTACAAAAATAGAGCATTACGGTTATTTTTCAAACTCTAGGTTGACGAGATCCCTGAAACTTCCTGGGTCGAAAAATTTGATCTGATTTTAGTCTAATTAGACTAGTTGATCTGTTTTTGATCTTTTATAAAAATTTTAAGTGGTTTTTGATCTGTTGTTATACAAAACAAATGCATTACGGGCAGACAAAACTAGATTAATAATTCTTGAACTTTAAAAAATTTTAGTTCTGAAAATTTTCAAGGACTAAACTAGATTAAATCATGGACTTGTAATATTTTTATTTATGGGCAATATTTATAAAAAATATATTAAGTTACAGAATTGATTATGTTTTGTGTACTATTTATTTAGTGTCTTTTGTTTAAAAATGTCGACAGTTAATGAAAGTTTGACAGCTTTATGTTTTAGTTGTTTTGACTGAATATTTATAGTATTGAATAAAAGTAATAAAATAACTCTTAAATTGTCAAGAAATTTTACTTATTTACTGGATAAAATCGAAAATATTTTGGCATTAGAAACCATCAAAATTCTTGTGACATTTTATTACGGAAGCGGGTTAAGCATGTTTTAAATATCAAGAAAATTAAATCAAATTTATGAATCTATATTATTATTGTTATTATTTATATTTGTAAAAAGTTTTGTTTTTGATCTAAAAGCGATTAAAAACAGACTAAATATTATAGTAAATAAAGTCTGTTTTTGTCCTTCAAAACAATTGAACACAGACCAATAATTATAAAAAGAGTATGTTTTTAGTCTAAACGCGATTTACAACAGACTAAATATCATACGAAAATAAGTGAGATTTTGACCTGGATAAGGAACAGTACCGGCAAAAATAGATTAAATTCTTATATAAATTAAGAACCATTTATAAACTTGAATTAAAGAAAAATATTTGATTTTATAATTTATTTTAAAACAGACCTAATTTTTTGACCCGGGATAATTACAGTGATTCTTGCAAAAATTGATATGGATTATTGAATTAAACAAAAAACGTCAGTTTTTAAGACAGTTCTAAACGTAGCAAGTTGCCCGACGAAAAACGTAAAAACTCATTTCTTTCAATCTTTTGATCACAATATCTCATGGACGGTTAACCAGTAGATATATCTGAGTATACTCTTATGGCAATCGAAAGTTATCATCAATTTCTAGAGCTGATGAGGTTTTGGAGTAGCATTATAAGAAATGATCATAATAACTTTATTTTTACGACCTCAAAACTTGATCATCTGACGAAAATTCCCTCTTTGAAAATCGGATTAAAATCAATAACTTCTTTGCACAGTTGAAAATTTTGTGTTCTTGTGTATAAAAGTGCACGTCGCTAGTCCATATAGCAAAACATCGGGCCTGTGACTTTATTTTGCGTTTAGGGCTTTTATTTCAGAGAAAAGCTTAGACAAAATTATCTGATAATCGTTCTTAAGATATTGAAAAATAAGTATTTTATGTTATATACGAATGACATGTAGTTCGTTTGAATCCGTCAACAATAAAGTAAAATATTATTCTACTTATAGGCTCTTTCCTATAATCTTAATTATTCTCGTACTTTTACATAAATAGTTATTAATACATATTATCATCTGAATAAAAATACAGCTATCCCGGATCTAAATTGAAACTTGATTCAAGCTCGACCTGAGTCAAAAAACAAATTCTAGTTTAGTCCTCAAAAGTCTCAATGAGAACTATGAGGTCTAAACGCGAAAAATTTATCGATTTCAAATTATAAGAGGTCTCAAAATTCTTAACGAATGAAAAGTTACATTTTGGACTTTGAAAAATTTTAGATAGAAAAAGGAGGGCAGAGAATACGTCGAATGAGACTTTTGAGGTTCAAATGCGGATAAAATTATTCCTGTATGTTTTGAGTATTTTGAGGCTCTAATCCAGATTATGTTACTCCAGTTTAGTCCTTAAAGTGGTAAAATGGGTCGTTACTGCTACTTTGAGGACTAAACTAGGATAACTTTCTATACTGTTCTCAATTTTAAAATTCGAAATTGACCCTCAAAAACCTCATTGAGAACTTTGAGACTTAAATCCGAATTTGCTTTTTGACTCGGGATCTTAACTGTCCTCATGACAGCAGAATAAAGATGTATCTGAAGATCGAAATGTTTTTCACGCAACGAAAATGAAAACTTTATGTAATTTGATTGCTTAAAGGGTAATTCGGAGTACTGCAATTTTTAGCCGATATACCGGCGCCTATGAGAAACATTTCAAAAATTTGAATCTAGTAGATTTTTTTACTTTCATTTTGTTTTATTATTTTCGTTGTGCAAAAAACGTTCCGATCTTCAGGTATATGAATAAAGCGCACTTTGGTTTATCTCAACCGGTTGATAATTTAATTTCTAAACTGATAGTATAGTAGAATTTTCATAGATATCTTAATCAAATTTGAGTATAATGAAAATCAACAGCTAAAACCCATTGGAAATAGTAGCTTTTTGAATTTATGTAAATATTTGTGAAGTCGGTAAAATTTACTAGGCTTCAGCTTATAAGACCAACCAATATATTTATAAGCGATTTCAAATTTTAGAGAAGTCGGCTTTCATTTGAGGTCATCGTATTCAATTCCCTCAAAAATTTAGTTTGTTTCTATGGATCGTATAGTGAAATATTAGTTATGAATACTTACGAACACCAGCAACGTGAATTTTCTTCATCCAGGGGAAAATCTTTCGCTTGTCTTTATTGTCATCATCATCTTCATCCTCATCACCACGAGATCCATCAGTTGTAGGATCATCCTGATCCATCTCTTCTAGATCAGAATTATCATCAGTAAGATGCTGCTGAGAACTTGGAACAAGACCCTGGTGGTGGTGCGTCGGTTGTAAATCCGGCGAAGAATCCCGAAGGAGAGACCCTGGTCTCGTCGGACTACACGAATTGTTTTCATGTTGTTGCTGCTGGGATTGTTGGGATTGCGACTGTTGTAAATGCTGCGGATGTTGTTGAGTATCAGAAGTTTGTATATGACTAGACAGAATAGAAGGCGACGAATTCGAAGCTTCTAAAATACTGGAAGATAAAGGCCGCTGCTGCGGTTGCTGTGGTTGTTGAGATTGTAAGGAAGTTGAACAAGTTAGCGGTGGTTGTTGTGCCTCTGGCGGCATAGCTAGAGCACCAATACCATGATGATGAGGGTGAAGATTTGCATGATGAACTGTATGTACTTGATGGTGAGGATGGTGCGGACTATAATATCCGCCATATCCTGGATATCCGCCATTTAGTGGCACAGCAGATGCCGTTCCATAAGGAGTCGATGTTGCCTGGTGGTGATGCTGGTGATAACCATACTGCAACTGATTGGTCTGGGGATGATTTAAATGATGATTACTACCAAAAAAGTCTCCTCCAGGTGAAGGGATGTAATTACTTTGACTGTATTCTTCACTGGGGGGGAATTTCGGGTCAACAACAAAAGTTCCAGTTATGTGATGTACAGAAGGCTGCTGATGTTGCTGATGATATCCATTGCCGGTCGTTGGATTCATCATAAATGTATTCATTATCAGTAACAATTATTTTAACACTTAAATTCTAGTCACAAGCAATTATTAACTTGAAGCAAAACCTATACCTTTCATTTAAAAATTCTACCAAATAGAATACGTACTAAAACACAGTTTTTTACTTTTTACATATTATAGCACAACACAACACTATGAGTCATTATTTCACTATAAACGTATTTTTATCCTGTAGTGTATTAAATATTTATTGTTTAATATACACTCATGTAAATATTGGTGATAAAAATCACTAAATGCAGTCACTCATTCCAGTAACTCCTCATCGGTTAGTTTACGATCTTCCACACCGTAATCCCCGCAACTTCGTACATGTAGTGAACGCCACATGAAGCCAGTCGGTTCCCGCCCACTGAACACCAATTACCATACCACGTGATCACATTCAACCAATAAGGATAAAGTTACGTCTGCAACCATGATGGATAACTGGCACGCATGCAGTTCAGAAGTGGCGCCTCAGCGCTGTTGCGGCAGGTGCAACAACTTCTTTAGAAACCTCGGGTTATTCGATTGCAACATACATAAACTAGTCCTTACACATTGTATAGTTTTAATTAAAATAAAAAAATTAATTATGAGTTTAATTACTTTTAAAGTAAACAATTAGTGATTAATTTCAACTTAACACATTTCGAAATCGGATAAATACATTTTCATATTTTATTTTCAGTCACACAAATAATAACAATTTTTTGTTCCGATTGTTGCACTTTAGTTAAAAGTATACTTTTATATTTCCACTATTGCCCATCATAAACTATCAAGATTCGTACAAGCAAACTCGGGGCTTAAACACAGACTTGGATGACAACCCGGCTTGGTTACTGCTCTCCCTCCAGTATACTCAGATGGTAGCATATACAATGTCTCTTCTAGCTGACGTAAGCTCTCCCCTCTTTTAAGTTTATTCCCCACCCTTTGTAGAATGTACAGCCAACCCCTGTTCTGAGGGCGCTGGACCAGTATCCCTATGGTTACTTCCAGTCACATCTACGATTTTTTTATAATTTCGAGCACGCCTACAAATTTATGGTTTCATTTTGAATCCACCAGTAATCAGGTATTATAATTTTGGTAATTTTAATTATTCAAATTAGTCTATAATAAAATTTTTTTATAGAAGTACTAAATAGCTTTAATATTTTTTTCCTGAAAACATCTAATCGTTTTGCAGTCACTATATTTAACTACAAAAAAAATGTAAACAGTATTGTTGATAAAACAGTACATCGGAAATTACAGGAGTAGGCTGCAATAAATTGATAGAACCTTCAGAATCGGAAATCGCAAGGATAAAAATATAAGAAGCTATCTTGAGACTATAGAACATATGACCCGCATGGAAAAGCTATATATTGTTAAAAATATGTATAGTGAATCTGTGATAAATATATGGCGGCAAAAATATATATATTTATGAATATAGGTTTTTTACATATATTGGATTATATATTTTTAATAATATATGTCTTTTTATATAATGTTTTATATTTCTCTATATATATTATCTCATATAATGCTCAATATATTTTTGTTATATATGGATGGTATATATGTAATTTATAAAGTATAATATAATAAAATTTATATATATTTTGATTCATATAATTAGTGATATATTGTCTGTATACAATTGATCATACATGGAAGAACTTATCTGTTTAAATCTATGGTTTGCGGTATATTGAAGTTATATTTTTCCAATATATTAAAAATGATATTTTTCTTGATATATTGAAAATTATAGTCTTTATTAATCTATATTTTTTGAGAAGCTGCCCGATAGCATAGAAATGAAAATTACAAATTAAAATGCATGGTTTTTTTTATGTAACATACCATAGTACAAAAATTTGTATAATACCATATATTTTGCAATACATCGGACGTCATATATTGCAAAATATATGGAGTACCATATATTTTACAATATACTGGAAAACATAAAAAATATACATCATACTGTATATTAATAAATATACTACTTTCAATACAATATATCAATATGTAATAAAATACACCAAGATATATATGCTAAACATACATAAAAAAAGTTATATTTATAAATATATAATTAATATATTGTAGCAATATATATTTTTTCAATATGTTATCATACATTAATACGGCAAAAATATAAATATTATTTTATATATTGTGCAATAAATCACATTATAATATTCATATATTTCAAAGTACATTTTTTCACATATAAAGTTTTTTCATGCGGGGATTGTGTTTATCAATATTAAACAGATCTATCAACCATCATCTATTTGATGAGTCTTATGGTTATTTCGTATATAATAGTATCTCAGTGTCTTCTGAATAATTTACCGGGTCGAAAAATTAAATCTGATTTTAGTGTAAATGGGCTGCATTTGAACTAATTGGTCTATATTTAAATTTTTATGGAAACTCTAAGCTGTTTTTGATCTGAAGACAATCGGAAACAGACTAAAAAAAAATCACACGCAGAAAAAGTATAATTTTGATCTGAATAAAAGCAAAAGAAGGCATAATATTTTGAGAAAAAGACTAATTTTGATCTACAGGCGACCAACACTAGACTAAAAATTATTGAATACAAGTCTGAAATAGTCTAAATAAGGAATAGTTCAGGCAAAATTTGATTACATTTTCTATCCGGGTAGAAATATTGCTGTAAATAACAACTTCGACACTTAATTTCATTATGAAAGGAATAACATTGTTATTATTTTTTCTAATCGAAAGATGTTCAAAGCTATCTATGGGAGCTCTTAGATTATTTTTATGGACTTTTTCACAAAAACTATGCATATTGGATAATGTTAACTTTATCCATATGAAATCGAACAATATTTTCATACTCGAGATCAATATAATAATTATTTTACCTTGACCATCATGACATCGAACATATACTCTATAGAAAGCGTCAGCAGTCGCAAACTCGGCCAAGTACGTCAACTGTTAGCATTTGTACGAGGGAGATCTCGAGAACGGAACCCTATAAAATGCAAGTCATTGCAAAGATAGACCCAAGTCATTGCGTTGTACTAACGAATAACAACTATTCATTCCTGTATTATACATGCATTGTACGTGTGTATGTCTTAACATACTAGTCACTTTTGAAATGAATATGAAATTTATGTAATTATAAGTATCTTAGAATCTAACATTTTGTATAAAGAATTATAAATTTATCCATTCTCACAAACTAAATTCAAAATTAGTCTTAAAATTATACATGAAAAGATAAGACGGTTTTCTTTTTAGCTGTGAAAACAAAAAATTTTTTGGGGCAAGTAAAAATTTTCTGAGGCGAGTAAAAGTCTTGTGCCAAGAAATGCTTTTTTCGGTGTATGCCGAATTGTAAAAAAGGTTTCTAAACTTTAAAGTAGATTCAGTCAGCACCATATATTTGAAAGAAGTTATAGTCAATGAGGTAGCCGTAAATAATATTCATATTTATCGAGTAAAATACGAAATGCAAAAACCGGTTAACCCTATAAGTCACCTTTAAAACTTTTGCACTGTCAGCAAGCTCGAAATTCTCGACAATGTTCTTTTGAATTAAAAACCGCTCTTTGAAAAACTGGCATTTTCGAGCTCTTTGAACTTATTGTATATATGTATGTATATAAATATATACTTTTTTTTCGTAATGAAAGTCAGATAAAAACTGACTTTAATAAAAAAATACCGGGATCAATAAATTTGATCTGTTTTAAATCAAATAAAAATTTTGAATTATTTATTATTTAATTTTAAATTTGATTTGTATTATTTATACTACTCTTTACACGGAAAGAAATGATGATGCTCAAAATTTTAATAGTTTGTAGTTAGTTTATGACTTAAAATTAGTATATTTGTATACTAATATCAAACCAGGATCATTATATATTACACAATGGCTATTATTTATATTAAAATTTGATACACATAGAAAAGCAAAATTTGTGATTTCGTAAATTAAAATTAATATGAAAAAAAATCGATAAATTGGGATCTACAGTTATTTATTACTATTCAAATAAACATAGAAAAATTAAAAATATTTACCACTTATTCGATTTATGTATATTGTAAATTAATTTATAATAACGAATAAATAACATTTTATATTAATTATTTGTCAATGGGATAGAATTTATAAAATAAGAGTTAAAAGTTTTCGGTATTTTTATGAGCAAAACATCAGTATCTAGTATACTAATTTTTCATTTTATTATTTACCACTTATTCGATTTATGTATATTGTAAATTAATTTATAATGATGAATAAATGATATTTTAAGCTAATAATTGATCAGTGATATTGAATTTATAAAATATAAAAGTTAGTAACTTTTGCAATTTTCGGCTGGAAAAATCAGTATCTAAGATACCAATTCTTGATTTGACCAATCATTATACTTTTTAATAGATTATGCCATAAATTAATTAACTTTCACTAATCAGTCACATATTATACCTAAAAGTAATAATATTTACTTACTTTTTGAAATAATTGATAGTAGTTCTTAAGAATCTACAGAAATTAGTAAACTACTTTGCATTAAGTACATAATAGTATTAATTATTGATAACATGTTATCTGCAGATTCCAATTTTTACTATTATTTATTAATTTTAATATTACATTTTTTCCGTGTATTAAGACTGTTTCCAGACATAATGTTTTCAAGAATTTTTCTTTTGTCATAATTAGACCAAACTCAGATTTTTTTCTGTGTATCATATTTTATAAAATTATAAAATTTCCAAAATGAATCCACTATAGTTCAAAAACCAACGAATTACTCCAAATACAATCTATTACTTATTAGTTGTTGTTACTTGGTACCTTAATTTATAAGTATTTATATCTAGGCAACATAGGGCTTTTTGCGGATAAACTATAGTATTCAAAAATGATATGTATTTATTGAGAGTAGATCCAAATAAAACTAACTTATTATGGGTACCACTATGTCATAGTAATTACTAATTACTATCAGAAATCATGTCTGATAACTGGCATTAAATTTTGGAATTTGCTGCCTCAATATAGGGGAGGGAGGGGCAAAAGGGGGTACTTAAGGAAATACCAAGTTTTCGAGGACTCAAATACGCAAAATCTTTTTTTTTCAATGATATTCAAAGTAAATAGAAGAAATTTTCAGTTACCGTTGAAAAAAAAAATTTTTCATTTCTGCAAGCAAAATGGGGTACCCCCTAAAAAAGGTATAAAAAAAAAAATTTCTGGATTTTAAACGAATTTGATTAAGTTCAATTTTTTTGTAAGTAATTTACATGAAGAAAAATTATATTTTACATGTTTATTGGATACAAAAGAGGAAAAAAAATTTTTAATAGTATTTATCAAAAAACAAACGTCATTCATATTTTTCAACTGACAATTGATTTTTGAAAAAGTTTACCAAAAACAATTCAAAGTAACGCTTAATTATATTTACAGAAGTGATTTTGGAATGTTTAAAAACCATTTAAAATATATAATTTTTTTTCATCAAATTTTGGGGGTACCCTTTTGCCTACCCTACTCCTTTTTGCCCCCCCCCCCCCTTCCCCTATAACATCAGCCGATAGTTTGAGTATTTTCAAGAAATTATGCAGTAAGCATTTAATGGTATCTGAGGAAAATTGTAAAATTGTATACTAAATAAATATGTCATGATGTATCTTTCTTTTATTAAATATGGCTCTAAAACGTACACTCCTAGAGTCATTATTATCTATGCTTATTTACACTTGCTAATCATAAATTTGTATTCTATAAAATTATTTGTAAATAAGTTGATAAATAAATAAATATAGTGGCTATTATCAATGAAATTACAATTCCTTTTTAAGTAGAAAAACTGATAATCAAGTGAAGAACAATAATTTAATCTCTTTGTTTACGATATTCGTTTTACATTATAGCTGATTTTATTTTCACTTAAGACGCTGCTAATAACAGTGTTAATTTGACTGACTACAATAAAATTCTTGTAGTTTTTAAATTTCAAAATTTTTCAACCAGAAATTAAAAGAGAAAAACCGAACGGCATACAAACATAATTTGACTGAATATAGGTATAGTATTCCGTAAAAGATTTGCCAGTCATGCAACAGACGACGAATTGAACTAAGTAACAGTAGACAATGATGGAGCATCAATGAGCTGATATATTTGTATGTCATCTGCACAGAGACATAGAAAAGACCATCAGTCTTGATTCTACTATCTGCAAAAGAAATGGTAGGCTAATTTTACCGGTGTAAGATCATAGTTTTGAAGTTATTTTAGCTAAGATCTGCTATTGTAAAGCCTAAGACTGATGATTTCAAGCACTAATTGATGCATTACAATAAAAATCATCCAGATTAACAGAAAAGAGAATAGTGGAACAATGAAATGTATATCCAAAATTTATTACAGTTTCAGAAATTAGCTAAGTCCCTTTACTTCGAAACTGTAGAAATTATATTATTTTTGAGACGTAGACATTATTACAGTTTCATATAAGACATTTTTCAGTCCTTAATAGTAATAAGGTTATTAACCTATAAAATTCGGTATTTATAATTGGTAATAATAATTGATAGTAATAACCCTCGGAGTACACACCTCCGAACAGACCTTCGGAGTACACATGGGGTCAAATTGACCCCACTTCACTTTTGAAGAGTTATATCTCAAAAATTGTGCATTTTATCGGAATGCAGGTCATGACGTTTTTTGTAGGTAAAACAATACTCTTTCGAATACAATTATCATTATTTCGAATTAACTAATTTTTAACAGTGAAAAAATTAATTAAAATCCAACCTAACTTGAGAAATATTTTAGGATCAAAAAAATTCTGGGGTCAAAATGATCGACTCCAGTGTACTCCGAGGGATAATAGTAATTACTTCATTTTAAGAAGTAGTCTCAATTATTACAGTGTAAGCTATAGTACTTAAAATTTTTTATACGAGACCTGAATTTGTACTACACTCAGAGAAAAAAATTTAGTAAAATTTAGTTGATATCAACTATTTTGAGGACTAAGAGTCAGTTTTTGATACTCAGGACTTGGTTAAGGTATAGTTGTTAGAACTATTTACAAGTAATATAGGCTACAAAAATTTTGAACTCTACTACTGTAATTTTTCCACTGCTTTTTTTTCTGTATTACAACTAGTATATTTTTTGATATTGTATGTAACGTTTTAAAAGAATTTATTTTGAGTATGATAATAAGGTAGAGGTATCTCTTTTCACCAGTTTTGGATACTTCAAAAATTTGAATAACATAATTTATAAAATACGCAATGACACCAATAGTTTCTGAAATGTGTTCAAAGATATTTTTATCACACTGTTACAATCGGAGTATTTTTTATACTTGTTTATTAATTAAAATAAAGTACTGTGTCCAAAAATTGAGCAGTGGTCTCCAATGGTACTTCTCCCATATTGAAAATAATTCATATGTGATATATATACCATCGATATACATATGTATGTAATCATAAGCTATATATGCCGGAAAAAATACACCCTGCTTCGATACAGAAGTTATATTTATTGAAACATTTTCTATACCGGGTGGTATCGAATTCGTCATAGTTTGATGCTACAGTTTGAGCAATGATAGCTTCAACTTTCGAGGAATATAGAAATCATACAAGCTTTAAAATCTTGTTGTAATAAGAGCAATAAAAGAGAGAAGAGTTTTTGACAAAATGAAAAAAATTTTTCAATTGAAAATTATAATTAATTTTATTCAAATAACCGAGAGGATTTTTCAATTTCTACACAGAAAAAATAGATATCTTGAGTCAAGAAAATATTTTTGAAGACAAACGTTTTCGGGAACCAAGTCAAGATTTTCTTGAGCCAAGAGAATTCGTCTTGGTTGGAGAAGATTTCTACTTTATCTGAGAAAATTTAGGTCTCCAAAAAAATTTTCTTAAATCAAGAATATTTACCTTCAGTCGAGAATTTTTTTTTGTGTGTAGAACGTAATTTTACCTTGAACGTTTTTTGTTTGAGTATGAAAATCAATCAATAAAATTCTATTTCGGAATTAATTATTTAAAAGAAGTAATGTTACCTGATCAGGCGCACTGTGATTAGTAATTATTTATATTTTTTTTATAAATTCCTATAATTAGGTTTGCGTATCATTGCAACTTACCCAAACAGGGCAATGGTTACAGAGTTCTATTATATATGATACTCTCCAGGTTTCTGACCACGCCCTTATGTCGTGAATAATAAAATGTACTCTGATCAGGAGTCTGATCGAGATAACAGAGGTAAAATCAGCCCGCTTCTTATCGAATATATATATGTGTATATAAACGTAGGGTTTCAAGTGAAAATGAAAAATTAAGAAATAATGCGACAAAAAAAAGGCCAAAAAACACATCCTATGAAACTGAGCGTGCGTCACCTGCTTTTTCGACAATTCCAATCATTTGGATCTTCATGGCCGGTTATTTCTGTTTTAATTTAATTTAATTTTTTTTTTGTATACATAAGCCTTTACGAAAAGATATTCCGGATTTATATAAGTTTAATTTAAAATAGTTCAAAAGAGCTTGATGACAATTGTGGTAAGCGAAGTACAGAAAAAGTATAAGTATTAGAGAGATGAAACCGAGAAAATAAAATATGAGAAAAACAATGGGGGACTTTTTTTTTGTTTTGTAGGGTGCAACCTCCTCAGCTCTATCATCGTTGTGTATTCCGAAACGATTTTTTTTTTATCTTTTTTCCAATGTAAGGTTTATACGATATTTGCTACCCTTACCTCTTCTTTTTGCTTTAGCTCCCGTATTTCGCTCCTTTTCTCATCGTATCCAGTGAAAGATAATCAATCACTCCTCCAAGCCTCTTGGCATGACACCCCCTTTTGCTTCAACTACCGCCCTTTGCAACTCGAGGAGATCTCGATAAATATATATATATACATATATATTTGAAACAGCCATGCCACCATTTTTTATTTCCACATACAAATAAATCTTTATACACTATTTTCACATCTATAGTTTTTTCTTATATCTTATATATATATTTTTTTTATTCATTATGTATTTCAATTATATAAGAGAATTATGTTTTTTTTGTTTGGCTCCGTTCAAAATTCTGTTTAGAATAAAACAATTTCAAGTTCACAAAAAAGAGCTTTAATTTTTAAATCATCAGTTTTATTGAATGGAAGAAATTTTATATATAATGGAACGAATGTCATAAGGACCCAATAAGAACTAAATTAGGTTAACGTAATAACGTGATGAGGTCTAGATGAGGACTTGAGTCTTTGTCGCTATCCACGTACGTGATGGTCTGAGAACAAATAGTATATTTATTTAGATTTTTTAATGCCAAGGCATAAGCCGAATGGCAACAATTATATACAAGATAAATATCTTACATAAGTACTACAGAATCGTTATCAAATCGAATAATTGAATAAATAAAGTACACTAATTTATAGCCAATTTATTACTACCTTCTACCTCAAGTTTTAATAGAAAATCAAAATTTTATTTTTAAAAACTTCGAAACAACACGAATTTGAAATATAAACCGGTAGCTCCTTCCAAAGTCGTATCGAAGAAACAACAAACGAACGCTCATAAAAAATTGCAGCGAATTCACCTTACTTTTGACTTGCTGAATCAAGTCGAAATTGACTTAGTTTAGACATTCGAGTTAAATGATAAGGCGACAAAGTCAAAACTAAGGTGAAATAATTTTTATATATTAAGGTGGAAGTAAGGCGAATAAATAACTTTTTTTCGACTTGATTCAGCAAGTCAAAAGTAAGGTGAATGACTATCGTGCTCGAAGTAAAGACGAATAAGTTAAAACTAAGATAAAAAAATACGAATAAGTTGAAATAAGTTTAAACTAAGATGAAGAAAGTTCAAAAAGTTCAAAAAAATTTAATTTAAGTCGAAAAAGACAAGATCTTATCGAAAAATCGTCGGCAAATCGATAACTTCAACAGAAAATAAGGTGAAGCGAGCCTGAATCAAGTTTTATTTTTGACCCGGGTAAGTTCAGAAAACGCATTTATTCTATAAAAGAATTTAATCTGTTTTTGCCCGTACTATTCCTTATACAGGCCAATATTAGACTCATTTTCGTATGATGTTTAGTCTGTTTTAAATCGGGTTTCTAATGCCAAAATATTTTCGATTTTATCCAGTAAATAAGTAAAATTTCTTGACATTTTAAGAGTTATTTTGTTACTTTTATTCAATACTATAAATATTCAGTCAAAACAACTAAAACATAAAGCTGTCAAACTTTCATTAACTGTCGACATTTTTAAACAAAAGACACTAAATAAATAGTACACGAAACATAATCAATTCTGTAACTTAATATTTTTTTTATAAATATTGCCCATAAATAAAAATATTACAAGTCCATGATTTAATCTAATTTAGTCCTTACAAATTTTCAGAACTAAAATTTTTTAAAGTTCAAGAATTAATCTAGTTTTGTCTGCCCGTAATGCAATTGTTTTTTATAACAATAGATCAAAAATAGCATAAAATTTTTATAAAAGATCAAAAAGTGATCAAATAGTCCAATCAGACTAAAATCGGATCAAATTTTTCGACCCGGGTCAAATTTTGATTTTTAATAAACTTTAAACTTTTTCAGAGTTTCGGTTTGTCTTTAGCCTTTATTGTAAAAATATTATCCCATATAAAAATGGGTCAAGTCCCAAAAGAGTTTAAAAAAAAATTATAATTCTCAGTCTGCTTAATTACTGTTAAATATATATGTATATGCATTCAAGTCCAATAAGTTAACGACACCTTAGGTTTAGTCAGGATACATCGAGTGATTCTTCAAATGGTTTATTTCTGTGTATTAGTGATGTATCAAGGGACAGGAAGCTTCTCCCTAGAGATCCCGATTCGTGCTCCCTGTCGGCGTCGGTCTCACTATGTGATCTTGTGACTCAGCACCAAGGAAATTCTCCAGAGACTCATCTTTCTCATATGACGATCCTTTTTCGAATTTGCAAGGTCTTTTGTTAAACAGCAAAGATACATCTCAACATATATGCACAACATATTTATAAAAATAGCTAACATCATACAGACAGACATGCACGGAAAAGAATCTGAGTGATCGCTATCAGAAAATTGGTTTCTAAAGATTTTTGAAATGATTTCCAAATAATAAGTTATACATATTTTTGGTTCTCTGTCAAAATATTTGGATATCTTGTATCAAGATACGACAATTTTCATTGATTGACTTGAAAAACTCCAGAGATAATGTATGGGGGAATCCGTAGCAATATGAGACATAATATTTTTGTAAGTTTTTTTACAAATATTCATCTATAATCTTTAGAAAAATATGGAGTTGATTGGTCACCCCAGTATCGGAATAGTTCCTATAATAAGGATTATTACTGTTGTTGCGTCTTAATAGTAAAATATAATTACACAGTAAAAAATTGTGTGTCAGTGCGTCAAAAAACTTAGTGTTAAATATTCAACACTTTTATGTGTAAAGTTAACATTTATTCTGTTAAATCAACCCAAAAAAGTGTTAAATATTTAACACACAAATTTTTAACACTAAGTTTTTTGACGCAATGACACAACATTTTTTACTGTGTAATTATATTTTACTATTAAGTCGCAACAACAGTATTAATCCTGTTGCAGCAACAGTAAATTTTTTTTCCGTGTATCATTTATTTTAAAACAGATCTAATTTTTTGACCCGGGAAATAAAATCAAAATTTGACAACATTCAAAACTTAACAGATTTTCGAAAAAAAATTTATTGTGCAGATAATAAAATTACTTTCGTCCTAAAACACTCCTGAACGGATCATTAAACATTCCTTATACTAGTTTTAACCGTGAAAAAATCTTTTTTCTTATTTACCATAATTCCTCTACTCTTTCTTCCACTGAGAACATGACTTTCACGAGAAAAAAAAAAGTACTATTGAATGACACGCCTCGTCATCAATTTAGTGCTGTGAATAGCTAATAACCTTGCATCTTGAAATCCATGTATGTATGAGTTAGAATATGTTTAACGAAACGACCGCTTAAAGACAGACTAAAGACTGTGTCAACATGATGCCCATTTTCATTTACGAAGGGTCAGGCAAAGGCTCGGACATTCGTCACAAATGTGAAAACTGCCAAGAAACGAGTTACTGACACACTGGCGTCTTAAAAACCTTATAGATATATGTAAAGAAGGTAACGAGGTTAAGGTCAAATTTCCTTTCATAGCTAAAAAGTTAATTACCATTTAACGCCCTCAATCTAAGGATAAACTCGTCGACAGTTTGAAAACTGCAAAATATAGCTCATCGTTCCTACAAGGGTCCTAACCCCTGCTGATACTTGACCTACTTTGCAACTGGACAAGCTAATTACTTCGGTATACGCAGGCTGGCTCTACATGTACACAAACTTGATTTTTTTTTCTAGTTCTATCGTGACAGTATATGAGTATACAGAAACGCATTGTTTTAAATTCTTGAAAGTTGATGGATTTTTTGATTTATAAACACAACAATATGTTAGCAACTTAAAGAGGGACCACTAGTGTGACCGCCTGAAAAAAGATGATTTTTGGGAATTTTTTCTAGAAAACTACTGCATAGAATGTTTTAATGTTTTAAGGATATATTTTTGGATATATATATAATGAATGCAAAATAAAATTTTTGGAAAATTCAAAATTCAGAAAGTTATTCACAATCTCCCCAAGCTCTAAATAAAGTCTCCCCACTACTGAGTGATAGCAACCTTCACAGAGGCTGAAATAAAAAAAAACCAAAAAGATTATTTAATTAGAAGATAGCCTGGGTCAAAAATAAAACTTGATTCAGGCTCGCTTCACCTTATTTTCTTTTGAAGTTATCGATTTGCCGACGATTTTTCGATAAGATCTCGACTTTTTTGACTTAAATTAAATTTTTTTCAACTTTTTGAACTTTTTTTTATCTTAGTTTGAACTTATTTCAACTTATTTGTATTTTTTGGTCTTAGTTTCAACTTATTCGTCTTTTCTTCGAGCACGATAGTCATTCACCTTACTTTTGACTTGCTAAACCAAGTCGAAAAAAAATCATTTATTCGCCGAAATATACAAAAATTATTTCACCTTAATTTAGACTTTCTCGCCTTATAATTTAAGTCGAATGAGTTTAAATCAAATTAATATCGACTTGATTTAGACTTTCTCGCCTTATGTTTTAAGTCGATCAAGTCTAAACCAAGTCAATTTCAACTTGATTTCAACTTTTCCGTCTTAAATCGTGATTAAGTATTAAGCCAGTTAAGTCTAAACCAAGGCGAAAACTCAATGTATTTCATACTCCGTAAAAAAAGTCGAGATTATCTCATGAAAAACGGCTCCAAATTTCGACTTGGTAAACCAAGCCTAAATCAAGTTTTATTTTTGACCCGGGAGGTTTCCACTATATTTAGATGGTGTATTATCGTATGATGGACGTGTGGCTCATTAAGTTATAGATCAAATTGAACGGAATATAGTATAGTGCCGGATAGCTCAACTGGTAGAGCACTCGGCGCGATACCGAATTAGTCCGAGTTCGATTCCCAGTTCGGGCTATCTATACTTTTCTCAATTTATCTATCAATTGTCTTATGGAGAAGGTTATTTGCATGTTTAGGTTTCCACTATATTTAAATGGTATTATCCTATTTCCCGTACCGTGACCCTCGGGCTAAAAAAAAATTGAAATTTAACAAAATGGTGGAGTTTTAAAACAAAAATTCGCAATTCACGCGAAAATTTGATGAGTTTTGGCCTGTCAAAATTACATTTTTGATTCGATCGGAAAACTGCATGTCCATTTTACGTAAAAACATATCTAATAGAAGCTGCAATTCGAATCGAATCGATCGGATGATTTGTGTTCGAGTTGTGACTGCAGCAATTTTGAAAAATGTATTTTCGAGTACCGGTAAGCGGCTACTCTTCACATGGCTGTAACTCAAAAAAACTATTCGAGATATGCACTTGAAATTTTAGTACGTTATTTTTGAAGGCAATCGAAATATGCAAAAAATATGATTTTGTTAAAATCTCGCACTAGTGGTCCCCTTTAAGTCCTCTATCAATTGATAATAAGAAACGACGAACTTACCGTACTATTCAAAAACAATTAAATCTTTATTTTTTAATTTTGTTAAAAATTTCCTAATTTATAATGTTATGGGTTTATAAGTATGCATTAGATAGTTCGAAGTGAACTTATTTTTGACTAAAATAGTGAAATTCAAATAAACGGTTTCAAAACGCTATACATAAAAGAGCAATAAGGATATAGTTTAGTTTCTATACATAAGTTTTAACTTTGAGACATGAGGCAGCATGTATCAAGATTAATGGATTTTTCTATTGTTAAAACTTTTTCAAGCCACCCGGGAAAAAATGTTTTTATAAAATTTTATAAAATAATATAAAATTTTATACAATTTTATAAAATTTTGTAATATTTTATAAGATTTTACAGCAAAATTTTATAAAAATTCATACAATTTTATAAAATTTTATAATATTTTATACAATTTTATAAAATCTTCAAAAATTTTATAAAATCTTCTAAAATTTTATAAAGTAA
The DNA here is from genome assembly GCF_029852145.1 of Microplitis mediator. Lineage (NCBI taxonomy): Eukaryota > Metazoa > Arthropoda > Insecta > Hymenoptera > Braconidae > Microplitis > Microplitis mediator. Next base: position 11,672,767 of record NC_079973.1, on the reverse strand, counting down.
GATCTGAGTAAGGAACGTAATAAATAAATGTAATTTTATAAAATTGTATGACATTTTATAAAATTGTATAAAATATAACAAAATTTTATAAAGTTTTATACAATTGTATAAAATTATATTAAATTTTATATAATTTTATAAGACTGTACAGCGAAATTTTATAGAATTTCATATAATTTTATATAATTTTATCAAATTTCATAGAATTTTATAAAATTTTATAAAATTTTATATGGTAAGATCTTAAAAGGGAAGTCATAATTAGATAAAATTTTATATAATTGTACGAAATTTTATAAGATTTTATGAAATTGTATAAACTTTTATACGATTTCATAAAATTATATAAATTTTTATACAATCTTATAAAATTTTATAAAGTAAGATCTTAGTGAGGGAAATAATAATTAAATGGAATTTGATATAATTGTATGAAATTTTATAAAGTTTTATACGATTTCATAAAATTATATAAAATTTTATACAATCTTATACAATTTTATATAATTTTATGAAGTAAGTTCTTAGAAGAGAAGTAATATTTAGATGAAATTTTATAAAATTTTATAAAGTTGTATACGATTTCATAAAATTATATGCGATCTTATAAAATCTTATACAAATTTATACAATTTTATAAAGTAAGATCTCAAAAGGGGAGTAATAATTAGATAAAATTTTATATAATTGTATGAAATTTTATAAAATTATATAATATTTCATAAAACTTTAGAGAACTTGATGCCACTATTGCATCTAGTGTAGGGTAGCATTTTGTAAAATTTGATAAAATGTCACACAATTTTATAACGTTTATTACAAATTATTATAAAAATTGTTAGAAATTCAAAGTAAATAAATAAAATTTTCAATGGCCATAAAAAAACAAAAATTCCATTTTTGCGGGCAAAATATGGTGATAAACAAATATGAAAATTATATTATAAAAAATATAATTGATTACCTAAATGTATGCAGGGTACCCCTAGAAAAATGTAAAAAAAAAAAAAAATTCTGAATATTGAATAAGTTTGATTTTATTAAAATTTTTTGTAAGTTATTTACATTAAGAAAAATTATATTTTACACAATTATTGGATGCAAAGGAAGATAAAAAAGTTTTTAATAGTTTTTATCATAATACAAAAGTCTTTAACATTTTTCGACCGGCACTAGATTCTTGAAAAAGTTTAACGAAAAAAATTCGAAATAATGCTCAATTATATTTACAAAAGTAATTTTGGGATGGTTATAATAGATTTAAAAAAAAAAAATTGTTTTTTATAAAATTTTAGAAGTACCTCGTTTTGCCTACCCCCGCCACCCCTTTCTCTTACATATTTATATATATATTACATAATGTGATAATTTTGAATTTAATGTTTTTAAATTTTTATTTTGTCAACTAGCAATTCAAATTAAATCGTCGTTACTCAAGAAAAAGTTCGAAGGTTTCGCCATTAATTCAAAAATAAAAATCAATAAATTTAATTAATTTTAAAATTTTATGTCCATTAAACAGTCGATAGTTGAATTATCCAAATCTTTTTTTTATATATAATTATAAATTAAACTATGAAATATGGCTGATAAGTATTCATGAGTAATCATAAATATAGCCATGAATATTTCTTAGCTACAAGTAACCAATAGACGAGCGGAGCAGACTACGATTCTTCAATAACAAAAGTTAAGCAGCATCGAGGGTGGCCATTAATTGGATGGGTGACCCGTCCCGGAAAAAAAAAATCATTTTATAAAACTTTATAAAATTTTATAAAATTTTACAAAATTTTATAAAACTTTATACTGAAAATGGCCTGGTAAAATTTTATGAAATTTTACAAAGTTTTATAAAATTTTATAAATTTTTATAAAACTTCATAAAATTTGATAAAACTTTATAAAATTTGATAAAATTTTACCAGGCCATTTTCAGTATAAAATTTTATAAAATTTTATAAAATGTTAGTACTAAAATTTTGTAAAATTTTATAAAATTTTACAAAATTTTATAAAAACATTTTTTCCCGGGCATTTAAATTTTACTTTCAAGATGAGATCATCCATTCCTTAAAATATAGGTTTTGAGATCTATTATGTGAGAACAAAAATTGCGACTGAAGCGCTTCGTACCTAATGATTGTGAATCGAATTTTAAGATGTATTGAAATATATATATATAAGTATGCATAGAGACATATTGCTAATTCCGAGATAATTTAGTTGATTGAAATTATTTTTTTCATAAAACTTTTATAGAAAGTAAACTATCTAACAAATTATTATAATGATGACATATATATACATATATTTATATGTTCAAATTCATATATATATATATGTTTTTTTTTTTTGAATTCTTACCATCAACTCTAAAGTCAGTAGAAAATAATTAACAAAAGTACGAAAATTTTTGTTCTTTCTGAATTTATTCAAAATATTACAAGAAAAAAAATACATTATGAAAATTTACACAAAGAAAGTAATTGTAGTCGTCGTACCGTAACATTTTACAAATCATCGGGGACTTATTTTCATCGCAACGCTTCGAAAAGCAGCTATTTTCGGTATTTATTGTTAATTTGACAGCTTAAGTCTACAGTGACTGTGAAAAGTGTAGAAAGTTCAATACTCAATATCAATGGGCGGGTAAGCAATCAGTTGGCGCATTGGGATTTATATCGGCTTAGACCTTCTAAAATTTTAACTATAGGAATATACAAGTAAGAAAAACATAAATATTGTTATTTAAACCGTTTTTATCGTAATTTCTGTTCTACTGTTTGCACTTTCAATGGGTCATATTCTGAAAACAATATAGTTAAGAAAGTGATTCTAATATTGAGGATGTTTCATGTTTTAGGGAAAGTATGCACGATTTTTGATAAACAAAGTGTTTTTTTCTTTAAATTGCCTAGTGACGACGGCAAAAAATGTTGGAATAATTTGATCATCCTGAGCAGAGCGGATAATTTAAAATTTTCAGTAATAAAAAAAAAATTTTTTTGGCGGAATATTCGTAAAAATGATCATCATTTAAATTTATTAAAAGTAATCAACTAGAAAATATTATAAATTAATAAGCAGAGAGCTTTAACACAGACTATTTTCAACACAAACACATAAAGTTTTGTGTTGCGTGGAAAGATAAAACTTCCGAATACAAGTAATAGAGACTTAGGAGTTTCGTACGATTTTTGAATATTTATTACCAATAGTTGAATTTTTTTCACTAAATCATAGGCTTTTGATGAAAAGTCTCTCCTTTTTTTCTTATATTCAATAAAACGGAAACGAATAATTGTAAACAAAATTTTAATTAAATACACAGCTGAAAATTTTGTGTTCTTGTATATAAAATTCAATGGTTAAATATTTTGTGGCAATTATTTGAAACCATTAAGAGTACATTTAACTACAGTCAAGTGTGTTACCCATACGAAAAAAATACATATCCGGATATATCCAGACAAATCTGCATATATGAGGCATATATTTATATATACACTAATGGAAAAAATTAAAGGATCCAAAAAAAATTCCAAATTTTTGGGCGATTTTCAACAGGCCCTAACTTTGAGTAAAATGGTCGTACAAGAAATAAAAAAAAAAGAAATTGTAGCTCCAAGTGTCTACTTTTTGGATTAGAACTTAAAAATTTTTTAGCATCAGCGGTTTTAGAGTAATCTTAGAAAAACCAGCGACAAAAAAATTTTCAAATTTCATCAATTTTATTTTTTTGTCTTCGGGCGTGGAAAAAATTTTTTTTGTTTAACCACTATGAGGATCGGATACCTTCATTATTCAGCTTTAATTTCTTTTTTTATGGACCTTGATACGTCCACTTCTCGCCAAGGTATCGGACTTCAAATGGAAAAGGATCCTTTTGTCTTTGATTATCGATATCTCAGAAACCAATGATCGCACAGAAAGTCAATGGTGGGTTTTAAAAACTTGAATAAATTCCTTTGAACGATTAGCCATTGCTTTTTCGAAAAAAAAATTTTTTTTATCGTCACATGAATTTAAAAATGCAACAAAAAAAGGGCTTTTTGTGGTTTTTTGGAAAATCAAGCGCTGAAACGAAAACATTGTGGAAATCGATAATGTTAACTGTGCATTTTACAGTTCAATATATCCACAAAAATCCTACAAAGAGCCAGATCAATCCAACCAGCCGTTTATTTGTTTCACTCGATCAAATTTTTGAAAAAATTAAAGGATCACGTTTTTTGCTCTGAAAAGCTCATAATCTTTGACAAGATGAAAAAAATAATTTGTTCGGAGCTTTGTCCACAATTTTATTGCAGATAGTGCTTAAATTTCCAAAAAAGAAAAAAGCTTTTTTTTCGAAACAAAATTTTCGAAAAAAAAATTTTTTCAAAAAAATTTTTTTTTGAAATAACATTAGGAAATTTGCAAAACCAACACCCAATTATTTTTTGCACGTTTACGTCGATGCATTCCGTAATTTTACTGATCTCTTGGTCATTAATTCAAAAAAATTTTTTTTTTTTTTACACAAATTTAACACCGGTATTTTAACACCGCCTACACCAGTGATATTTCATTTTCACACAGCTCTTTTTACAGTGTATTCATTCCGAGAAGTTAAAAAACTGTAAAAAGTTCAAAAAAGCGATAATTAATATTTTATAATAAAAATGTAAAAATTTTATTTATGTTATTTATCAAAAAGTTTGATATAACTTTAGTATTACTCGCAAGTATTTTCAACCATCAACACAGACGAAAATTCGATTCGCACGGCTATAAATCAGAAATGTTCCGGCTGGCACTGGCAACAGTGGCCGTAGTGATGTCAAAAGCAGCAGCAGTAGTAACCCCATTGCTACTGTGGGCACTCTTAACCCTTTCCCAATAAGCGGCAATTCGGCTACTACTGTCATTTCCTATCCTATTCTTTCATAACGTTACAAAGATGTTCCGCTTGATTATAGTCCCTATTATTTACAAGTTGTAAATTCGTCAAATTTTAAAGGTATGCACAAAAATTCTTATCTTCTATCCGGCAGGAGTTCTACAGATCGTCTGACAGGAAAATTTAGGTGTATTCTTTTTACATGTGACATTCGAAATATGAAAATTAAACAAACTTTCTTTCACTTGGTAAATATATAGTAAATATTTTTTTTCTATTTTTACTTCTTAGTATTCAAACAAAAGTTACTAGTTTTAGAAAACTATTTTATAGAAGTTACACTTTAGAAAAATTATAAGTTTATAGAAAAAAAAGTTTTAGAAAAGTTACAAAAAAAAATTTGTAAATTTGAATGATTATATTATTAGTGACATTTACGGATAAAATAGGGCATGTAATGGGGGGGGGGGGAAGGTATCTTCAAAATTAAAAAAAAAATTTTTTTTTGAAATGTTTTTCAAACATTTCAAAATTACAAAAATTTATTTAGTGACCATAATTATACTGTATATTAATTTTACTTAGCATCAAATTGGTCAAAAGCAATATGTATTGAATTCAAAAATATGAATAAATTAACATATATGTAATTTATTGGGACTATTGTTGTCTCTTAAAATTTTTTTGAATTCAATACATCATGCTTTTGACCAATTTGATGATAAATCAAATTTATTCCAAAACTACTTTTGCGTAGAAAAAGGAGGGCAAAAGGGGGTAGGGTAGGCAAAACGGGGTACCCCCAAAATTTTATAAAAAAAAATTTTATTTTTTAGATATTTTTTAAACATTCCAAAATCACTTTTGTAAATATAATTGAGCATTATTTTGAATATTTTTTGTTAAACTTTTTCAAAAATCGAGTGTCAGTCGAAAAATGTTAATGGCTTTTGTTTTATGATAAAAACCAATAAAATTGTTTTTTTTTTTTCATCCAATAGTTATGTACAATGTAATTTTTTTTTGTGTAAATTACTTACAAAACATTTAATTTAATCAATTTTATTTAATATGCAGAAATTTTTTTTTACCATTTCAAGGAGGTACCCCATTTTGCCCGCAAAAGTAAAAATTTTTTTTTTTCAACGGCAACTAAAATTTTTGTTTATTTACTTTGAATATCATTAAAAACTATAAGATTTAGCGTATTTGAGTCCTCGAAACCTTAGTATTTTCTTAAGTACCCCGCTTTGCCCCCCTTCCCCTATATAATAGAACATTTTTTCCAATTTCGAATCAAATAGTTCGAATATTCGATTTGAATTTCAATTCAAATGTCACTATTCAAGTCGATTTGATTCGTATACTATTCGCCTACACCCCTACAATAAATATATATCGAGAAAAAAAATGGAGGATTACAATGAGACACCATTTTCGAAATTTTTGGAAAGTCCAAACCCGCACAACTCCCTTGCTCCCTTGCTCATTCAAATAATGATCAATAGCTGGCGCTCATAAATGCAAGAACGTATTTCGAAATCAAACTTTTAGAGTTTTCAACATCATAATTATTAGGGGTATGCGAATCAGGTTCAAATTGAATAATTCAAATTTCCAAATTATTCAAAAAGTTTTGAATTATTCGAAACATTCAAATTACACGATTCGAATAGAGAACGTTTGGGTCAGCTTTCAAATATTTAATTTTTATTTATTAAAGAGTTTAGTTTATAAAGTAACCAAAAATAAATTTTTCGTAGTTTCGTGTCTGAGCTCTATTTACCTCAGACAAAAATTTGAATTTTTCGAAAAACTTGCAATTTTTAGTCGTTCATAAAAAAAGTTACGAATAACTCCATGTTTTTTCTGCTATAACTTTTGCAGAAATAAAATGGATATAAAGTTTTTGATGCAATATTGTCAACGAGACATTATTTAAAAATTTTAGTTACACATTGAAAACCATATTGTCCCTACTCGTTCGTTATTACTAGAAGGAAAATAAAATCATTTATTATAAAAATATCTATGTTGGTTGAAAAGGGGGAAGTAAAAAAAAACACCATAGTTTCTTTATCGATCTTGTGTTGCAAGTAGCGACAGTGGCTGAAAGTGCTGAGATGTAGGGATAACAGGTGTGGTATACATGTAAGTATTCGGGTCGAAAAATTTAATCTGTTTTGAGTTGATGTACAAATTAAATCCGATTTTTATAAAATACAATTTATTATTATCCGTGTAAAAAAAATTGTTAAGAAAAGGTCAAAAAAGTGTTGACTATTATTCTAAACTTCAAAACGTGACACAACTACGAACTTTTTTTGAACGCTTTTTAAATTTTTAAAAATTCAAGAGAAATATCAATAAATATCCTCACATTATTAAGATATGCTGAAACGAAAAACGTTCAGAAATAGTTCAAAATCAGTTTTTTCTGAACGTATTTTGCACTGAAAAATGTTAATTTGTAGTATCATGTCAAATGTTTTTTTCTGTGTATTTTCAGAAGTTTGAAAATTGTTTAAAATAAGTTCGTCATTGTGTCAAGTTTTGAAGTTTAGAATAGTCAACACTTTATTGACCTTTTTTCAACAATTTTTTTTTACACGGGTAGTATGTAGCTATTTCATAAAATTATTTACATTTTGTTCTTACTAATAGCTTTTGTAATTTTTAGAATACTTGAGTTATAATTTCTACATTTTCAATGATAGTTTTCTAAAATGTTATAAAGTACAATTTATAATCTTACAAATTGTACCAACCGATATGTATATGAGTAATTTTCGAAAAAATTTATACGAACAGAACTTGAGTTATGAGTGACTTCTGTTGTTTTCAAATAAAAATCACTATCTATACTCCATTTAAGAATGAGTAAAAATACAAAAAAGTTTTATGGTAATTTATTATAGGCTATATAATATTTAATTCTAACAGTCACAAAATGTTGTCAACTCAAAATTGCAATATTATCAAGAGTATGAAATATTGCACACCTCAACGAGGAAAAAAATAAACTTCAAAAATTAGTGTTTGAAATTATAATCCGAAATACGGGTATCAATATGGGGAATTTTAACATTCAAAATAATAAATTTTATAATAATGTCGTAAATTTTCTAAGTATCAGTTACGATTTTCAAAGTTCAAACAGTAATTTTTCTTGCATAGACAATAAATTTTCATACTTATCCTGTAATTATTCACGTTTTAATCATAAATGAAAAAATTACTATTCAGAATGATAATTTTTACCGATCACTTTATCATTATATTACTTGTCGTTCTCAATTTCTATGATTCATTTTATTCCGTGAAGTGTGAGCACGCTCTGTGTGCCTTTTTCTGATTACATTAAAATGAGTTAAATTGTAAACTAAAAGATAATTTACTAAGTATTAATTTCGACCTGGTTTCAAGTCGACTTACTACTAAATTGAATTGAAATGAATTATTTCAATACTAGAAAACAGCAGTACTCTAAATTATTACGTACGAATCTTTGGAACCACGATAGCTTTGGAAAAATATAATGATTTGGCCTAATTTTCTTTTGTTAGTTTTGTATCTTTTGTCGCAAGAACCCTTTTGATAATCACTATCTAAATCCGTTCTGTTTTAGTAAAAGACGTCAAACCAGCAGGGGAGAGAGAGGGGGGTAAAGTGGACCACTTAAGGAAAATAATTTTAATATCATTAATTTGTTTTACGCGTTAACTTCTTTTTCCGCCCGAATCCATGAAAAATATTGCTGCCATTTTTTATTCGTTTATTGTTATTTTCTTCTTCTTCACCAACTACTGGCAGCAGCACTACTCTCTAAATCTGAAACAGTGAATATTAACTATTTCACAGTTATAAGTATACCAAGTGGTATACTTATAACTGTGAAATAGTGTATATGCACTATTATTCAGTGGTTTTCACTGTTTCAGATTTAGAGAGTAGTGTGACAGTAAGATTAAAAATTCGAAATGTTCAAATAGTTCGAATTATTCGAATTTTTCGAATAATCTGAGTTCAAACCAAATAATAAACTAATTATTAAATTAAAAAAGAATTCGTATTCGTCGTAGTTATCAACATTTTTGACTTCCCGCTAAGAAAATTGTAAATTTTCAAAAATTCGGGAAGTTATTGGTTTCGGTCCGATTTTCGAAAATCGAATTTCTAAAAGATCTTAAAGACTGTCTGACATGGAAAATTTTAAAAAATTTTGCCGTGTAGCATGTTTTATTTGATTTATGTAGAATTTTCGAATCAAAATACGAAATTTACTTTTTCATTTTAGATATGACCGGATGACACTTTTCTTACAATAAAATTTTGATTATTTTAGTAATGAGTTCTATGAAAAAAATATTCAAATTTAGTCGAATACACCCGAACAAGACAACTTTTCCATCGAAATCGATTAATTTAAGAGCACAAGACAATTATTTGACCTATTCGAATATTCGATTCGAATTTTGAATCGAATGTTACTATCCGATTCGATTTCGAATGATATTCGCACACCCCTAATAAAAATATTAAGTTTAAACTTAAATAAAAATTATTAATTTAAAATTTATGTTTTTCACTTAATTTTGACTCCTTCACATTTTTATTGTTCATCATGAACGAAGTTGATCTATTGCAATTAAGCCGATGATTATTACTTTTTAAAAACTTAGAGTTGGATTCTGAAATTAAAAAAAAAACAAGCAATGTATTAAAATATGACAAATTAGGTTAGAACAACCATCTATCTGCTTTATTGCCCAAGTCTGACGAAAAACTTTAAAGTTTTCGAAAAACTTTGATAAGTCTATCGAACACGATTATTTAGCCAGCCATATCCTATCTTGTCTGCTGATCTCGTGCCTTTAGTGTTCTTCCTCATTCAACATAAATCAATCACCTCTGTCGATGAAGACAGTTTACTTTTATGCGACTTTCTTTTTATATCTATTGCTGGAAAGATTTTATAATAAATTTTCTTTTAAAATTACATCACCATAAATTTTTTGTGACTACCGTGGTATTAGTATTCATATTATAACTGTTATTCATCCTGTACATGATATATCTGAAGAAGCTTAGTATTCTTTACGATAAATATTTAATTCATGTTTCTATTTCTTTCATATTAGAAACAATATTTGTAAAGTGCACAGAAAGAAAAGATGTATAGTTTTGAGAAAAAATGCTTAGTTTAAGTTTCAGTGGTAAAATAATTAGTTTTACCGTTGAGAATGATAACAATAACAATTGATGGTGGTGATGATTACCATTGACGATGTTAATTGTAACTATTAAAGATTATAATTGTTACAATCGAAGATGGTAACAGTTACCATTCAAGGCTGTAAAAATTCTGAAACAGAAGTTTATATAAATTTGAATCCATCATTGATACACGCTGAAAAAAAAATGTTAACTATCACCATCTTGCAATAGGAAATGATTACCATCTGTATGTGATGATCGTTATTATGCTTTTATGTTAAGTATTTGTTTCTCATATAGTAATAATCACTATTGCCGATAGTACTAGTTACCATCTCAATAGTAATATTTCTTATGTCTGAAAAATTTTTTAGTTTTGCCTTCTAAGATAGTTCACGGAAGAAAATTATGGGAACTTTGGCTATGCATTATGGGAATAGATCCCATAATGGTATAGGAATTGTATCCATAGGGATGGTTCCCATAATATATGGGAATAGTTCCCATACTACTATAGGAACCATTCCTATAATTATAGGGACCATTACTACAATTTTATGGGTAGCATTCCTATAATTATACACTGTAAAAAAAACCGGGGTAAGTCCAAGCGGTGTAGGTGTTAAAATTTGCGGTGTTAAATTTTAACACCGATAGCGGTGTCAAAATAACGCCGCCGCCGGTGTAAATGTTTTTTACCGGTGTTAAATAAAATTTTCCGGTGTTAAAATATTTTACTTAGTGTGCGCGCGTGTGTGCTCATGTGTTTTTGAGTGTGGGCGCTTGTGTGTGCATGTGTGTGCGCGTGTTAGAGTGTGTGCGCTCGCGTCTTTGAATGAGTGTGTGCGTATGTGAAGATATTTTTTGCGTTTTATATAAGCTTTCCAAAGTTAATACTTTGAGCGGACGCAGTTTACCCCGCTTTTACACCGGTTTACCACCGGTATTTTAACACCGCCGAATTACTTCTCCTACACCGGTGTAATTTCATTTTAACACCGGGCGGAGTTAAAATGAGTCCACTTTTAATACCGCTCTTTTTACAGTGTAGGAACTGTTTCTATAATTGTGGGAAATATTCCTATACTTATAGGAACAGCTCCCATAATTTATGGTTATAATTCCTATATTAGTATAGGAAAAAATTTTATAGAATTATGGGAACCGTTTCCACAATTTTCGTTCCGTGTAATGATTATCATCTCGGATAAGAATTGTTACCAGCTAGATAAGAATACTTACTATGTACGACAGTAATAGTTAACATAAAAGCATGATAATGATTATCACATACAGATGGTAATCATTCACGGAAAAAAATGTGTAGTTAAATTTACTACAAATGGAGTTCCATTTACTACACTGACTAGTAATATATAGGATAACTACACGTTTAGTAACAGTTACTAGTACACTGTGGTACACAACCTGTAGTACCATTTACTACAGTAAGTAGTAATAAGAACTAGCATTAAATAACCACTGTGGTTCATTTTACTCCACAACATAGTAGAATATATTTTATTCGTAATGTGTTAATTAAATATCTGTTAGTTAACGATCATTACACTGAAAAAAAAATTTATTTGAGTCAACTAAAATTTATTTGAGCCAAAGATATCGTATATTTGGATATGGCCAAATAAATATTTAATTATGAGAAAGATATAATATATTTGAGTAGTTTAATTGCGTGAAATAAGTGGTTTATTTGTGGTAAAGAAATGATCCAATTGCTACAAATAAATAAGGGCTTCAAATATATGTATAGTATCGCCAAATTTTAGGTTATTTGTCACAAATTTAATTTCTTTACCACAAATATATTAATTACTTACCACAAATAAATTATATATTTCCGTCAAATTATAAAATTATTTGAATCAACTGTCATATTTTGTTCTACCAAATATATTTATTTGTCATTAAGAAATATTTTTTAAAAAGCCACAAATAAATTGATTTATTTGGGACAAATATTTCTTTTTTTCAGTGTAGTTTTTATGATATTGAAAACGTTATAAAAATATAAAAATTAATCTTAGATTCTTCGGACTTACAGTATATCAAATTAAAATGATATAAAAATGAATTTATTAATGAATAACTTAAAATAATAAGGACTCAAATTTCAAAAGCCTACTTTTTATCAATACCTGATAAGGATAATTTTAAAAATATATTTGTAATCTATAAATTCTCGTATAAGCATAAACTTAGAATAATTAAGTATTAATTTTTATTAATAGAAAATATAAAAAACATCGTTTTAAAAGTTATAATTCTAATAAATAACAAATACTCAATAAGCAATGATTTAAAAAATTGCATTAAAATCACGATTCACTGATAAGAGCATAGAAATAAAATTTAATAGAAGAAGTTGTAGGTGAGGTAAGCAAAAAGAAGAATGACAGGTAATACAAAAAAAATTTTTTTGTATTATATTTTTTATATATATATTTATTTTAAATTATACACTGAAAAAAAGAAATTTTTGTACCAATTAAATCAATTTATTTGTGGCTTTTTTAAAAATATTTCTTAATGACAAATAAATATATTTGGTACAACAAAATATGACAGTTGATTCAAATAATTTTATAATTTGACGGAAATATATAATTTATTTGTGGTAAGTAATTAATATATTTGTGGTAAAGAAATTAAATTTGTGACAAATAACCTAAAATTTGGCGATACTATACATATATTTGAAGTCCTTATTTATTTGTAGCAATCGGATCATTTCTTTACCACAAATAAATCACTTATTTCACGCAATTAAACTACTCAAATATATTATATCTTTCTCATAATTAAATATTTCTTTGGCCATATCCAAATATACGATATCTTTGGCTCAAATAAATCTTAGTTGGCTCAAATAAATTTTTTTTTCAGTGTATATATTATAATTGCACGCCTCGATTTTTAAATATATATATAAATATTTTTAATTATATATATTATAATTTATAATGTTTTATAATATTATTTATAATATTAAATACACTGACACAAGTTGAGGATACCCACAGAATGGAGTAAAAAAGTTGTAGGTGGCGCTGTTATTTTCTTCTTTTGATCATTCTACCACACATTGGAGTAGATTGTACAAGTAATCTGGTATTGTATACTCCAAAAATAGTAACAGATACCAATTCATATAAAATTGTGTGGTTCCCAAAACCACAAAATAAGTATTTTATACTACATTGAGTAGTTGTGGAAACTACAAAGTTTTACCACATTACAGTAGTAAGCAGAACTCCTATAGTAGTAAAATATCACGCACACTGTGGCTTATGTTACTACAGTTGTCATTGCGGCGACCACAAAGTGTAGTAAAATTTTTACTAGTTTGGTGTGGTAAATTCTACTCCAGCATTTTTTCCCGTGTTCCCTATTACGAGATAGAGATAGTTAGCACTTTCTTTTTAGCGTGTATCCATATCTTAGCTATATAAATTTTGTCCTTTAAATAATTAAAATAAGTAACAATACAATCCTTTAAGACCAAACATAATAAAATTTACCAAATATTGTAGCTATTATTGATAACTTTAAATGATTATCAAAATAACATTCATCCAAGTATTAAGTGAAAGTCATCACGTACACAGTTAAACTAAGAGAAAATTACATGTAGACAAGCTTCAGACTGTAACGCCGATATTTGAATTCTTTATTAGTTTAGACAGTAATTATTATTTGGGCTGATGGTAACTATCACTAACAGGTTATATTAAGAATTACGATGCTGATAATAGTCATAATTAGTTAACATAATAAACGTTATAATTTCTGATTATCATTAATAATTGTAGACTTTGCCATATATTTGATAGATGCTACAATTCAGATTGTTTATCTAATAATTTGAACGATATCCACTACTATCGAATGCAGTTGAATAATTTTACTATAAATAAATGATAACTTTTACTATGAACTTATCTCCGTGAAATATTCAATTCGTTTATCTATCTGTGTCATATTGTAAACAATCTTTATAAAGTAGAGCTTGTTACTAAATACCCATTAGGAACAAATACATTTTTAGTGGTTACCATGGTCTTGATGCAAGTTTTTTTTTGTTTTAAATACAAGCATATGTATAACTATAAGACAACAACTATACAACGCAGCATTATTTATAGAATAAAATTCCAGTTGGTAGAAAACAACTATTGCCTGATGTTGCTGACGAAACTACAAACCAATCAACGACCTTTTGGGAACCCCTCAGTTCGCAGCGTTTCTGATATCCATGTGGCCACGCCTGCCAATAAAGAGCATCAACCCTCGTCAGAGTTACTTTTGTCCTTTTCAACTACTTTTCTCTTCTCATTCCTACTGTGCCTTTACACTTTTTTTTATATACGTTACATGAAATTCATCTCTCACCACAAATATGGAGACCAGAAATACTCCATTTTAAAAACCAATATTCCGTATCTTCAATATTAACAAACTTATAAATCGGATAAAATTATAATTTTTAATTCTCTTTTTCTACATAAAATTGATGAGCGATATTGTAATAACTAATAGAGATTATATTTTATTTAATACTAAGAAACTAAAAAATCGGGAGTGAAAATGGATTTTACTTCAATCCGCATCAATTTCGATCCGGAGTTTTTATGTCACAGTAAAGTCTTTTCGGAGTTAATTTCACTTCAAAAGGATTACATAAATAGAGAAGGACATTCAGCAGCTGAAATAGAAGGAGATTTCTCGATGCATATTCATTATTGAACCACTAAAAGTTTCAATAATCATAATAGATTAAATAAATTATTAACATTTAAATATAAACTTGAACGATATGTGTGCCGAGTTTCATTTAAATGGAGTCATAGTAGTGTGATTTGAAGCTTTTTTTATTAGCTACAAGATGCAATCAACGAAATTAACCTGTAACGTATCATTCAAAAGATATTACGA
Organism: Microplitis mediator; assembly: GCF_029852145.1. NCBI lineage: Eukaryota > Metazoa > Arthropoda > Insecta > Hymenoptera > Braconidae > Microplitis > Microplitis mediator. The sequence continues at coordinate 11,657,712 of NC_079973.1, read as the reverse complement.
GTTGAAGCCATAAAAAGTTGTTATAATAATTTTTTCAAAAATTGTCAGTCATTAATCTACTTGAAACAATAGTCGAAATTGATCAGTTTAATAACGAAAACTGACACGAGTCAAAAAACAAATTCGAATTTAAGTCTCAAAGTTCTCAATGAGGTTTTTGAGGATCAATTTAGAATTTAGAGACGCACAACAGTATAGAAAGTTATCCTAGTTTAGTCCTCAAAGTATTAGTTACGACCTATTTTACCACTTTGAGGACTAAACCGGAATAACATAATCTGGATTAAAGCCTCAAAATACTCAAAACATACACAGGAATAATTTTATCCACATTCGAACCTTAAAAGTTTCATTCGACGTATTCTCTCCCTTCCCTTTTCTACCTAAAATTTTTTAAAGTCCGAAGTATACTTTTCATCCCGAGTTACAAAAAATATCAATAATCTAAATCTCAAGATGTTCTCGTTATCATCATGTGACAGTGAAACTGAAATGGCAAGATCAAAAAATTAAACAAAATGAACACTTGGATACTAAAGTTGTTAAAATGAACGGTAAGTACATCTGTTATTTATTTATGTGTATTTTTCATTTTTTCTAGTTAGAATTGTTAATTATTTGAGACAAATATTTCAATTGTTTATTAACATTTTTATTTTTCTTTATTTTAATAAATAACTTGAGTTTCAATTTATTTTACATAAAACCCAAGCAAAACCAGCAAAAATGAAGCTAGCATCGAAAACAACAATTTAAACAACAAAATAAAAGATATATCAAAAAGATTGGTTTAATATTTTTGATACAGCTATTATTCACTTATTTTCGACGCATAATAAATACCTATTGTAATTTAGAAAAGTATAACTTTTATCAAATATAATAATAATTAATGTTTAAAATATATGTTAATGTTTACAATGTACATCTACTTAAGTTCAAATAAATGATGAGTAATTTAAAAATGAATTAATTTATTTAAATCTTAAGATAAAAATATACTGAAGACAAACCTCAGTCTCACCCATTAGGAATATAGGGGAGGGTGGGGCAGAGCGGCCCCCATGGGGCAGAGCGGCCCCCCTGAAATTTTGACCAAAAAAAAAATTTTTTTTTTTTCGACTAATTACTATAAATCCGATATGTTTGCGCATTTTTACCCCTACGCATGACATTTGGGGCAAAATGGACAAGCCCAAAATTTTGAAAAAGTGATTTTTTCGTATTTTTATCGTCAAATTAAAAAAAAATTATTATAATTCCACATTTCTAGCCCTACGCATAACACCTGGGGCAAAATGGACCAGCCGAAACTTCCGAAAAAATTATTTTTTCATATTTTTCGGCCGTTTCTTTGTGTAAGAGGCAAATTTGGTCACTAAAAATTTATAAAAATTAAATTTTTTTTTTTAGTTGATAAATTTTTGAAATAAAGTCAAATTATAGAATTGATTTTTTTTTTTATTAAATAACAATTAGTAATTAAGGTAATCGAGAGTGAATGATTTTTTACGCTTTAAAAAATTTTTTTTGAGTAATATAAAACCAAAAATAGTTGTCAAGAGAAAGAAATACATTCTTAATGATGAAAACAATTTAAAAAAAAAAAAAACGAAAAAAAAAATTTTTTTTATCACTTTTTGAAGGGGGCCGCTCTGCCCCACAAAAAAAAAAAAAAATTTTTCAGAATTTTGGCAAAATGTCCATAAATTTGTTTGAAATAGGACAAAAGTAAAGTGATCATATGGTTAAAAGCCACAAAAAATAATAATTGGCTTAGGGGGGCCGCTCTGCCCCACCCTCCCCTATATACGTGAGGTTAACCTAATCTTGGTCTCACCCGTCAGAAATATATACGTGAAGTTAACCTCATCTGGGTCTCATCCACAAGAACTATACGTGAGATAAACCTCATATTGGTCTCATCGATAAGAAATATATACATGAGGTTAACCTCATGTACGCCTAAATGGGACAAAAGTCGCACAAAATGAGACTTACCTCATCTCATATTTATATGAATTTTAAATGGTGAGGAAAAACTGAGGCAAACCTCAAAATCTTTCATTTGAGGTCTAAAACCGGAATTATTTTTCGACTCGGGATTCGTTGAGGATTTTGAGGTCTTACTTATAATTCAACATCTATAAATTATTCGCATTTAGACCTCATAGATCTCGTTAAGGATTTTGAGTACTGAAGTAGAGTTACTTTCTGGGCGGCAAATAAAACATCTAAGTAATTGAGGCTTTTGAGAACTAAACTAGAATTTGTTTTTTAACTCAGGGAAGCTAATTTCATGAGCTTCAAGATTTATTCAACAGAAATGAGCTATTGCTTTTTATTCAGAAGTTATTTGGAGAGAAATAGACAAAAAACGATTTTTTTTTCTTTTAATTTGAAAAACTAAACACCCACAACTTTTGCTGACCGATTTGGCTCATCTCGGACCTTAATCTAGATTTTACCCGAAAAAAAAGTATGTCGTTTCATTCAAATCCATTCGGAGTTGGAGACGCTATCGTGTCCACAACCGGGTTATATCCCATATATATGTAAATTTTTTAACTAATAGTATTTTTTGAACTTCCTAAACAAATTATATTAAGTTATGAGAAAATTCTTTGAAAATTCCACCATGAGGACAAATGCAATAGCCAGATTTCTATAGAAATCTACTGAGAATCATCTGCTCCACAATCACTTACCATTGATTCCACCTTCACTCCGTATTTAATCCGCATTTATTTCGCAAATTTTTTTACAGTGTAAAAGTATGTTCAATATTTATGAGTTTAAGTAAAATAAAAACAATGTCAAAAATATATTTTTACAATAAATTATTTTATTGTATTTTATAAATATGTTTTCTTTCAGAGTCCAGATAAAATGAACAACTTCCAGAATTAAAAGCGAACAGCATTAAATTTAGACTTTGAGTTATATTTAAAAATAAAATTACATGAATAGATAGCTACAAAAATTATACTACTCATCATGCTACTTACAAGTAATCAAAATATAATCAGTATACAAAAATGTTTACGGTGGGTTCCTTGATATCTGATATGAATGGAAGTAAAAGACGGTACTACCTTGTGAGTTATAATAATCTATAAAAGCTGCTGGTGGCGATGTCGAGGAGCACCGAAGCAGCCATGCTGTCAGAAAGGCATGCGCCACCCACCATGTCTACAGGACCACGATCGTTAATCAAATCCGGTGGGACCGAAGCTTCCAAGGTACCGATCTACAGGTATGAACATTACTCTTTTCTTTTCCGATTCCTTTATATTCTGAGGCTGGCTTGAATTTTGCTAACGAACTGAAAGAACTCTATAATAACTTTTCGTCGAATCTCGAATTTTATATAAAACTATCCTGTCTGCAAAAAAAAGTACGTAATTTTTATTAATTATTGTATTAAATCTGTTCGTACAAAAGTATATGTATATGTTTAAAATGTGAACATTCATTTTTATATTGTATGCTGTATTACAAAATATTCATTGCATAGAGAATTAATCCGAATAAGAATAGAGTAAATATATGATAATAATACGATGTTAATTATTGGCTTACGATGTTGATGTGATTCATTTAATTCAGTTGGCCAAAAATAATCAAGGCAACATCATTAGTCATTAAGTATTGTTGACATCATGATACTTTTTTAATATTTTTCGACAAGAAGTATAGACATAGATGAATCTAAAACATAGTTTTTCTAGCCCGAAAACTTCCTACTGCCTTTGAAATTGAACACATTATCATAAATGTTTGAAATCCGTTGAACTCATAAATATTGTCTCAAAAATGTATAAAAAAGGTAAGAAAAATGGGCCACCCAAGAAACAAAATTACGATATTTCGACTTCTTTTCGAAATCGAATTACTTTTAGATAAGTTCAAGATTTGAATTTGAAAATTTTTGGATTAGAAACTAAGAGAACAATTTAACTGAATATGTTTCAACTGACACTCGATTTTTCGAAAAGTTTAACAAAAAAAATTCAAAATAACGCACAATTATATTTATAAACGTGATTTCGGAATGTTTAAAAAACATCTAAAATATAAAATTTTTTTTAATAAAATTTTGGGGGTACCCCATTTTGCCTACCCTACCCCCCTTCCCCTATAATATTCAATTATTGTCAATTACTAATTGTATATTATATCATTATTCATAAATTATACTACATTTCGTTATTTACATGATTAAATGATTAGGAATGATATGATAATTATTTTCATCGTAGCCCTAATGTTTTTCATAACATAAAGCATGTTTGAAAGTTAATAAATTAACAATTTGATAACTAGATTATTTACTTCCGACAATTTCATTTGCACAGGAACTCAAATCATAGCAAAGTGTATCCCATACTCGACACACTTTACACTATCATTAAATTATCATCATCGATGAAAATTTTTTGGATTTCACCATAAGCTGGTGAATCTGTTTTATCATGAATATTCAAAACAATGAAATAGTTTTTCTTGTATTAAAAGTAAAATTCAATTTCTGATACTACATAAACAATATTTTAACACACGGAATTTTTTTTAACACCGGTAAAAAATATTTGCACCGGAGGTCGTGTTATTTTAATACCGAGAATTTTACCACCTACACCGCCTGGACTTATCCCGGTTTTTTTACAGCCTCGAAATGATATTTTATTTCTGAATTCAGTTCTATATTGAGGAGCTTTGTATATTCATTTCTAAATAATATGTAATTAAAAATCATGTACAACCAATGTGGTGGAAGTGAACGTTTGTTTCCTGATTTGTGTACACTCTAAAACCAAGTGAGTTACAAGTGTATTGTTTCAAGTCTTAACACACATTGTATTTTTTCAATAATTAAGGCCATAAGTAAAACTATAGTTTTTTGAAGCTACTTAAAACACATCTCGGGTCAAAAATAAAACTTGATTCAGGCTCGCTTCGCCTTATTTTCTTTGAAGTTATCGATTTGCCGACGATTTTTCGATAAGATCTCGGCTTTTTCGACTTAAATTAAATTTTTTTCGACTTTTTGAACTTTTTTCATCTTAGTTTCAACTTATTTGTATTTTTTGATCTTAGTTTGAACTTATTCGTCCTTACTTTGAGCACGATAGTTATTCACTTTACTTTTGATTTGCTGAATCAAATCGAAAAAAAGTTATTTATTCGTCTTCCTGTGTAAAAAAATTCGTTCCAAAAAGATTCCAAAAAAGTTCCGCATGTGGAACATCTCAAAATGAGACTGATTAGAACTTCCAATGGAACGTTAGTAATTTTGATGGTAAAAAAAAGTTTTTATGAGCAAATTTAGAGTCAAAAAAGGACGTTCTTGGAATTTTTTATGGATGTTTTTTTTTGTTCTATAAAAAATTCAAAAGTAGTGATTTTTTTAACTATTTTGACATGTTTTTGGAACGTCTTTAGTCTACAAAAGATGCAAAAGTAGTGAGTTTAGAATGTTTTGGAATACCTCTAGTAGTCCATAAAAAAGTCAAAAGTGGTAATTCAGGAACTTTTTTGGAATGTCTGTATAAAATTCCAAAAAAGTTCCACGAACGTCCTTTTTTGACTCTAAATTTGATCATAAAAAATTTTTTTTTACGATCAAAATTACTGACGTTCCAAAAAAGTTCTATTGGAAGTTCTAATCTGTCTCATGTTTAGAAGTTCCACATGCGGAACTATTTTGGAATCTTTTTGGAACGAATTTTTTTCACACGGGTTACTTTCGCCTTAATATATAAAAATTATTTCACCTTAGTTTTGACTTTTTCGTCTTAAAATTTAAGTCGAATAAGTCTAAAGTAAGTCAATTTTGACTTGATTTCAACTTTTTCGTCTTAAATCGTGACTAAGTAAGCCAGTTACGTTTAAACCAAGGCGAAAACTCAATGTATTTCATACATCCGTAAAAAAAAGTCAAGTTTGTCTTGTGAAAAACGGCTTCAAATTCCGACTTGGTAAACCAAGTCTAAACCAAGCTTTATTTTTGACCCGGGATTCCACGGCGTGTCAAATATTTATAGATTGCTTATGATGACGTTTGATTCTATTTGGCAAGTATGTTAATTTTGACTCAACGATTATCATATACAAATATAGTAAACAGTCCTTACTGCAAGATAGTAATAGTTAGAATTTTTTTTATCAGCGTGTATAGCAGTCAAAAGGGTAATAGTTATTTTGGCTCAATTACGGATTGTAATTGTTTGTATCGAATTTTAATTATATATCTGCTTCGCTCATTAACGTAACTTCGTTACTCATCAGTAACAAGATCTGTTCAAAGTTTCCCGTTTTCAGTTGTAAACACAGACATACTCTATTTTACCAGGTGTGTAATCTTGATCCAATCTTCAAAGTTGAGCTAACACGATGACATGGAGAACTTGAGGATGAGTTTTTGCTTTGTCACTGTAGGCTGAAAACTGATGTGCTATTAACAGTAACTATCAAATAGGTATTGAATTGAAGTTATTTGTTAACTTCCCGCTCATCAAGAAACCGAATATTTAAAGAAGAAAGAAAAAAGTAGTTATTTTGAGTTTGATTTCCGAAAACCTAGTTTTCGTTGGTTGACGTTGTGAGGTCCTAGAAAGCTATCTGAATTATTTTATGACCACCGAGTACATAAGTATTTGAAAAATTTTGAATTGCGCGACTAATGTAAATCTATTATGCGGTAATTAAAAGGGCTTAATGGCTATCAAAATTGATCATCATTTAAGATCAATTATTCAAGAAAATTCCGAGTAATTCACGAAATTCGAAAAAATTTTTTTGTTTTGTAAGTTTTTTCTAAACGTTCTTCAAACTACTTGATCAATCAATCCCACAAAATTTAATCAGCTCTAGAACTTAATAATAGCTATTCATTGTCGTCAATCTTGTATCAATCGGTACTCCGTACACAAGATGACGTCAGCGAAAGAATAAAACAAAACGTTTTTTTGAATTTTCTTCAATATCCTGCAGTGTTTTTAGCAAAGAAGCTTAAAAGTAAAGTTAGTTCTTCGTTTTAATAAAATTCTCATAAATTGCTGCGAGAATTATCGTAATCGGTAGATTAGTTTTAGAAACACGGTCCTGAACTGTTTATGCAAAAATAATTCGATTAGAAAATTTTGCTGGTTTAAAGATCATCAAAAAAATCACTTTATAATAAATCATAAACGGTTTTTGACTTTTTATAGAATTTTTCAAAAGCGACGTCTGAAAATTGAACATTTTTCTACACTTGAATTATTTTAAGGCTCCAAAAATGACCAACTGAAGTTCAAAATTGTCTCAGATACAGAAGATTATATATTATTATGAACTTTTTTGGAACTCTCTAAACATGAATTAGTGAAAATAGTGAATATTCAATAATTCCAAGTGCAAACCGAACCACTAATTTCAAAAAGTGGTTCGGTTGGCACTCAGAATTACTGGAAATTCACTCATTTCACTTATTCATGTTTAGAGAGAACATTTGGAAAACTGAATTTTTTTACATGGATGATTTTTCTTACTAATTTAAAGTTTTATTTTATTGTTTCAATTCATTATAATGTATAAAACTACGTTCGAATTTGTCATATGTCATATCGATATATTATAATCAAATGTATATTAGCTCGGAAAAAAACCGGCCTGGTAAAATTTTATAAAATTATATGAAATTGTATAAAATTTTACTGTCGTCTTAAAAAATTGTTTAAAATTTTAAACAATTTGATAAAATTTTGTAAGATTGCACAAAATTTTATAAAAACATTTTTTCCCGGGAAGTTTTCGAGCTGTTAAAAATTTGAACTCAGTGATATGGAATATCGTTTCTTACTTATTCAAAACATAAAATTAAAATTAAAATTTGTTTTTCTACAGCCTCAAAATCTCCGTCGCCAGTTGATTGCCGAACTTATCAGGCTCTGAAACTCGATTAATCTTCTCGTTTTAAATTTGAAACTTTATATATGAATTTTTTTTCAGTTCAAAAAATGAGGATAATAAAAAGTTCTGTGTCTCACTTACAAAGTTCTTTAACTGTTACATGTTTCAGGAATGTTTGAATTACAAAATACAATTGAAACCTACACCAAGTAATACGTATATCTATAACATATTTAGTAGATTCAATTATCTACGGAGATCAAGACAGTTCTACGTTTGTAAGAAAGATTTTTCATAAGATTAATAGTTATATTTCTTAATGATCCACTATTACAAAGCTGAAGAAGAAGTTTTTTTTGTTATTTATAAATAAAACTGGTTTCAAGGTGGAATCTACAAAATTTAGAAATAAGGATCAAATCAATTTTGACGTCCATGTATATATATTCATGTATTTATATATATAAATTTTTATTTTTTATATAAATACACACAGATACTGTATAAATTTATACTGAGGAATATTTTATATATAAAGCAAAATGCTTTCGCGTCATCAGAGATGACATATAACGGACATAGAACGAGAAAAGACGACACAACGTGATAGGATAGAAAGTAGAAAAGATATATAAAAGCAGAAAAGAAGAAAGTGCTTGCTGCTAGCTTTCATAGAAGGAAAAAGAAATGAAAGGCCGTCAGTATGAAGGAGCCCGGGGTATTAACCGACTGAAGGGTAGATGCGAAGAAAGAGAGTTCCCTTTTTTCTTATATATTTTTTTCCCCATATTCTCTAGCGTTCCTTGGGAAAAGTTTGTTGTTTGAAGCACGGCGCTCCTTTCCTGCGATCATTAATCATGCCAGAGTTTTGGTTTGACTAGTATAGCGGGTGCAGAGAAGAGTGCTTCGTTTGAGAACCGCGGCAGTACGCTGAGTTTCGTTTCTGTACCAACGACGCGTTATATCACGAGGAAATGAGACCATTGGTAGGGAGTTCACAGAAAAGAGGGGTTGTTCCATGTTCGTATTTCTACAACTTTTTCCATTCTATCCCCTTGCACTTTCATCCCTTCTACCGGAAATTTAACATTCCCTTTTCAAATGGGAGAAATTCTATTCGTGTATAAAACCCGAAAATAGTTAAAGAAAAAAAAATGTTCTGTAAATTTTTTTTTAAGTTGAACAAATTAGTATATATTCTTAGTCTGTAGAAATTTTCACTTCTTTTTTAGCTTTTTTCTCTTCGGTAAAGAAAAATTATAGTTCATGTTTTTCCTATAGTTTAAAACCATTTTTTAATCCCGGGTTAAAAAATTTGATCTGATTTTAGTCTAACTGGACGGTATTTGGACTACTCGGTCTGTTATTGAACTTCTATTAAATTTTCAATCTGTTTTTGATCTACCCAGTCCGAAAAATTTGATCTGATTTTAGTCTAATTGGACTATTTGATCTGTTTTTGATCTTTTATAAAAATTTTAAGCTGTTTTTGATCTGTTGTTATAAAAAACAATTGCGTTACGGGCAGACAAAACTAGATTAATTCTTGAACTTTAAAAAATTTTAGTTCTGAAAATTTGCAAGGACTCAACTAGATTAAATTATGGACTTGTAATATTTTTATTTATGGGCAATATTTATAAAAAATATATTAAGTTACAGAATTGATTATGTTTCGTTTGCTATTTATTAAGTGTCTTTTGTTTAAAAATGTCGACAGTTAATGAAAGTTTGACGGGTTTATGTTTTAGTTGTCTTGACTGAATATTTATAGTATTGAATAAAAGGAATAAAATAACTCTTAAAATGTCAAGAAATTTTCCTTATTTACTGGATAAAATTGAAAATATTTTGGCATTAGAAACTATCAAAATTCTTGTGACATCTTATTAAGAAAGCGCATTAGCATGTTTCAAATATCAAGAAAATTAAAATAAATTTATGAATCTATATTATTATTATTATTATTATTATTATTATTTATATTTGTAAAAAAACCTGTTTTTGATCTAAAAGCGATTAACGACAGACTAACAATTATAGTAAATTCCCGAGTCGAAAAATAATTCCGGTTTTAGACCTCAAATGAAAGATTTTGAGGTTTGCCTCAGTTTGTCCTCACCATTTAAAATTCCTATAAATCTGAGTTGAGGTAAGTCTCATTTTGTGCGACTTTTGTCCCATTTAGGCGTACATGAGGTTAACCTCATGTACATATTTCTTATCGATGAGACCAATATAAGGTTTATCTCACGTATAGCTCTTGTGGATGAGACCCAGATGAGGTTAACTTCACGTATATATTTCTACACTGTAAAAAGAGCGGTGTTAAAAATGGACTCGTTTTGACTCCGCCCGGTGTAAAAATGAAATTACACCGGTGTAGGAGGAGTAATACACCGGTGTTAAAAATATCGGTGTTAAAGTGGGGTAACCGGTGTAAAAGCGGAGTAAAACCGGTGTAAAAGCGGTGAACCGGTGTAAAAGCGGAGTAATACCGGTGTAAAAGCTGGATAAACTGCGTCCGCTTGGAGTATTAACTTTAAAGATTATAAAACACAAAAATTGTCAGTTCTTTATGAAAATTAATAAAGAATATTATTTATTAACAAGTATAGTGATCGAGTAAGTACAAATATTCACAAAGTAAAATATTTTAACACCGGTAAAGCATATCTACACCGGCGGCGGCGTTATTTTAACACACCGGTCTAGAATATTTACACCGGCAGCGGTGTTATTTTAACACCGGAGAATTTTTTTAACACCGGTACAGAATATTTACATCGGCGGCGGCGTTATTTTCACACCGCTTTCGGTGTTGAAATTTAACACCGTCACCCATACGAAAATATTTATAACCGAAAATGTAGTCAAATATGTATCCATGATTATAACTTGGATCTATCCTAGATTATATGACATTTTGCCGCAAGATTATAACCGTGAGATATAATTTAGAATTATAATCGAGATTACAATAATCATATTCTAATTTCAAAACTGTAATTTAAATTGTAATTTTTCAAATATAATTTTAAATTATAATCCAAATTATAAACCATAGATTATAACTCTAAATTATAATTTAAATTCTAAATTTTCAAATACAATTTTAAAGTCTAATCGAGGTATAAATATATAATTATATATAACTTTATTAAGTTACATATACAATAACAGCCATGAAAAAAATTGAAAAAAAAAATCTCGCCGAGTCATGGGCTCGAACCCAAACTCTTCTGATTCGAAGTCGGATGTATTAACAACTGTGCTGAATGAACCACTTGAAAGTAGAAGTTAATTGTATTTATTTGGATACAAATCAACTTTAGAAAATTGAAGACATCAATAAATGATTGATTCTATTATTTGTATTGTATTCAATTATGTTATTGTTTATAGGGTAAAGAGACCAATAGTGGTATACCCACTGATAGCGGGGCAATAATTCCTTCTTTTGGCAAATTAAAAAAAAAATGAGAAGTTAAAATCTTTTAAACTTCACTAAAACTTTTTTAATTTTATATCTGAGTTTTTTATAACATAATTAATCGTTGGAACTTCAAAATTTTTTAGCTGTCATCCCGCTTTGGGTTTTGTTAGTCTATTTCCAAGAATTAAAAAAAAAGTTTTTCTTCATAACATTTATGAATGCGGTAATAAATTAAAAAATTTTATAGACTTTGTTTTCTAAATCATTTTGCAGTTTTTATGAATAGGCTTACGTTGTTTGGTTGTATCTAAATTATTTCACAAAATATTATGATTCAAACACCCGCACAGCTTGATATTCACTCAGAAATTGCGATTCGATAAAATTTTTTAGAACTCAGTTGTATAAAATTTTATATAATTATATGAAATTTTTTCGACCGAATGTAAAAATATGTATGATTATATTTAAATTAACAGAATTATGTATATTTATATAAAAATATATGATTACATACAGTTATATTAGACTATATATAAATTTATATAATTATGTATATTTATATATAATTAAAAATAAAAGGTTTAAAATAATGAGATATAATCATGTATAATTAGACAAAATTATATAATTATATATGATTATATATTATTATATATAATTTTTTCATCCCGGGAACTTCAAAGATATATTTTAGGGTGTAATTTATTATAATTTTGGTTATAACTTCGGATGTATCTAAGGATATAACTTAAAAGATATATTTTAGGATATAGTTTACTATAATTTCGGTTAGAATTTGCGGATATATCTGGGAATATAACTCTAAAAATATATTTTGAGGTATAATCTATTATAATTCTCGTTATAATTTGCGGATATATCTAAGGATGTAACTCTGAAGATACATTTTGGGGTATAATTTATTATAATTCTCGTTAGAATTTTGGATATATCTAAGGATATAACTCAAAAGATATATTTTGAGATATAGTTTATTATAATTCCAGTTATAATTTGCGGATATATCTGAGAATATAACTCTAGAAATATATTTTTGAATATAGTTTATTATAATTTCGGTTATAATTTCGTATATATCTAAGGGTACACCTTTAAAGATATATTTTAGGGTATAATTTATTATAATTCCGGTTATAATTTGCGAAAATATCAGCGAATGTAACCTTAAAAATATATTTTGGATTATAATGTATTATAAAGTTGCTTATAAGTTGTGGATATAATTTTGTGGATATATTCCGACCATATATTTCAAATTATAATAATTATAACCGATTATATTTTAGGTTATAAATCTTTTCGTATGGGCAATTTTAACACCTACACCGCTTGGACTTACCCCGATGATTTTTTACAGTGTATCTTTGGAAAATTAAAAACTATCTTATGAACACATTCAAACTAGTAACGTTCCATTGCAATCAATAAAACTGTAATGTATTTTGAGATATAGTTCTCTATTCTGCTGAATACATTTATCTCCCTGTTATTAATATTTCGAAAAACAATTCGAATAAATAAATTTCTAGTCGGCAGTATCTAAAGAACCGCAGGTGGTAAAAACCTTGTAGAATACTATGGAACCCCACAAGTAACTATATTTGATGCTTTTCTTAGCTTGTCACTCATTTGTCATTCATCGGTGTATCTTTCTGAATATGAATCCGAATTTTTGTTCATTTTGATAAGTTCTTCGTTACTCAGTTTTTTAATTTAATTTATTACGCCTTTACACAGAGGTTTTTAATTCTTACACTGATAGAAAATTTATATTGACTCAAGACATATTTTCTTGAGCCAAGAATTTATTTCTGAAGAGAGACAATTTAGAGAGAATTATCTTCCTTCAAAAAATTATTATCTTGATTTAGATTTTCTTGGTTCTAAAGGTTTTATATCTTCAATGGATAACTCTCACGTCTTGACCCGAAACTATATTGTCTTTAATTGATACTATCGCATTCTTGAAGCAAGACCACTTGTCTTCAACTGAAAATGTCGTATTATTATTTTAAGAACTTTAAATTTTTGGTTAAAGTAATAATTCCTTGATGGTAGATGTTTTTACAGCAATGAAAAAAAAATTGTTTTTTAACAGGAGAAAGGGGGGGGGGGGTCAAAAAGAGTAGGGTACACGGAGAAAAAAGTTAAAGAATTTTTACTAAATTTGAAAAAAAAATTACAATCTGGGAAAGTAATCTCAAAATGTTAAAAAAAATCAAAACTTTTACATAACTCAAAGTAAAAATTACAACATATTATTTAGAATAATAATATTGGTTCATTATAAAAATTACTGCATTCAAGTTTTAAATTAACTAACGACGAAATGAAAACTATAATGTACACGGAGAAAATTTAATGGTAAAAGTGCGCGTAACGTGCTGCGCGTTCAGTAATCGACGATTGCATGAACAATACCTATTTTTTTTATATATTTGAAGATATTTTGCTTATCAAACTAATAAAATTACTTTCTCAAAATAGTCACTATAGTTTGAAATGCTCCGGTGTCACAGAAAAGCCGGACCATATTAGTCACCTGACGGAAATTGAAATAAAAACAGGTCAAAATTACTATAGCCATAGGAAAATTGATAACAATTATATCACAAGTTACTGTGATCATTGTAAATTTTACTATAGTCATAATAATTATTGCATGTGTTTATTTAAACTTTTTTCAGGTGGCCAACATGGTCCGGCTTTACTGTGACACCATAGCATTTCAAACAAGAATAATTTATCCCTGCAGTAAAAATTAAATTAAACAAGCGCTTATACTTTAAAAAAAAAAAGCTGAATTGTTTGTCATGTTCTACTAGACTGATTTATTTTTTATCATCATAAAAATTTAGAGTATCGAAATATTAATTGTCATGTATGGCTTGTTTTCTAATCTCAAATGCAATTAATTACGAAACTTGAAAGTAATAAAATTAAAATTATCAAAAAAGTCATAATAAATATTTTCTTATACATCAAATCCAATTATTTATAAAAAATGATGTGTCTTAAGAATCGTTAAAATTACTCTAAAACTTCAGTTATTTTATTTAAATAATTTTACTGATTATAACTAGTATATATAATTATCAATACTTATATGCACGAAAAAATAGATTTATTGGCATCAAAAAATTTCACTTGTCCCAAAAAAAGTTTTAGCATTATAAATGCAAATATCAGTAAATTTTTGTCATCAATTCATAGTGAAAAATTTTTCTTGCGCCAAAAAATCCTTTTTTTCTGTATAGCTGTCATTGTTATTTACTAAATTATTCCAAACAATCGATAAAATTACTTAAATCATATTTCTCTAAGTATCTAAAAATTTCTAAAATACAATGAGGCGGCAACTTATAATTACTACCAGTGCAAATTGATGTAAAAACGAATTGAGCATCATCCAGCAATTCTTTCCTCTCCCTCGCCATCTTGAAATAATGCAACATCTGATGTTCGTACAATGGATACTTGATCTTAAACTCATCAGATTTGAGGTATTCATTTACTTTATTACAGTAATACGCATACTTGACTATCTAATTAATAATTGTAATTGAATAATAATAATAATAATTCTAATAAATTTATTATCATAAATAAAAAAAGTTAATTTTATAAAACAAAATTAAAAATTTAAGTGTTAATTAATTAACTCACTCATTTGATATAATTATATATTTAAATACGTAAAAATTGAATAATCCATAATTAATTTAGTTATGATGATAATCTTATTTGTTCGTTGTCAATAATAAATACTAGCGCTAGCCCTAAAAAAAAAATATTCAAGTCGTCACGGAAAAAAATATCTCAGATAGTACTCATTGCTATCTTCCACCGAAGTCTCTACTATAATACACAGTAACCAGCAATATGTAAAAATAGACGCAGGCGCTATCTGCAGATAGCACCCTAGCGGTTTCAGCGGCACGATAAAATTATCGTTTATTAACGTTAAATCGTCGTAAGTTCTGCCGTCGAACATCCGACTGCATGGAGTGATTTGACGATCGTTTCCGGGTGCGGTTGTGAAAAATCTTCACCATATATTTTTTCAGCACTTACGGCAATGACACCATCTAATCGTTTATTATATATCGGCAGTGCGTAATATGTTTAAAAAGTAACCTTTGCTATCTGACATACGACTGGCTGCTATGTACATAGAACTGGGCAACATGTAAGAGTGTAATATGTAAGATTGTAAAGAGCAACATCTGACATGGCGCTGAGAACAATGAAGAGAGTAGCCAGTACTACGTAGATAGGACCCACTGCTATTTCAATTTTTTAGGTAGATTTTTTTAAAAATCTAACTATTGTATTTGTCCTCATGGTCGATTTTTCAAGGGATTTTGTCATAAACTATCATAATTAGTTGAGTAGAGTTCAAAAATACCATTCGTTAAAAAATTTATATATATATATATATATATATATATATATATTTATGTAATATAACGGACTTTTGAGGACACGATTGCGTCTACAATTCTTATCCGATCTTAATGAAATTTTTCACACTTATTCTATGGGCGATTATTACGGTTAAGTTCGAAAATGGGCTGAATCGGTCGATTAGTTTAGAAGTTATGGCTGTTTTAAATTTTAACGATTTTTCGAAAAAATCAGTTTTTAGTCACTTTTAAAGTGCATATAACTTTCAAACTAAAATTCATAGAGATTTCCTGTAAAAAGTATTTTAAAGCTTGACTACCAAGCTTCAATTTTTGACCTTAAACTTTATATTTTGACCATTTCTTCCAATAATTTGATAACTTTGAAAATTTTAATGGAATCAAAAAATGTTGAAAATATGGTTTTCATTCCAAATAACTTATGCTTGTCCCATTATGATTCAGTTTCGTCAGCTGTATTATATTTTGCACAAATTAACCTGCAAATTTCACTGCTATTTTATCTTTTAAAAGTATTTCTTTTATTATTTACGATGTATCAAATGTACCTCTAATCCCTATGATTATCATTGGTCTTGTCATTACGATAGCACCCACAGTTCATATCAGATCTTAATGAATTGTTTCACACTCATTCTATAGGCGATTACCTTGATCAAGTTCAACGATGGGCTGAATCGTTAAAATAGATTTGAAATTACGGCTGTTTGGAATTTTTTATGATTTTTCGTAAAAATTAGTTATTATTTACTGTTAAAGTTCATATAACATTAAAACTAAAACTGATAGACAATTTCAGTAAAAAGTATCATGAAGCTTGTTTAGTAAGCTTTAATATTTGACCTTAAACTTTATGTTTTGACCATTTCTTCCAATAATTTCATGGCCTTGAAAATTCTAATGGAATCAACAAATGTTGCAAATATGGTGTTCATTCCACATAACCTATGTATTTCCCGTTATAATACAATTTTGTCAGTTGTCTTTTATTGTGAACAAAATAACTTGTAAATTTCACAGCTATTTTATATTTTAAAAGTATTTCTTTTAATATTTATGATGTTTCAATCGTACCTATAGTCCTATAATTATATCTGATCTTGCCATCGTAATAGCAATTACTATTATGATCTCATACTAATTAAATTTTCTATACTTTGTTTACGTGAAGGTTAGTTTGATACGTTACCTATATAATGTTTTCTCAAATCAACTATCTGAAGTTCGCTATCGAAAATAGTCGTTGTCTTTTTTAACCCTCACTCTAAGAAAACGATCTTAATTTCATGTCATGACTATACACTAATATGTATCACAAGATATGTATGTATGTAACTTTTTATATAGATGAATTGGAAAATCTACCTTCCATTTCGGCTGCCGAATGGCCTTTTTATTTTTTCTACAGATGCTTGTGATCAGATCTAAATTGCAAGTCTAGTGCAAGCCTTACACAAGAAATTCATGCCAGATTATAACTCAATTCTGAAGGAAGACCATAGTTAAATATAGTTGCACATGGCTTGCTCAAGATCTGCTCAAGAATTAACCTTGAGCCATGAGCAGATCTTAAGCAAGATATTTGTAAGTACCTACTGTAAGTTACTGGGGCAAGAGATGCGATAGACATTTTTTCATTGCACCGCCCCGACTAGAATTTCTTCCTGATTTGCCTGAAGTACCATAAGGACCTTATCAGGTTATTATAAGGTTTGCCTTATTAGGGCAAACCTGACAAGTTCCTTGTCAGGACCTCATCAGGATATTCCTATTCACAAAAAAAGTTATTTGCCATCGGGTCAACCCATCGAGTTCCTGATCAGGACCTCATCAGCATATCCCTATTCAGAAAAAAGTAATTTGCCATCGGGTCAACTCGACGAATTCCTGATCAGGACTTCATCAGGATATTCCTATTCAAAAAAAAAATTATTTGCCATCGGGTCAACCTGACAAGTTCCTTGTCAGCTTTTAACTGATCCTGAAATGGTTCTTTTTATTGAGAAAGGAATCAGAGGTGGGGTATCTCAGTGTACAAACCGATATGCTGCTGCTAATAATCGGTACATGGGTGAAGACTTTGATCCAAGCAAAGCTGAATCATACTTGATGTATTATGATGTAAATAATTTATACGGCGCAGCTATGAGTATGTCACTGCCGACAGGTTCATTTGAGTGGGTGGAAAATGTAGATGATGATGTAAATAAATTTTTAAATGATAATGATGATAAAGGATACATTTTAGAAGTAGACTTAGAGTATCCAGAAGATTTACATGAACTTCACAAGGACTTGCCCTTGTGTCCTGAGCACTTTGTTCCGCCAGGGTCCAAACACTCAAAATTATCAACAACTTTGTATGATAAAAAAAAATTATATAATACATTATAAAAATTTAAAACAATGTCTAGAGTTAGGATTAAAATTAACAAAAGTCCACAGAGTACTAAAATTTGAACAATCGCCATGGCTCAAATCATATATTGATAAAAACACTGACTGTAGAAAATTTGCAAAAAACAAATTTGAAAAAAATTTTTACAAACTAATGAACAACGCTGTATTTGGTAAGACTATGGAAAATGTAAGAAAGCATAAAGATGTACAATTAAAAACTGAATGGGAGGGTAGATATGGCGTCAAAGAATTGATATGTAAGCCAAATTTCCATAGTCTTACCATGTTTGATAAAGATATGGTAATTATTGAGATGAAGAAAGTAAAAGTACGTTTCAATACACCTATCTATGTGGGCTTTTGTATTTTAGATTTGTCTGAAACATTTATTTATGACTTTCATTATAATTATGTAAAAAAGAACTTTAAAAATGATGAGTCAAAATTAATGTATACTGACACCGACAGTCTCATCTATCATTTTACTGTACCAGATGTCTATAAAATCATCAAACGTGATATCTCAAAGTTCGACACCTCAGACTACCCCACTGATAATGTTTACAATATGCCACAAGCCAATAAAAAAGTCCTGGGTCTGATGAAGGATGAGAATAATGGTGAAATCATGACTGAATTCACTGGACTCAGGGCTAAATTATATGCATTTAAAACGTACAAGAACAAAAAAGCTAAAAAACGAGCAAAGGGGGTCAAGGGTCCTACGCTGAGAACAATCACGTTTGATGATTTCAAGCAATGTCTTGAAAATCATGTTACGTTAACTAAAAAACAATATTTAATAAAATCAACCAGACATGATGTAAAAACAATCACACAAAATAAAATTGCATTGAGCTGGGCTGATGATAAGCGCCAGCTCATTGACGGCAGCCATGACACCCTACCATGGGGCTATAAAAAAAATGTAGATTATGGTGATGATGATGATGTAGATGATAATGATGATGATAAAATAATAATTAAAAAAAGAAAATTAATGTAAATAGTTGTAAATTAAAAAAAAAAATTAATGTAAATAGTTGTAATTAAAAAAAAACTTATGTAAATAGTTGTAATTAACAAAAAAAAATTAATGTAAATAGTTGTAATTAAAAAAAACTTATGTAAATAGTTGTAAATAAAAAAAAACTTATGTAAATAGTTGTAAATAAAAAAAAACTTATGTAAATAGTTGTAAATAAAAAAAGAAAACTTATGTAAATATCTTCAACAACAATTAAAAGATTGGTTTATAAACATTCAATAAAAACTTTAATTTAAAATATTAATTTTTGAATTTTTTATTTTCAACCTATAATAGATTAAGTTAATTATAATTTATAAAATTAAGCTATTCATTAAAAATAATTAATATATTATTAAGTTTGAATGAAAATTGCTTGATTTAAAGCAAAAAATATTTGTCAGGTATATATGATTTTGAAATTTTTATCCCAATAAGTATAATTATTTATTTTTTAACCTTTAATAAAATTAAAAGATTAAGTTGATCATAATTTATAAAAAATAATTATTATAAATATATATTTTAAGGGGGGCGATACATGTAACCGCCTTAATTTTTACCGTTTTTTGAGGACTTTTTAAACTGGGAAGGAATAACTGAATCATTTTGAAACTTTGTAGGGTTATTTATTATATATTGAAGTACAGAAAAAAATTTTTTTGTTGTTTTTTTTTTTCAAAATGGCCGCCGTAAAAATAAATCTGCCGAGACCCTCTCGGAAAAAGACATCAATTTGCGGGTGTTCTCACTTCTCGTACGGTGATTTGAAATTAAAAAAATTAGTTTGTACGTGTTCATAAAACGTCTATCTTCTAGTTAAACCAAAAAAAAATAAAAAAAGTAAAAAAATCGTGAATTGGCACACCTCAGAAAAAAAAGTTTGATTTTTTACCCTTTTTTTTAATGGTTTGTTGGCAAAAAGGGTTAATTTTTGAAAATTTTTTTGAAATGTTTGAGGTTTAGCTAGAAGCTATTACTATAAAGTAGACGTGTAAAAAATTTCATTGGAATCGGTTGAGAACTTTTTGAGTTATCCCGCCCGCAAATTTCAAAAAAGTCGTTTCGAAAAAAACGCGTTTAAAGTTTTGACACACAGAAACTGTATGATTACAGTGGCTAACCGATTTCGGCAGATTTATTTTTACGTCGGCCATTTTGAAAAAAAAAAATTACAAAAATTTTTTTTCTGTACTTCAATATATAATAAATAACCCTACAAAGTTTCAAAACGATTCAGTTATTCCTTCCCAGTTTAAGGTCCTCAAAAAACGGTAAAAATTAAGGCGGTTACATGTATCGCCTCCCTTAAATGAGTTTTTAATATATAAATAATGATAATTTTGTTTTGAAAATTTACAGGCATATTTTTGAGATGATATTCTAATGATTTATGAAAAAAAAAAAAAAAATCGATTTTTTTTTTTTTACATGTATCGCCCCCCTTAAGTTTAAAGAAAAAAATATTTGTCAGGTATGTATAATATTTGAATTTAAAATTTTTACTGCCAAGAGTATAATTCTTTATTAATATTTTTTGAATATGTTGATTAATTTTATATATATATATATATATATATATATTCTAAGTTTAAAACGAATTACTTAATTGATTTAATGAAACAAATATTTGTCTGATATGTATAATTATTAAATTATTACTTTCATAAGTTTAATTTATTCAAATTTGAAATTTTTACCACCACTATCGATCACGAGTATTGATCTGTGATATTAGTCTATCTCAGTAGAGGTCGCCTCGGTAGATATAACCTTTCCCGCGCGTAAATAACAATCATTTTTTTATTCTATATATGATTAATTGATTCTGTAAAATAATGCTCAATATCACATCAAGACATGTATTTAATTGCATTTTTGGTATAAAGTGCATCAAAAAATATTTACTATCATTTTTGACGTCATAACTTGCCGGTGACAGCACAACTGCGTCATAGTGTAATGGTCCCGGGTTCGAATCCCACTAAATCGTGTGCGTTCGATTGATATTTATAGCGTTTTTTCCCTAAATTAAAAATTTCTACTCGGTTAGAAATTAATATGATCGAAAATCTGATTGATTTCCGCATCAAAAAAAAAAAAAAATACAGAAGTGCAGTGTCTTTTTTTTTTTTTAATTTAGTTGAAATTTTTATACATGCCTTTGTATATATTGGAAATTTTAATATATGGCCATATATAATTCACTTTTACCGGATAATTAAATCACTATTTGATAAATTCAATTATTCCTATTCTATCCGATCAAATATAATAACAATAATAATAATAATAGTATAAATCCTCGTGTCTGGCGTCAGACATTTTTAAGCGAGTTTCGGCCTCGTGTTCACTACCTAGGTCTTTTTTCGGCCAATTTTCGGCCGAGAATAAAAATTACTTTTAGAATATTTTCACCCGGGGGGTTGGAAATTTCATTTAATAAATAATACTTCAGACAAATAATACGAAGTCTTAAGCTCTTTAATATAAATTACGGTGTAACATCGTAAAATTTGAAGAGAAATTTTAAATAATAGATTAAAATAATAATAGTTCGGAAGTTGGATTCGAACCCGAGTCCTTTCGAGTGCGAAATGTCCGACACCTTGGACCACTCGGCCACTGAAGGGCCTACACTATAGATTGTTTTTAAGATCAATATAAACGATTTGAATAAACAGTCATAAGTCAGGAGAGCGCCTCTTGCGGAGGACGTCGTTACTGATTTAAAAGTACGATGTAACATCGTACTTTTTATAGCTTCCATCGTATTATAACAGAGGCAGCACTGTAATATTTATTTTGTTAAAAAGTAAATAGAAATATTAAATGTACGAATAAATATAGTTTTTAAAGTGTAATTTTTATTTATTTCTTTTTTACGATGTTAAATTGTAAATTTTGCAGTTATTTTTAATCCTAAAAGTCTTTGTTAAAATTATGATGTTAAATAGTAAAAAATATAACCCACATAATAAATTTTGAAATAAGACATTTAAAAATTGACATTAATAAAAGTCTAGTCCGAGATTACGATGTTAACATCGTAAATTTTGGTAGAATTTTTTTTCCGTGTAATTTACTACATTTTAAAGGCTAATATACGAAAGTATCCAGCAATTAACTTATTATGATAAAAATAATAGCGAATATTGCATTGTGTTTGTCAGTTATAATTATCATAATTTCTGCACTATCAATTTTTCACGGTCGCTTATGACGCATACCCAAATGATAAAATAGTGAAAGGACATTGCATTTGGCCACCCATTGAACCATTTTACGAATATAAAAAAACCTATTTTTTCTCCAATTCGTACTCAGAAGCTTCTAAAGAATCAACAGAACAGTCTTGGCAAGAGATTATAACTTTTGGTTTTACATTTTTAATTATTAAAATCGAAGGTAATTCAAATAATAGATATTCGGTATAACACTTGTATAGTAAATTTTACTACAAGTATTATTAATAAACACCAATTTAAGAAAGTAAATTCTCTAATACAATATAGGATTTGTTACTATACAAAATATTAAAAATTACTATACGCAATGTATTTTTTGCTAACACGATTATATTTTTTACTATCTGTATAGTAAATTCTACTATGTATAGATAAAATTAAAAGTTGGTGGGGATAGCATATACAAATATGTGTTACAAATTCTGAAATCTTTGTTCAAAGGAGACATCGGACCGTCAGACATAGGAAAGGACTTGCGCGCGGGAGATCAGGGCTCGAATCTCGGTTAAAACACGTGATTTTTTAAAAAACAAAAATTGACACCAACACCAATACAAATGACATAAATAACAATAGTAATCAAAATGATAGCAATAATAATATAAAGTTAAACGCTAATAAAAATTTAATTATAATTTTTTCCATTCTAATATAGTAAAATTTACTAAACAGGATAGTAAAACTTACTTAACGGAATAGTTAAATTAACTAAATATAACTAGAAATTAATATGCAATATAGGAGATTTTCCATAACCAGTATCTGAGAAATTACTAAACGACTTGTAAAATAAGCTTATCTTTTCATGAATTTTTCATATAAATCATAAGCGTTTCAAGATTACTATCCAAATTTAGTAATTGTTCTTATATTTTTTAGTCAAATTTTTTATACTTCCTTCTCCGTGTAACTATTTTTGCATTTAAAAACGTTTCGATCATTCTAGATAATTGGAAATAAAAATTTAGCATAATAAACACAATTAGTTAATTTTTTCAGTGTACCACCTCATTCAAACGAATCCTTGATGCAAAGTACAGGTCTCGTTGAAGGCTTTTGGAATGGCTTTTTTAAACGAACCCATAAAATAATTAAACAAAAAGATATGTATTTTCTTTCTCTTCTTTTATTTTGCTACGAAATAGATCTCACTCTACTTTATTTAACATAAATCGCCGGCAATAACAGCATCCCAGAGAGGAAAGTACGACGGGCCCAGGCTTGGCGCAGGCTTGAGCCAAGTATGTAAAACCTTGGCCCAAGCTTGTAAGCCAGCCTTGGCCCAGCCATGGTAGGACTCTGGAATGATAACATTGGGCCAGACCTGGTTGCTAGACCTGGCCCATGCTTGGTTGCCAGTCCTGGCCCTGATTTTTTTGCCAGACCTTGCCCATGCCTCGAGGAAACGAATAAATTTAATTAAAAAAAAATTTTATTATTATCAACATCGTAGATTTTATGATCATTAACGTTTAAACTATCTAAAGGAGGTAAATGATGTGAAAAAAACTCGGTGAAAATTCTGCTGGGCTCCGGGCGCGAACTACCGTCCTCCAGATTGCTGGGTCCGAACGATAGCTACTGGACGAACCTACTAACGTTGAACTGATACATTTATATGATCTACTTATTAAACCATAGGTATAGCCAAACTTGGGTAATTCTACCTTGGTCCAAGTCTGGGTTGCCATTGGATGGCCAAGGCAGGGGCATCCAGTCTTGGCCCAAGCCTGGGTTGTCATTGAATGGCCAAGACTAGGTTACCCAGTCTTGGCCCAAGTCTGGCTCCCCATTGGATGGCCAAGGCTAGGTTACCCAATCTTGGCCCAAGCCTGGCTTGCCATTGAAATGCCAAGACAGGGGAACCCAGCCTTGGCCCAAGTCTGGGTAATCATTGTAACGGCCAAGCCTAGATTACCCATTCTTGGCCCAAGCCTGGGTTGCCATTGAATGGCCAAGGCTAGGTTACCCAGTCTTGGCTCAAGCCCGGGTAATCATTGTAATGGCCAAGACTGAGTACCCAATCTTGAGCCAAGCATGGGCCAATATAGATGTGCCAAAGCTAGGTTCCCCAGTGCTGGGCCAAGTAGGGCCCTGTCGTTCAACTCTGGCGGCTCCTGCATGGGATTGCGACTCAGTAATAAAAGACGACTCCATTTTTAAAGAGCTACAAAAAGTATTTTTTTCTTCCAAGGTTCATGAATAATAACTACAATAAATTTTTATTATTATTATCATAATTATTAGTATTGAATAAGACCAATATTACAATATTCATAAGGTGCCATTTTTCGTCACAAAAATCTACAATTTGAAATTTGTAGTATACTTCTGACAGGAAATTTCTAAAACTTCACTTTTAGAGAAAATCGGGTTTACTTCCTTCCTATATCATCATTATCATATACGCACCTGCCGTTCGTAAAAGCGTTACAAGCGTAATAATTACAGCCACAAGGAGAGTTCCAAGCACACTGAAAATAGTAAATTATGATATTAATTCATTATAAAATTTATGATGAAATTGATATTAACGGCTCTAGAGGTCTCGATTTTGTTAGTTCGAGCGACATTAGGTACTTCTAAAGCATCCGGAATATTCGTCATATTTACAACTGCAAGGCTTCGCCTCGGCATCTATATTCCTTGCGTCAGAGCATTCAACTTTTTGGCCGTGGGTTGTATACTATTTTTCTTGATCTCCAACCGAAAGTACGGAAATACGGACAAAGGTGGGGGGAGGGGGCGGCCCGCCCGACTTTTGCAAAGCCGAGGCGAAGCCGAGGTTTTGATGGTCGGGGCGGGCTAAAAAAAAAAGAATTTGAAAAATAGTTGACCTTGCAGGCCATCCTGGAACTCAGACAGTGCCCCCCAATTTTTAAAAATTTTCTAAAATAGTTTCTTTGATAAAAATTCAAGAAATTCGAAGATAGCTCGATAATTCCATCAAAGAAACTATTTTTTTAAATAAACAATAGAATTACCTCGAATTCGAAGCTACAATAACTTGATTTAATGTATAGAAATTAAAAATATTGGTAAACGATGCAATAAAGAAACAAAAAACGATATATAAAAGAAAACAAGTTAGATAAATATTAATAAAACACGTATATAATTTAAACTATATGATATATAGATATGATGTAAAGGTTGATTGGTAGATATTTTATCACTCAATAAAATTGTTCCGAGGTTCATTGCTGTAATTTAATTATTTAACAAGTTGTAAGCCATGAAAGTTACGAAAAAGTCAAAAAAATCTCACATTTTTATAAACAAATGCATATAATAGCTGATAAACAATAGTTACAAACTTGGTCATTTGCTTATTTAAAAGATTAATTGAACCTTTATAAAAACAACTTTAATGTTCATTATCGTATCTCTAATAGTTTATAAGTTATATCAATTTGTTAGTTGAAAAATTAAGAGGCCGATTCAACTTCGGTCTCATGTAATATGTAAAAATGTTTTAAAAAATAGGAAAAAAATTTTTTTATTGCTGTCATACATATGTCTGTTTTTGTTGTTTTCTTCCGCTCTAGAAAAAAAATATAACAGTTTATAGAATTTGTTTATAACAAATTGTTAAGTTAACAAGCGATGAAATTATTTATAAAAAAAATTTTTTTTTGTTAATCTATGAAGGAATACCAATTATGATTTTTAAAGAAAAAATAATTTCTTAACTAATTATTTAAACAATCGAAATGTAAAGAAAACGATTATAAGCAATAACAAAAGTTTTTTAAGAAAAAATTTTTGCTTTAAAAATCATTATTTTGCCAAGACAATGAAATGGTAAAACAAAATTTTTTTCAAATATTAAACTTGTCTGTTTGTTTATAAAAAATATCTTAACAAATGATGTAAAAAATTTTTTTCAAACGTAATTTTATGCTGTTGTTAGGTGCGAAAACAGCAATAACATAAAATTTGTCGAAAAAAAATTTTTTAACAACATTTCTTGGATTTTTCATTTTTTGTTAACTTTAAAAAATTCTTATAAACAAAATAATAAACTTTAATAAATTTTTATGGTGTGATCTTGTTAAGTATATATATAAGAAGGGCTCCACGAAGCTAAAAATTTATAGGTGTATTATTTAAACTTTTACATTGTCATTTATGAAAACGAAGATTGAAAAAAAATTAGTTAGTTGACAAAAGTATAACTTTTTGAAAAATTGACTTCATAACTTTTTTCCAACGGGGATTTCTTGTTTCAAGTGTCTAGATGATGCCATAATTTATTCAAATTTTTAAATTAATATTTGTTACTATAAAAAAATTATTTAATATGGTACTCTCTCTTTATAGTCTAGTCAACATGTGCCTTTTGGGTCAAAGTTTTTTGTTCGCCTCGGAAAATTATGATCGAGGTGTCATTCGATTCGTCATCGCATCTAGAAACTTTTTGAAAAATTTGGAGTGGGGCGCGAAAAAATTACAAAAGTTATAAACAAATTAGTAAAAAGAAAAAAGGGGGTTTAGTTTTTTGCGAATATCTCAAAAAGTATTCAAAATTTTTGAAATGTGAAAAAAGATCAAAAAAGAGGAAGAAATTTCCTAAAAAAAAGTCCTACCTCCCCGAACTCTAGGACCAATATTTATAATTTTTATAGAGGGTCGAAAATACGGCCGAAAACGGGAACTCTCGCTTGCGTAAGCTCCGCCCACTTCGGACCTTTAATAAATAAATATTATTTAAACCAATTAAATATGAAAATTAAGAAATGAAAAAATTCAGGCACCTACAGAATAGATGAATGAACAATCGTCCGGCGATCAAAAATTTTTGTCGTGATTTTTCAATTAGTTATCCATTAATTAATTAACAATTTTTTGTAGTATGAACATCAACATTAAAAGTCCAATAATTGTTAAACTATAAATCTGGAATTTTTTTCCATTCATGGAGCTATTTTCTAAAGGCTATAGAATAGATTCCCGTTGGAAAATTTAAAAAATTGTTAATTTTCACTTTGTTATTAACAATTTACTGAAGTAAGAAATTATCAACCTCGATTAAACATTGAAAAAAATATTTTTTTTATAATATTGCTATTGGTCCGTTTTCTTATGATCATAAGCCACTTAAAAATTTTTTTTAATCATTTTTATCCCGTATTGTTTAAAAAATTGTTATAAACAAATGCGTTGTTTATAACATAATCAAAAATTTTTTTTTCATAACATAATCTTTGATGGAAATTACGATTTTTTAAAAAAAAACCGTTTCTTAAAAAAATTTTTTTATTACTTAAAAACGCATTTGTTAATTAACTAATTTTTTCTAACACTTGTTATGAAAATTAAGGAACCATTTTTTTTTTAAATCATAATTCGTCTTGCTCTTCGATGTCTGAAAAAAAATTTTTTTTTTTATTCAAATTTACATTGTTTATACAATAAACAATTTGTTATAAACAATTGAATTTTTAATTTATATTTTTTTTTTTTACTCTAAAAAATAAAACAATAACAGCCCAATATCCACTTTTGTAAAAAAATAGATTTTTCAATTTTTTATTTAGTTTTTAGTTCTGTTGTATATTCAAACTTACCTTTCGCGCCTGCTTTTCTTTGTTTATTATTAATATTACTTATAAACTATTGCAGATACAACAAATTCATCAAGACTTTTTTTTTTCTAAATTAGCTACTCAACAAATTTATAACTAAAGTAAAGCTCTAACTTGATTATTTATATAATTTTTTTGCAATTATTTATTTAATTATTTATTAGCAGCAGTGCGCCCGAGCCGTAACGGCCGCGCGGAGCCCTATTTTCGGCGTTAAATTAAAATTATAAATAATAGAGGTAAAATTTGGGGAGTCGGGACTTTTTTATTGCAAATTTCCTCCTCTTTAAGGATCTTTTTTCCAAATTTCAAAAATGTTAATAGTTTTTGAAATATTAACGAAAAACTTAATGCCTTTTTTTTGTCTTAATTTGTTAATAACAATCGCAATTTTTTATGTGCTAATAAATCCTCGAGATACATTTTTCTAGACGTCATTCCGAATCGAATAGGCTATCGCTCATATTTTTAAGAGCTTTATCTCTATTTTTCGTCTTTTTGAACTTGTTGACTAGACTAAAAAGTTGTTCTTTCTAGAGCAAGAAGTAGCCAGGAAGTCCGTACTTTCGGGTCGGGGATCAAGAAAAATTATTTCACCTTAGTTTTGACTTTTTCGCCTTATGTTTTAAGTGGAATAAGTCTAAACCAAGTCAATTTTTACTGACTCTTGACTCTTTCGTCTTCGACTAAGTAAGCCAGTTAAGTCTAAACCAAGGCGAAAACTAAATGTATTTTATATATCTCCGTAAAAAGAAGTCCAGTTTGTCTTGTGAAAAACGGCTCCAAATTTCGACTTGGTAAACCAAGTCTTAATCAAGTTTCATTTTTGACCCAGGATGTTAAGTTTTTCCGTTTAAATAACATGGGAAACATGATTTTTCATTACTTTTTTGTCCTGCAAACTGTGAAAATTTTTTTCGCCTTATAGACAATTTTAGATCAAATTGAACGGAAGATAGTATAGTACCGGATATCTCAACTGGTAGAGCACTCGGCGCAATACCGACATGGTTCGATTCTCAGTTCGGGCTATCTATATTTTTCTGAGTTTATCTATAAATTGTCTTATTGAGAAGGTTAATTGTAAGTTTAGGTTTCACTATATTTAAAAATTGGGAATTTTCTTCCGAAAAAATTAATCCTTGCCCCTAATACACTTTACGGTCGTTTTTGTCCAATTTTATTCAACTTCTGAGCTTTTAAAAACATTCCAAAAAAACTTCAGCGCAAAGTCATAAAAAATAAGCCAAATTTAGAAATTTCTGTATTTTCAATCGAAAGAAAAAAATAGAAAGGAAAGTCAGCACAAAATGGGAATAGCGGGGTTAAATACTGTCTTAGTTGAAGTTTTTTTTTGAGACAAAAAAATTGAGAATCGAAGGTGTCGGACTTCGAAAAAATAACGGTTTTATTGAAAAAACTGAAATATTTCATATATCGTGACTTCCGAAAAATATTTTGTATTTTTTTCTGAAAACTACATTTAAAAACACAAATTTTGAAAAAAAAAAGTGCCGAATGATTAATTTTTGAGAAAGTTATAGCAATTTAAAAAAAAAGAGCGATTTTTTTCAAAAATTCGTAACTTTTTTTGGGTTGGGTAAAAAAATCTGAAAAAATTCAGAAAAATGTCTTTGGTAGGATTAAGAATGATAAAAAAGTTTCAGCGAAATCGAAGGGGGTCGGGTCAAAACCTCGGTGATTTGGCATGGAATGCCCCATATATAAAATAAAATATATATATAAAAAATTCATAAAAATCGACCGAAAATTGAACGGGGTATGAACATACATACATAAATTTTTTTATAAATATTGTTTTTGAACCCTACTGAACCAATTATGATAGGTTGTCACAAAATTCCTTGAAAAATCAACTATGAGGACAAATACAATAGCTAGATTAAAAAAAAAATCGACCCGGAAATTCCTGCCGATTTTATTGAAATTAAAATAATGAATCAGAAGCTCATTGTCTTTATTTGATTTTATTGTTTTACCGTATAATAATTATTATTACTTACCCAATGGCCTGCACATGATTCGTTTGCATCAGCAAAGAAGCAGCCAATGAATAAAATTATTGATAGAAGTAAAATAACTCGTGACATTTTGGTTATTTTTTTTTTTCTCTGGAAAAATCGAATAATTATTCCGATAAAATATTTCCGCTAAACTATCGAGTTGTTTCTAATAGTTATTGAATTGTTTTCTGTAAAAGATACAACTTTCTTTTACGTATCATATAAAAGAAAAGTTCTTTACGTAAACGTAATTTTTGTATTTTCTTTGAGCAAAAATTCTGTTAGCTATTTATATGTCTCGATGTCTTTGAGCTTATTTTACAAATTTACTTTTAATTTGGACTTTTTTGATTTAGGATTTCTGTGATCTGTATAGAGATTAATTTAAACTTATTTTTTATTGATAATCATTCAATCAATAATAGCCGAAATATATACTGCCCATGATTACCCCATCCTTTTACGAATATAGAAATAAAATAGAATAAAAAAATCACATGAATTGAAAGATTTTATCAAATTTAATACAATTTATCGCGATGAATAAACAATTTTTGTCTCTGAATAATAAATAAATTAAGTAATTTTCCATTAAATTGTTTCAAAATTAGCTATTTTTCGGTGTCCGTAGTTGTCCCATAGTCTTCTAATTTCAATCCGTATGTTTTAGCGAAATAGTCTAAATATTATTCTCCGTGAAATTTTTATCTTAAACTAAACATTTTTTTTTTTATTAGTTACATATTTTAACATAGATATAGCTAATACTAGCAAAATTCGTCAATGTTCTATAACAATTTTTCTTTGAGGAAATCCGAGAAATAGCGTTACCGAATATCTATTATTTGAATTACATTCTATTTCAATAATTTTAAATGCAAAAGTAATAAATCTCCTACCAATAGTGTTCCGTTGAACTTGTAGAAGCTGCTGGGTACCGATTGGTGAAAACACGGTCTTCTTATACTCGCGAAATGGTTAATGGGGGAGCCATTGAGTATGCCTTATGCAACGGCTGCTTATTATTCCGGTAATTTGAATATATGTTATGACGTTACGAGCAACCTTGGATAACTGATAGTGCAGCAATTATAGTAATAATTGTTGAACAATTTTACTTATTATCTTTTAAAGAAAATTTAATTGGATAAATAAGCAACTCAAATAATGTATTTTTTTCTTAGCCTATATGAAAATTTTATTATAGACGACAAAAAAAAGATTTACTGTAAATTTGAGCCTTTAATAGTAAGTAAGAGGTGTCGATATATTTTAAAAGTTTTCCTATTTGAAAAGCATGGGAACAATATCACTTTCTAACTTCCCGCTAAGAAATTTGAAAATTTAAAAAAAAAAGAGGTTATTGGTTTCGG
This sequence comes from Microplitis mediator, assembly GCF_029852145.1. NCBI lineage: Eukaryota > Metazoa > Arthropoda > Insecta > Hymenoptera > Braconidae > Microplitis > Microplitis mediator. The sequence goes on along the minus strand of NC_079973.1, from coordinate 11,626,269 downwards.
TCTAATTTTCGAAAACCGAGTTTTGACCAGATCTCGGCGTTTCGACGTTTTAGGGAGCTATATTCTGACTAATTTCGAGATGATATCCAAATGTATGTATGTGTGTACGTACGTACGTATGTATGTAAATATTCTGTAACTTTTGAACGGATTGATAATTCCTACACTGTTAAAAATAATTTGAAAATTACAATACAAAAGGAATTAAATTTTTATAAATAGATATTTGAATTGTAATTTCAATAAAAAAAGCTTCAAATTTAATATACGTTATTCAATTATCAAGCTGGTATTTAAAGTTAAGAAAAAAAATATGAATTTTAATAAACGTACTTAAAATTTATACTTGATTTTTAAATTATCAATGCAAGTATTGAAAATTCTAAGACATTGAATTTTAACGATTCCATTCAAAATTTCATAATACTCATTTGAAAATTCAAACGCTTGTATATGAAATTTCTGCGCGTGACGTGCTGCGCGTTCAGTAAACAAGGATTGTGTAGTGAAATATATAATATATGTGAGTAATGTGAGCGGTGTACATCAGACTTTATTATTGTTAAGTTTTTATTTCCTCAATAATATAAAGTAAATAAAACTTGTGACTGAACTGAACATCATTGACAGTGTGATAAATGATAAAATGATACAGTATTAAATGTGATATAGCATAATGCTAATGAACATAATAGTTCTATGATGGTGATTTAAATATTAAAATGTGATTTAACTTTAAAATATTTATTTAATTTCTACTTTTTTAAACTTTTAAGAAAAAAACATATAATTAATATAAATAACATACAACTCTAAGGATAAGAATAATTGCATTGTCTCAAAAGAAATTTAATGTTTCATAATTTTCCTCCATTTTGTTGTTAATAATTTAATCAATTGGTTCTAATCAACCAATATCTTCATATAACAATTAATAAGATATTTTATCGGACTGAATTATTTCATTGGAATGACGGCTGTTGTTGAATTTATAATGCCAATTAAATTGGTTCAGATCCCAGAGAGGAAAGTACCACGGGCCCAGGCTTGGCCCAGACTTGGTCCAACTTTGTAGAACCTTGGGCCAGGCTTGTAAGCCAGTCTTGGCCCAGCCTTGGTAGAAGCCTGGAATGATAATCTCGGGCCAAGCCCGGTCGCCAGACCTGGCCCATGCTTGGTTACCAGACCTGGCCCATGCTTGGTTGCCAGACCTGGCCCAGGCTTCCAGGAAACGAATAAATTTAATTTAAAAAAATCTATTATTATTAACCTCGTAGAATTCATGATCATTAACGTTTTAATTATCTAAGGGAGGTAAATGATGTGAAAAAAACTCGGTGGAAATTCTGCTGGACTCTGGGCGCGAACTGCCGTCCTTCTGATTACTGGGTCCGAACGGTAGCTACTGGACGAACTTATTGAACGATCAAACGAACTTACCTGGTACGTGAAGTTCGATCGTAATTATACGACGGTCTCGTCCGAGATGATTACATAGAGATAACATATGTAGTACCACTACTTCTGTTTATTTATACCACGAGTTTAAAGTTTAAATTTAAACGAATTCGCGCCTCCGCTATGGAGGTGGCGCTGCTGTGATGCTTTCGCCATAACGTTCAAAGTTGTATAAGAGGTGAAAAAATAAAGAAAAAAGGAGAGAAGAACTGGTTAATTGTTTGCTTCGGGTTAAGAGAGAAAAATTTCGTCACCGATAGTAAGGAATTTTCGAAGGGATGAAGTATTCATAGGGCGGGTATGTAATCATCTCGGACGAGACCGTCGTATAATTACGATCGAACTTCACGTACCAGGTAAGTTCGTTTGATCGTTCAATTATACTTCGGTCTCGTCCTCGAGATTACATAGAGATAACATATGTAGATGTTCAGAGTGTAGCTAAAACAATTCTCTCTCTTTTTTTTTTTTTTTTTTTTTTTTTAATTTTATTCTGTTCAACTCATACAGAAGAAAAAACAGTGATGAGAGTATAAAAGTAATTTAAGAGCTAGATAAAATGATATCCTCATTCCGACAGAACTGCGACTGCAAAGTTAGAGGCTGCTTGGCTTATTGGTCTCTGATAAAACTTAGCAAACACCTGAGAATTTTGAGACCAGCCAGCTGTTTTCCTAATTGTTTCGATGCTAATCCCCTTGCTCGCAGCCTTTGATGTGGCAGCGTGACGTACACTATGACCAGTGAATCTTTCATCCACTCCGCACTCAGCAAGCATGGATTTAATCCATTTACCAATCGTCTGGCTTGACACTGCCTTATAAGGCTTCCGAATTGAGATGAATAATTTTTTCTCCTCTCCTCTTAGTGCTTTAGTTACCTTTAAATATCTGATTATTGCACTAGCTGCACACAGCTCAGGCTTTTCCTTGAAAAATGGCAGAATTAGAAGAGGCTGGAAGGCTCCAGGTCTAGAGGTTTTTATTTGCTCTGGGATTTTTATCTCGATTCCTGCGGGTGTGGTTGTCAAGTTGTCGATAGATATGAGAGAGAAGGTTCGGGATCTGTGTGCAGTACAGAGAGCTAAGAGCAAGATTGTCTTGTTTGTTAGAGCTTGGAGATCCAGAGTTTCGAGTGGATGTTGCTTTGCGAGTTCCTCTAAGACTGGCGCTGTGTCCCATGTGGATTCATATTTTGGTTTACATGGTCTTAACTTGAACACGCCTTTAAGAAATCGGGATATATAAGCATTTCCCGATAGGTATTCAGAGGAAATAAGCGAGATTGCAGATCTTGTTGAGTTTAGAGTCCCATACGATGCCCCAGAGTTAAACTTGTATGTTAAGAACTCCAAGACTGCGGTTGCACTTGTTGCAAAAGGATCCCGAGATTTTTGCTGGGAAAAAGTCCACCAGTCTCTAAGAGCTGAGTTGTATTGCTGTAGTGTTGAGCTGGTCAAAGACGCAATTAGGATATCCAGGGACTCGGCAGGAAGATTTCGTCTTACGTAAGCTTCCCTGATAACTTCCCTGCAACCAGGGAAAGTTTTGCTGCAAGCGGGTGGTGTTGATTGCTGAAAGGTGAGATTAATAGTTTATTACTAGGTTTAATAATTATAGGTTTTGAAGTACATAGGCTTTTAAAAAGAGGAAACCATGGCTGCGCAGGCCACAGTGGAGCCACAACTATTCCAGACGCTTGGTCGTTAATAATTTTTTGTAACACTTTCGCCATTATGGCGAAACGGGGGAAGGCGAAGAACTCCAGATCACTCCATTTGATGGTAAGTGCATCGATCGCCACTGCATCTGGATCCCGCTCCCATGCGCAATAAGCCGCACATTTTGCATTCGCTCGCGATGCAAAGAGGTCTATTAATGGTTGGCCAAAACGCTTAACTATATCTTTGTAAGCATAATCTGCCAACTCCCATTCGGTATCGACGTTGGTTATACGCGATTCATGGTCTGCTTCGGAGTTATCACGTGAGGGGATGTAAGCAGCGTGAACCCAGATCTGTCTCTCCTCACACCACCTCCAAATGTCTTTAGCAAGATTATGGAGATGTGAGAAGCGCGTACCCCCTAGTTTATTAATGTAAGCTTTTGCTGTTGAATTATCTACTCTAAGAAGTATTTCACAGTCAATTAGGTCAGACGCGAAGCACCTTAGAGCTATACCAGCCACCATTATTTCGAGTGTGTTGATATGTAGACTCTGTTCTTCTCGTTTCCATAGACCATGAGCGCGATTTCCCTCACAAAAAGCGCCCCAGCCTGTTGGTGATACGTCAGAGAAAATTTCTCTTACGTAATTCCCGGACCTTATTTTTCTAGATGCGGATGGTAACTGTTGTTGCCACCACTCGAGGTCTTGTGAGATGGAGACTGGAAGCACCATACGTGCTTCAAAGTTATTGTTATTGACATCAAGGGCTTGTATTTCTGCTGTCTCTAGTGATCTACAGTAGAGGGTACCATATTCCACTGCTGGACAAGCAGCTACTAAGCTACCTATCAGTTTAGCGAAGTCTCGAATCCTACAGAAATTCTTTTTCTGAAATGATTGGACCAGCTTTCTTAAGATTTCACGCTTGTTGGGGGTCAGGCTCAGAGTAAGGTTCGTCGAATTCAAAATAAAACCCAGAAACTTGCAAGAGGTGTTTGGGATTAAACTACTTTTTCGTAGGTTCAAGACAAACCCGAGAGACTCGAGCACTGCGACTGTTGATTCTAGGTTTCTCTTACACGAATCAAAATTATTTCCGAAGCAGAGGATATCATCCAAGTAAATAACCGATAAGAAATTGTGGGATCTTAAAAAGTTCACTACAGGCTTCATAATCTTCGTGAAGATGTATGGAGCCTGGTTCAACCCGAATGGAAGACATGTAAACTCGTATAGACAATTACGAAACAAAAAACGAAGATATTTACGATGGCTTTTATGTACAGGTACTAGGAAGTAGGCATCTTTAACGTCGATAGTACCCATAAAAGCTTTTGGAGATAAAAGTCTACAAGCCATCCGAATGTCTTCCATTTTAAAATGCTCTACGCTAAGGAATTTATTTAAATTTTTCAAATTAATAATAAATCTATTTCCACCGTCTGATTTTGGGACTAGAAAGATATCGGATAAAAATTGCCCCGCTACCGGTTTGCATGGTTCGATTGCGCCGCTCTCTAGGAGTCTGTCGATTTCTATTTGAATATCAGATTGTTCTTTTTCTGACCATTTGCGCATAGGAGGGGGTTCTCGTTGCAATATTGGCTCTTGAATTGAGAGTTTATACCCTCTGATGCAGTTCAGGATAAACCCGTCTTGAGTAATTGTGGCCCACCTACTAAAGAAATATTTTAAACGACCGGCTGTTTTATTTACCGGTATAGAGTTTATTTCCCCTTGTGGGATTTGAAACTCTGTTGGTTGCCCTGGTGACGCGATGCCTTCGTCTGATTTGCTCTCTGAGTGGGTCGGTAATGTGATTTCTGCTGGTATTTCGGCTTGTAGCTCGACTGCGTTGCCACCCTCGATGCAGTCGAGCTCTTGGAGTTTAAAGACAACGGTGGTTTTTTAGTCGAAGCTTGACTCTTAATTTCCTGGCCAATCTTTTCCATTGACTTGGCTTCCTTGATTTTTTCGTTCAGCTTGTCACCAAATAGCAGTGAGTCAGCTTCAGTTTTTTCTAGTAGTTCGGCTACTTGTTTATTAAGACTAGGTATGATGCAACTTCTCCTAGCTACTGTCTGACCTCGGTGCAGCTCTGTCAGCAGTTGTGAGGCCTCCCAGAGGTCCTCTAACATCTTTTTGCGATTTAACTCCTGTTTGGAGTTTAAGAGAGGGTCAATAACCTTTCCTATAGCTGAGAGAGCTGAGCCGGCTAGATTTTGAGTGGTGCTAAGGTATTTGTCTCTCCTTAGTGCCGCCTCATTCAGTGAAGAAGCAATCTCCGGATTGAGTATTGGAGCCTCTAAACGACAAACACCTGTGCGGGGATGTTTCTTCAATAATGCCTCTTTAGTCTCCTTAGACTGGCCTGACTTGAGCCAGACGTTCCAGCGAGAAGATGTATGTGAAGATAGACTTAGCTCCTCTTTCTTCACCTCCGGGTCTTTCCCAATTATCTGCATTATTTCATCGTCTAACTCCACGGTCTCCTCCGCTTGTTTTTCAAGCGTGAATGTGTTGCTTGGATTAGTGTCAGAAATAGTTACAACCGGAGGGGGTTGTTTTTCGCCTGGTTTTGAGTCTGTGAATGAAAAAAGGACAGCTTAGAGAAAGAGGAAAAAGGATTCCAGCAAGTGAAGTTTGATGATCCAGTTAGTCGAAGACCAGCGTTTCTCTTTTCCTGGTTATTCAATTGTAATTTAATATATTCGCAGTTACGAATATCGGGTATTAAATAGTGACTTCAGTTATGTCTTGCCTCTCGGACAAGCTCAACTGTTGAAAACTACGGTTTTTGACTTATCTCTCGGATAAGTTCTACCGTATATCACTTGGTGTAGTGTTATGTCACGCATAACCTCAACCACCACCCAAGAAAAGAGAATAAACGTATATGTGAAAAGAAAAAGTTCGGAAAAAAAAAACTTACTGTCAACCTTAGCTGATAGATCTAATGGTATGATCGGATCATTATTCACGTTATTATCAGCTGAAGTAGAGTTATTAATATTGATGGCATTGGCATCATTTTGGTTGGCAGCTGGAGGCATTGTAGGTTGGGTTACCTGCGACAACTTCTCTAGTTTTTCCTCAATCTTTCGTAATTTCCGCTTTAGTCTTTCATTTTCTTTATCAGAACTCCTTGGACTTCTTGATCTTCTCCTTTTTGATTTTGACATCGTGAGAAAAATGAATGAAAATAATATAAAACTTATAGAAAAATTATGTAAACGTGTGGTATTGTAAACACGAAGGAATGTTATGACGAAAGCATCACAGCAGCGCCACCTCCATAGCGGAGGCGCGAATTCGTTTAAATTTAAACTTTAAACTCGTGGTATAAATAAACAGAAGTAGTGGTACTACATATGTTATCTCTATGTAATCTCGAGGACGAGACCGAAGTATAACTAACGTTGAACTGGTACATTTATATGATCTACTTATATAAACCATAGGTATATCCAAGCTTGGGTAATCCTACCTTGGCCCAAGTCCGGGTTGCCATTGGACGGCTAAGGCTAGGTTACCCAGTCTTGGCCCAAGTCTGGCTTGCCATTGGATAGCCAAGACTAGATTACCTAGTCTTGGCCCAAGCCCGGGTAATCATTGTAACGGCCAAGGCTAGGTTACCCAGTCTTGGCCCAAGTCTGGCTTGCCATTGGATAACCAAGGCTAGCCCGACGAGAAATTGTCCCAATACATATATTGGGCCCCAATTGGGAATCGCTGTGGCATTCCCAGTCGGGCTACCCCAGTCGGAACCCGATCAGGAACTTGTTGGGATATCCCAACGCAAAAATCACCTACCCAGCGTCAGTTTTCCCTAAGTGGGACCCAATTGGGAACTCGTTGGGATAGCCCAATGCAAAAATAAATAATTTTGACTGATTTTGCCACATCGGGACCCAATTGGGAACTTATTGGGATATCCCAACGCAAGAACAAATAACTTTTATTGGTTTTGCCACATCGGGACCCAGTTGGGAACTTATTGGGATATCCCAATGCAAAAATTATTATTATTTTAATAACTTTTAGGATTCATACATAATCTGAAATGCTCAAAATTTGTTATTGAAAATTTTCTTTTTTTTCAAAAATTTAATAATTAAAAAAATTCGTTTTTTACGCTCGTACACAATATTTATGTTCAAATTACTTTTTTATTTATCTAAATTGTTTATAAACAATTTGATTTTATCAAATTTATTTCATTTTCAAATCAAATTATTTTTCGCTTCTTCCGAATAAGATATTCTTTTTTGTGTCCCTCCCTCTTCTCTTTTTAATTTTTTCTAGTATAATTTTGATCGACTAAAATTTTTATTTTCTAATTTTTTCTTGATTTACTTGAAGTACCCTGAGGTTTTAATTTGGTAATTCATTTGATCGTAAAATTTTTTAATTCTTTTTTTAATATTTTGTTTACCGGCTAAAGATTAAACAAAGTACAGAACAATAATATATTTATACAAAGAGTACGTCGATTATTGCATCACGGATTTTTTATTTCTTCAAGTTATTCTTTAGTATTATGATAAATATACTATTTACACTCACGCGATCGCATACGTGAGTCAGCGCAGTGGATAGCATCAAAGACTTTGGATCAGAAGGATGCAGGTTCGAGCCCAGCAGTCATCGGGATTTTTTCATCAGTCAAAATCATATATAATTGCTCTAAGTAACGCATTTAAAACAATAGATTACATTTCGAATTTAATTAAAATTATTTTATTTTTTTTTGCAATTTAATATTTTTTTTATTAGGGATCGCACGTTTGGGATTACGTAGGTCTTACCCAATTAGGAACCTATAGGGATTGCCCAATCGGGGCCCAAGTCCGTTTCTGCGTTACATCCCAATGTAGGGTCCCCGTTGGGCAACCCGATTGGTTCCCAAGTGGGTGCACCTAAAAATTTCTAGTCGGGAGGTTACCCAGTCTTCGCCCAAGCCCGGGTAATCATTGTAACGGCCAAGGCTAGGTTACCCAGTCCTGGCCCAAGCCTGGGCCAATATAGGTGTGCCAAAGCTAGGTTGCCCAGTGCTGGGCCAAGTAGGGGCCCGTTGTTCAACTCTGGCAGCTCCTGTATGGGATACTATATAGGGGAGCCTGGGGCACGAAAGCCCCCTGGGGTACGAAAGCCTCCCTCAAAAATTAGGTAAAAAAATTTTTTTTTATTTTCCGTCAAATAATGACCTCTACAATGTTTTTGACATATTTTAGGCCAATGTGTGATATGTGAGGTAAAATAGGCCACTCGAAAAAATTGTTTTTTTTTCATTTTCCGTCAAGTTATGACCTCTACAATTTTTTTCTGATATTTTAGGTGAATATGTGATATGTAGGACAAATTGAACCACACGAAAAAAACATCGTAACGAAAAAATTATTTTTATAACTGCTGCCTTTAAAGTTCAATATTCGAGCGTCGTGTGGCGCGAGTAAAATAGGTCTTTCTCTCGATAGCTCGACAAAACTATAGAACGATGTCGAAAAATCAGCTGTTGGACTTTTCAGCATGATTTTACTGTGCTGAAAAGTAATTGCCTATAGGAAATGTATACAAATTACCTAGCAACCGTCGTTCACTCGAGTTAGAAAAAGATAGTGATACTTTTTTCTCCATATACTCCTACTGTCGCATTTATCCTGAAATTCGCACATGCGCAAATAGAAAGACGACAATTGGAAACCTGCATAGTGATCATATGTTTCTTATTCTTATTGAATATCATAACTTGTGTGTTTGTATTGTGAAAATAATATTATTATCATATTATTAATCGTTCAATAAAAATTTTCACATTATTAAAAACAGTCAGAGATTTTAATTAATAAAAAAAATAAACTAATTAATAGAATTCAATTGAAAAATAAAACATGAATAGATTGTTATTATTTACACTTGTATTATTGTTTATATTTAGAAGGTAATTTTTTATTCTTTAAATGATTGAATTCCTCTCGATTAAACTTTAAAGGCAGTCGTTATAAAAAATATTGTTCGATACAAAGGATTAAAGAGAGGGATACGGTATGCATGTATTGTCAACACTCGTCTAGGGATATGTTACATTCACAACGAGAACTCGTATCTACATCTCTCTCGCAGTCGCTTCGCTCGTGCGAGAAAGATGTATGTACTCGTTCTCGTTGAGAATGCGGCATAACCCAAGACTTGTGTCGCCAATCCAAGCATGCCGCAAACCCTCTTTTTAATCCTACGTATCGAAAATAGCTATTTTATTTTTATTTTCCGTCAAGTTAATTTTTTCGTTACAACCTTTTTTTTTGAGTGGTCCATTTTCCCTTACATATCACATATTGGCCTAAAATACATGTATAATAAAAACATTATAAAGGTCATAACTTGACGGAAAAAAAAAATCATTTTTTCGTTACAATTCTTTTTTTCGAGTGGTCCATTTTACCCCACATATTACGTATTCACCAAAAAAATGATAGAAAAATTGTAAAGGTCATAACTTGACAGGAAAGTAGAAAAATTTTTTTTTTATAATTTTTTGGGAAAAAATTTTTTTTTCGATTTTTTGCAAAATTTCGACTGATTTTTTCGAAATAGATGGAAAAAAAATCAATTTGATGGTTAAAAGCCACAAAAAGAAAAAATCGGCTTCATGCCCCAGGCTCCCCTTTATTGCTAAATATCTGATAATTAATTTTATAAAAATAATCAATTAGAAAATGAATACCATTCTACATTTATAAAATATTGTTATTTTAACGGTCCCGCTCTACCCACCACCTCTATACGGATCATTGTCTACGACGTGCTATTTTTCTAATATTAGTTTAGTATATTTTACACCTCGGGCAGTAAAGTAAGAAATGTCTCAGATCTCATGTAATTGTTGGTCGAGGCGAAGCTGAGGTCAACAAACATGTGATCTGAGGCTTTCTTATTTACTTCCCAAGGTGAAGTAGTTCCCGCACAGCGGGAGAAAAGTTGACGCTTTTCGCCCGGAGGGGAGAAAAATTAATTTATCAAATATTGAAAAATTTTTATCTCAATTCAATTTTTGTACTTTTAAAAAGTCTTTTTTTTTAATTGATATATGAAACAAGCCAGCAATTAACGTGTACGATAAATATTAAACTGGAAATTATAATTTATTGTTTGACTGTTATTATCATAATTGCTGCACTATCAATTTTCCTCGTTCGGTGATGACGTCCCGCATGAATAAACTTTAGATGTAAAAAAATATTTTATGAAATATGTGAACATTATGATGTGATACATTGTATAATATATAACATAATTTAATATATTTGCCGTATTAATATATGAGAACTAGCCGTTACCCACCCGCTTCGATAGGCGGAAATTAAATTTTAGCGATGACTTTTTTTTATGATTAAAATTATTTTCTTAACTATGGCTTCTCCCTATAAATTCCTCTGCAATCGTATTCATACACTGATAGAAAATTTATATTGACTCAAAAAATATTTTTTTGAGCCAAGAATTTATTTCTGAAGAAAACCAATTGTCTTGCTTCAGGAAATTCTTGTCGTGATTTAGATATTCTTGGCTCTAAAGATTTTGTATCTTTGATGGATAACTCTCGTGTCTTGACCCGAAACTATATTATCTTCAATCGATACTATCGAATTCTTCAATAATTCTTTGATGGGAGATGTTTTTAAAGTAATGAAAAAAAAAATTTTTTTTAAAAGAAATTTCTACTTTAACATATCTGTTCGGACGAGAACTAAAAATAATTGGTTTATAAATTTATTGGTGTTTATTAATAAATTTATTATTATGGAGTTTATATTTAAGAACAGATTATATTGTATTTTGACTGTTGCAAACTCAGAGTGGATGTTAGAGTAGTGGACTGTATTGGATGACTCTGGTACTGGTGATGGTTTAAACAGGACAGGTGAAACACTCCCGTGGCTGACGATCTCGCTGTGTCTAGCTTGGCAGGGTCAAGCTGCTGCTGACGTGATCTGGCGGTCTCAGAAATGGTGCAGGATTCTGGGTCTTAGACTGGAGACTCACAGCGCTCGTTCAAACCCGTACTTTGCTCGTTCACCTCGTAGTTTCTCGTTTGCAGTGATTAAGCAGCAGCTGTTGGGAATAATGTGTCGTTAATGGCTTGCTCGGATGTTGGAAAGATAGCTGCAGATCAGCTTAGGAGTCAGAAAATGATGCTGGAGTTCTCGCACGCTATACATGGGCGTTGCAGGAGACTCGAGCAGAGCGCAGTTAGATTATAGCTTAAGTAGACAGGTGCACGGTCACAAGAATATCTCGAGCTTCGTTTCTCATCTAGCCGATCCATCACAACCACTGACGGGTCACCAAGGCGGTGTCCCGGTCGCAGAGAACCAGGGACCGTTCTGGGTAAGGCCTTGGTGAAAGCTGGGGGTAGGTCAGTCATTGTGATGCAATCAGTAAGAACAGGAAGATGATGCTGTTTGCTAGGGCATCTGACAGTTCACCAGGAGGTGCCCTGGCCGCAGGTGAGCCGGGACCAGACACTGGAAGAGCTTATGACGGACTGAGAGAGGTCAGATGCGGACTAGTCAGACGAGAATCCAGTAGGTACCTCTCGAAACTCTCATCTAGCCGATCCACCACAACGACTGACGGGTCACCAAGGCGGTATCCCGGTCGCGGAGAACCAGGGACCAGTCTGGGGTAAGGCCTTGGCGAAGACTGGGGGCAGGTCAGCCATTATGGTGCGCTCGGTAAGGAGAGAATACCCGAAAGGATTCTCCAGAGTAGATGTGGTCCGCTATAACTACTGACGAGTCACAAGGTGATGCCCCGGTCGCAGGTGAACCGGGACCAGACTCAGGGAGACCTTGTGACGAACTGGCAAAAGGTCAGTCATTATAGCGCGACCCACTTAGAGCGTCAGAGTATTGACAACATGCGAAAGAGAATAGCAATTGAATTTGTGTACATACCAAAAGTAACCCAGGTTGTAATTTACTTAGACCTGAGCTTGGTGGTAGAGTGCTGGTAGTCTGCGGCTGGATATCACGGTCACACCAGTGCGGGGTGAGCTGACGCAGATGAAAGATGACCACGAGCTGCCGAGTACTCTGGACGCTGCGTACTTGTTTCTTGATGGTAATAATTGCTCGCTAAACTAGGATTAATTGGAACTGAACGATTATTACTTTCACTGTGTTTAATAAAGGATTGAGTAAACTGATATTTGTAAACTGCTGCGAAGCTGGTCAGGAAAATTGACAAGTTCGGAAACACTCGATGTGCTCGGTGCGAGAGGTCAGAGAATGACTGACTGGTAACAACGGCAACGAGTTGGTGCAGACTGCCAGTATGCTAAAAAAAAGGTTCAAAAAACTGGTTTGGAAGTTTCTCGAGTTTTCCATTTTCCTAAGAGCGTGAGAAAGTTCTGTAAAATTATTTATAATAAAAAGTTATGTATAAAAAAAGGGAACGAAATCTGGCGACCAAATGTACGCGTAGAAGAGCTGCGTATGCGGGTGAAAGGCTCGCGCTGTGTACGGAAAGGATCAACTTTCATGGCCCCGAACCCGGGACGGTCATAAAAGTAGGTACACGGGCGATGTTGTGAGTAGCGCAGAGCTGAAATATTTAGTTTAAAGAGAAAGAATTATAATTTTGAATATTTTATTTTATTTCTGACAATGCACAGTTGTTAGTTTCTTGTAACAATTATTTAATTAATTTTTTGATGTATCAATTTTCAACAATATCTGAAGTAAATGAATGTAGTCCTAAAAAATCAATTTAAAATTTTTTATTTTTAAAATAAATAGTATATTACGACACTAGGCCAGAAAGTTGAATTTCCTGGCGGATGTGATATGAAAGCCGAGGCTTTGATATCACATACGTCAGGGCATTCAGCTTTTTGGCCGGGGTCGTATACTATTTTTCTTGTTCCCCAGCCGAAAGTACGTGGAATTAATTGACATTGCGAGGCGAAGCCGAGCGGTGAAGGGGGGCGGGCCCGCCTGACTTTTGCAAAACTGAGGCGAAGCCGAAGTTTTTGCTGGTCGGAGCGGGCTAGGGCTTCACTCAAGATCGAGATTGTATTGGTCTTGTCTTAACCTCGTCTCGATTTGTCAAGACAAGACCAAGACGATATTATAGATCGCAATTCAAGACCAAGACCAATATCATTAAAAACATCTCGCTAAGTCTTGACAAGACATAAAAAAATAAGTATAAGTATATGAGAATTACTCGTAATAAGACTCCATGCTTTCAGAAAGATTATTAATTAATTATAATAATGTTTATTGGGTTAAAAAGTTAAAACATTTTAGAAGTACTTGAAGCGATCAAGTATATTTATATAAGATTTAAAAAATAATAAATTTTTCCTTTATTGAAAAAAAAATTCTCAACTGTGTGTTGTATTATGACTGATATTAAGAAAATTTCAGGTTATTCAAGACCAAGACGAGATCTTGACGAGACAATACAAGACAATATTATTAATAACTTATTTTTCGAAATCGATGCAAGACTTACATTTTGAAGTCAAGATCAAGACGAGATCAAAGCTTTCGAGATCAAGACAAGACTTTCCCAATCTTGTCTTGTCTCGGCTCGAGTGAAGCCCTACATATCCCTAGACGAGTGTTGACAATACATGCATACCGTATCCCTCTTTTTAATCCTTTGTATCGAACAATATTTTTTATAACGACTGCCTTTAAAGTTTAATCGAGAGGAATTCAATCATTTAAAGAATAAAAAATTACCTTCTAAATATAAACAATTGTACAAGTGTAAATAATAACAATCTATTCATGTTTTATTTTTCAATTGAATTCTATCAATTAGTTTATTAATTTTATTAATTAAAATCTGTGACTGTTTTTAATAATGTGAAAATTTTTAATGAACGATTAATAATATGATAATAATATTATTTTCACAATACAAACACACAAGTTATGATATTCAATAAGAATAAGAAACATATGATCACTATGCAGGTTTCCAATTGTCGTCTTTCTATCTGTGCATGTGCGAATTTCAGGATAAATGCGACAGTAGGAGTATATGGAGAAAAAAGTATCACTATCTTTTTCTAACTCGAGTGAACGACGGTTGCTTGGTAATTTGTATACATTTCCTATAGGCAATTACTTTTCAGCACAGTAATATCATGCTGAAAAGTCGTTCTATAGTGTCGTCGAGTTATCGAGAGAAAGACCTATTTTACTCGCGCCACACGACGCTCGAATATTGAACTTTAAAGGCAGCAGTTATAAAAATGTATTTTGGGCGAGAAAAAAAAATTCTTGCGCCAAGAAAATTTTTTTCAGACCTAAGAAAATTTTTGTCTTCAATCACAGTGCAAATTTTTTCTCGCGCCAAGAAATGCTTTTTTCTGTGTCGTTGTCATTGTTATTTACTAAATTAATTCAAACAATCGATAAAATTACTTAAATCATAATTGTCTAAGTAACTAAAAATTTCCAAAATACAGTAAGGCGGCAACTTATAATTACTACCAGTGCAAATTGAAGTAAAAACAAATTGAGCATCATCCAGCAATTCTTTCCTCTCCCTCGCCATCTTAAAATAATGCAACATCTGATGTTCGTACAATGGATACTTGGTTTTAAAATCGTCAGATTTGAGGTATTCATTTACTTTACAGTTATACGCATACTTGACTAAATAATCCATTCCTTTGAATAAAATATCAGAAACATTAATCGTCGTTCCAGCAATCTTGTTATTTTTCATCATAATTATTTCGTTTTCACACTTTTTTCTGTATTCCTTCAAATCATTTCTACTATCAATGGCTAAAAAATTTCTTTCTGATACATCCAAATTCATACTCGACATCCCATGTAAAAAAAATTGTTAAAAAAAGGTTTTAAAAGTATTTACTATTCTAAGCTTCAAAACGTAACACAACGACGAACTTTTTTTGAACGTTTTTTAAACTTTTGAAAATTCCGGAGAAAAATCAATAAATATCCTCATATTATTAAGATATGCTAAAACGAAAAACGTTTAGAAATAGTCCGAAATGAGTTTTTTCTGAACGTATTTTTCTCTGAAAAATGTTAATTTGTAGTATTAAGTCAATTGTTTTTTTCTGTGCATTTTTATAAGTTTGAAAATCGTTTGAAAAAAGGTCGTCATTGTGTCAAGTTTTGAAGTTTAGAGTAGTCAACCGTTTTTTAACCTTTTTTCAACAATTTTTTTTACACGGGATCGTGACAATATGTTCGATAAGAAAATGGACTATTTTGTAATATACTAATTTCATATAACGAAAGTTATCCATATGACCCGTCAACTCAACCACTTTGATCCAACGTATGTAGTACTCTAGTGAAGTCCTTTGATTAATTGTTTTATTGACGTCATGATCTGTTTTTACTAATAGTCTAGTAACATTCAGTCTTTCCATGTCAATTTCAACAGTAACGTCATATTTATTAAAAGTACTATTCGTATACACGGAAAGAAAATTATGGGAAGTTTTGCTATGCATTATGGGAATGGTTCCCATAATGGTATGGGAATAGTACCTATACTACTATAGGAATGGTTCCCATAGATTATGGGAACCATCCCCATAATAGTATGAGAATAGTTCCCATATCATTATGGGAATGGTTCCCATAATGATATGGTAATCATTCCTATACTATGATGGGAATGGTTCCCATAATATTATGGGAACCATTCCCATATCATTATGGGAACCATTCCCATAATGGTATGGAATCATTCCCATACTATTATGGGAATGGTTCCCATTTTGGTATAGGATCTATTCCTATAATATTATGGGAACTATTCCCATAATGTTATGGGAACCATCCCTATAATATCATAAAAATTTTTTTTTGCACAATAGTGTAGAAATTTCCCAAAATTTGAATTTTCTTGAATGTTTTGTGCTGACAAAAAATTCTTGTTAAAAATTTTAATGTTTTTTTGCCAAATACGATTTTTTTTTTCAATGTTGAATTTTTGTTTTTACGTTCAATAATATTTCTGTGTACTGTAGAAGTAATTACCACACTTCTTTAAATTAATTTTTTCATGATAATATGGGAACCATTCCCATAATATTATAGGAATGGTTCCTATTATAGTATGGGAACTATTCCCATAATATTATGGGAATGATTCCCATAATGGTATACGAACCATTCCAATTGCATTATGGGAATCATTCCCATAATATTATGGGAATAGTTCCCATACTATTATAGGAACCATTCCCATAATATTATGGGAATGGTTCCTATAATTTATGGGAATGGTTCCTATAAATTATAGGAATGATTCCCATAATATTATAGAAAGTATTCCTATAAATTATAGGAACCATTCCTATAATTATAGGAACCATTCCTATAGTGTTATGGGTATCATTCCCATAGTTATAGGAACTATTCCTATAATTATTGGAAACATTCCTATAATTATAGGAACCGCTCCCATAATTTATGGTCGTAATTCCTATGATGGTATAGGAAAAAATTTCACAAAATTATGGGAACCGCTGCCATAATTTTCTTTCCGTGTACTTGAACAATAGTTCCAGTATTTTTTTTAACCGGCTGATTCTTTCTTGATCGTTTTTCAAAGTTCTCTCCAATCGTTTTAAAGTTTTAAGTTTTCTGTAGACAGCATCAATAATCGTGTCAATTATCGGTTGATATATTTCAATATTATTCCTCAAGATTATTTCAACAACTCTAATATTTATTTTTGATGCAGCTTTCCACAATACCAAAGTACTATTTCTGCGGTTGTTTTTTAGCAACTCCGGATAGTTTGTCACTATAAGTTCAGTTATATGATGGCTTTTATTTTCTAATGACTTAATGAGTAGCTGCACACCGAATTCGATCCAATTCAATGATTTCGACAGCTTCCTGTCTATAATTTCTTGGAGGTTATGTACATTATTATTTCTGATATCGTCTTCCACACTCTTCAGAATCGCAGATGAATTTTCCATGATTTTTTTTTGATAAATTAATTTAATTTCAATAAAATTTTTATTATAGTTACCTATTTAACTATGACTTGAGATTTGTGAATAAAGTGATTTATTCAAATTTTTCGAGGTTATATAGTGACTACTTTTTCCAAATGCTCGATGAGTAATTAGAGAGTTTTAAAATAAGCCTTAAACTGTGCAGGCAATCTTCCATGTAGTCTAAAGTAATTTTAAGATTAGAGTCAAGTATAGGAGCTTCATATTTTCTCTTATCGAAAAAATCAGTAAATAGAAATTAAAAATAATTATCATACTTTCATTACGAGAGTCACTACACGGAGAGAAATTCATAGTAACAATTACTATATACTGTGGAAATGGTTCCCATACTGCATGATAACTGGTTTGTTTGAAATTTTGATTATAGGAACGGCACCTATATATATTGTAGCAGGGTTGCAAATTTTTTAATTAAAAAAATTACAATTATTATTATTAAAAAAATTAATAATTGAAATGATTTGGATTATTAATTTTTTTAAGAATGGAAACTGAAAATCATTTTAATTTTTATTTTAAAAAAAAATGGTTAATGTAAATTATATTAATTAGTTGTTTGTCCAAAATTGTTAATTGAAACGATTTAAATGATTAATTTTTTCAAGAATGGTTAATTAAAAGTATTTTAATTAACGATTTTGGAAAAAATGTATAATTATAAGTATTTAAATTTTAAATTTTTTGAAAAATGGGTAGATCAAAGTATTTCAATTTTTTATTTTTTGGAAAATGGATAATTAAAATTATTTTAATTATCTACACGCACACACATATGCACGCTCACACGGACACACACACGCGCACGCACACACATACTTGCGCACACACATACCCACGCACAAACATACGCATGCACACACACATACACACTCACGTACACATGCACACACGCATACGTGCGCACAAACATACGCACGCACACATGCACACATACGCCCGCACACACGGACACACGTTACCATCATCAATTGTTACTTTTATCATTTTCAATGGTAAAATTAATGATTATAATTACTGAATAATTTTATACCGCACAGAAAAAAAAAAATTCTCGACTGAAGGTAAATATTCTTGATTCAAGAAATCTTTTTTGGAGACCTAAATTTCCTCAGATAAAGAAGAAATCTTCTTTGACCAAGACGAATTTTTTTTAACCAAGACAAATTCTCTTGGCTCAAGAAAATCTTGACTTGGTTCCCGAAAACGTTTGTCTTCAAAAATATTTTCTTGACTCAAGATAACTTTTTTTTCTGTGCGCATTTCAAATAGTTAAAATTAAAAATTATGTATCGTAAATAATATAATTCATTTGAATTATTCATTTGTCATAAAATGGATAATTATAAGTATTTTGATTTTTAATTTAAAAAAAATGGATTAATGAAACTACTTTTATTTTTCATTTCTCAAAAAATGGATAATGGAAAAGATTTAATTAATCCAATTCTCAAAAAATGGATAATGGAAAAAATTTAATTAATTCGTTTTTTTAAAAATAGAAAATGTAAGTTCTTTTAATTTTTAATTGAATAAAAAATGATTAATGTATCTTATCGTAATTATTGGATTTAAACAAAAATGGATAATTACTATCTGATCAAATACTAAATTATAAAAAAATTAATAATTAATAGTATATTGGGAACCAAGGGAAGAAATGAAGTCATTCTAACCCGTATGAAAATTGATTGTCAAAAAAAATTAAAAAAAAAAAATTTTTTTTTGTTTCAAATTTTTTTTTTTTTTTACAATTTTTTTTGACAATCAATCTTTTTGATCAAGGAAATGAAGGTTATCGGTAAAAAAAACATTTTCAAATCGAAAAAATGAACATAAATTGAGAAACTACCAATTATGGTGATTTTTGACAAAATCGATAAATTTAAAGCTTCGGGACACTAAGAAAAAAAAATCGCAGCGATTTGAAATTTTCAGGGTTTTTTCAGGACACTTTGAGGTTGAAAAAAAAAAACGAAGATATCCTTTGTTCATCCGTTATTTCCCAAGTTATAGCAAGATTTCCGAATATCCTTAAATTTGAACAATATCGCTTTAAAAAAATTTTTTCTATCAAAAGCCACTAATTTAGCCTTATAGAGAATGTTTTCCAGTTTTGAAAAGTCTGCTTCGATTCCCTGTACGACCAAAATACGTCCGGAGTTATTAATTATCAAAGCCAAAATGGACATTTGTGCTTTGATCAATGATAACTCGGCGCCAAATCGTCGTAGAGACTTTTTCAGGCCACCAAATTGAAGGGCATAAAATTTCCTAAAAGAGTCATAAGGTTGGATTATTCAAAAAAATTTATTGATGCCCATAGAGTTATTGAAAGACCAGCAAAAATTTTGAAAATTTTTTTTTCGTCGGTTTTCTTGTGATTACTCCGGAACCGTGCATGATAATTTGAGGTCCAGATCTGAAAACTAGAAACTTGAGGCTACAATTAACTTTTTTTAATTTTCTTCTGCGACCATTTTTCACTGAGTTACAGCATGTTGAAAATCACCTAAAAATTTCGGATTTTTTTTCTATCCCTTAATTTTTGTGACTAAAGTAGATCATTAAACAAAATAATTTTTTCTATTAATTTATTTATAAATATACTTCACTATTAAAATATCATAATATTGAGGAATCCAATACCATAAAATTTTAATTTTACTTTACATATGATATTGTAAACAAGTACGTAACGGATTAGCTTGGGTTAGGTTGAACGTGTCAATGAAGTTTGACAGCCGGGAAAAAATATCACTTTTTTTTATATTTAGCTGGAAATAAATATAGCGATTTTTTTTTTTTTTAATTTTATTAGTCGGGCTAGAACGCATCACTTTCATCTCGCAAATTAGGGACAGAATACGAACTTTCGGCATCGGTATGATAAAAAATAATTTTAAATTAAACATTGATTTTTAATTAATCAATTTCATAGAAAATGCATTTAAAAAAAAATGCATTTTTTGCAACCCTGATGAAATGTACCTAACATTAAATTAAGTCTACTATTTTACAGTCCTTTTCGAACACTCTAGATTACATTGCAATCGTTTAGTTAGCTTAAGTGAAATTATCTAAAAAGTATAAGAAAAATTACGGTTTTTTGACACTTCTCGGATATTTTATATATTAACGCTCTTATCTGATTCCAATTGGAACTCGAAGAGCTCAAAAATACAAGTATATCAGAATATATTGCCGAGCTCGTCGAGCTTGAATAAGTTTTTTGACAAAAGTGTTTTCGAGCTCAAAGAGCGAGAAGTTTCTGGGATTTTTTCCTATACCATCATAGGAATTACGACCATAAATGATGGGAGCAGTTCCTATAATTATAGGAATGTTTCCCATACTTATAGGAATAGTTCCTATAATTATGGGAATGATACCCATAACGTTATAGGAATGGTTCCTCTAATTATAGGAATGGTCCCTATAATTTATAGGAATACTTTCTATAATATTATGGGAATCATTCCAATAATGTATAGGAACTATTCTTATAAATTATAGGAACCATTCCCATAAATTATAGGAACCATTCCTATAACATTATAGGAACTATTCCTATGATATTATGGGAATGGTTCCCATACTATCATGAAAAAATTAATTTAAAGAAAAGTGTGGTAATCACTTTTACAATACACAGAAACATTATTAAATATAAAAACAAAAATTCAAACATTGAAAAAAAAAATTTGTATTCGGCAAAAACATAAAAATTCTTAACAAAATTTTTTTTTTTAAACAAATTTAGCGTCGAAGGAGCTTCATTCGAATCTCTCCATATCATGAGGGAAATTTCTACACTATTTTGCAAAATAAATTTTTATGATATTATGGGAATGGTTCCCATAACATTATTGAAAAAGTTCTCATAATATTATAGGAATAGTTTCCATACCATTATTGGAATAGTTGCCATAATAGTATAGGAATAGTTCTCATACCATTATGGGAACCATTCCCATAATGGTGTGAGAATGGTTCCCATAATATTATGGGATTGGTTCCCATATTGGTATAGGAACTATTCCCATAATGCATAGCAAAACTTCCCATAATTTTCTTTCCGTGTACGAATGTATTTTTTTTAATTTTGATGCAAAACAATTTGTGATTATTTTATTATAAATATATTATTTATTTTCCTTATTCATCTAATTGGCTGGTTTTTAAAAGCTGATATGCAAAAGTAGCCAGCAATTAACTTTTACGATAAAAATAATAGCGAATATTGCAGTGTGTTCTTCAATTATAATTATCATAATTGCTGCACTATCAATTTTTCACGGTCGCTTATGACGCAAATCTAAAATGATAAAATAGTGAGCAGCCATTGCATTTGGCATATTGAAGGCTATCCCCTGAACCATTTTGCGAATATATTAAGACCTATTTTTCCACCAACCTGTACTCACTGTTCAGAAGCTTCTGAAGAATCAACAGAACAGTATTGGTGAGAGATTATAACTTTTGGTTTCACATTTTTAATTATTAAAATCGAGAGTAATTTGAGTAATAGATATTCGGTATAACGCTGCTTCGTAATTGATTTCCTTAAAGACTAATTATTATAAAACATGCATGTTTTCTTCATTTATTTATTTAAATATAGTGGAAACCTAAACATGCAAACATGCAAGTAACCTTCTCAATAAGACAATTTATAGATAAATTGAGAAAAATATAGATAGCCCGAACTGGGAATCGAACCCAGACCAATTCGGTATCGCGCCCATGGGTGAATTTTGCGAGGATAAGTCAGATCTATGTAAAAATATATAACTAATAAAAGAAAAGTTATAGTTTAGAATAGAAATTTTAAAGAAACAATTCTTTAGAGAATTTCGCTGAAACATATGGGTTTGAATTAGAGAAGTATGGGGCAACTATACGAATACCGAAAAATAGAAGCTAATCCGAAATAAATTGAATGGAAATTTAGTTAATTCATTTTTTATTTAGAGATATTAATTGTTCATTTATCAAGATCAATTCCCGGGTCAAACAATTAAATCTGTTTTAAAATAAATGATAAATTCAAATATTTTTTCTTGAATTTAAGTTTATAAATCGTATTTATATTATATGCACGGAAAAAAAAAACTTTGAAAATTACTATTTGAAATTATAACCCGGAACCCGGTTGTCAATATGGGGAATTTTAACACTGAAATAGTAAATTTTATAATACGTGTCGTCTATTTTCTAAGTATCAGTTACGATTTTTAAAGTTCGAATAGTAATTTTTCTTACATAGACAATAAATTTCCATACTTATCCTGTAATTATTTACGTTTTAATCATAAATGAAAAAATTAATATTTAGAATGATGGTATTTACTAATCCCTTTATCATTATATATTACTGGTCATTCTCAATTTATATAGTTCATTTTTTTCCGTGTGATATGATTTAATCTGTTTTTGCCCGTACTATTCATTATCCAGGCCAATCTCAGACTTATTTTCGTATGATATTTAGTCTGTTTTAAATTTTTTTTAGACTAAAAACATGGTCTGGGTTCCATTGTTTTTAAGGACAAAAACAGACTTTATTTATATACTATAATTTTTAGTCTATTTTTAATCGCTTTTAGATCAAAAACAGGACTTTTTACAAATATAAATAATAACAATAATAATATAGATTCATAAATTGGGTTTAATTTTCTTGATATTTAAAACATGCTAATGCGCTTACGTAATAAGATGTCACAAGAATTTTGATGGTTTCTAATGCCAAAATATTTTCGATTTTATCAAGTAAATAAGAAAAATTTCTTGACATTTTAAGAGTTATTTCATTACTTTTATTCAATACTATAGATATTCAGTCAAGAGAACTAAAACATAAAGCTGTCAAGTTTTCATTAACTGCCGACATTTTTAAACAAAAGACACTAAATAAATAGTAAACAAAACATAATCAATTCTGTAGCTTAATATATTTTTTATAAATATTGCCCATAAATAAAAATATCACAAGTCCATGATTTAATCTAGTTTAGTCCTTGCAAATTTTCAGAACTAAAATTTTATAAAGTTCAAGAATTAATCTAGTTTTGGCTGCCCGTAACGCAATTGTTTTTTATAACAACAGATCAAAAACAGCTTAAAATTTTTATAAAAGATCAAAAACAGATCAAATAGTCCAATTAGATTAAAATCAGATCAAATTTTTCGACCTGGGTTACCAAATTTGATAAAATCTTTTGATTTCTTTGATTTTGAACTAAAAAACAAAATTTTGACTATTGTAAGAGGGCGAAGTAATCATGAACAGTACATACTTTGGCCATTATTAATTGAATAATTAGCAATAAATAACAAAGTTAAAGTGATCTCTAGACAGATCACATTAAATCCAACGTTTCTAGATTTAAAAGTAAAATTATAGATAAAGGTTATAGGCATCGGGTCATATAAATAGCTAATAGAAATTTATGTTACAAAAAACACAAAATTTACGTTAACATATAAGCTCTTCTCTGACACTTCATGTAAAAGAAAATTTTATTTTTCACAGACCTCATTTCAATAGCTCTTTGAAATAACTCTACAGTATAGCGGGAATATCTTATCGAAATAATTATTAAATATTTCCAGAAAAAAAAAAAACCAAAATGGGGCGAGTTATTTTATTATTATCAATAATTTTATTCGTTGGCTGCTCCTGTGTTTCTGCTTGGGCACCTGATAGTTGTGATGGCCATTGGGTAAGTAACAATAATTAGATTATACAGTAATACAAAAAAATCAAATAAAAAAATAAGCTTTTGATTCTGACTAATAATTAAAACTGCAATAGAATCGGCAAAAATTTTTTTTTAACAATTTATCAAAACCGTAACATATAATTTAATGATAAACATAATTTTCCAATTTTAAATTTACGAGCTCGCGTTACGAGATTTTTATTGTCGAATATTTTAATCTCAACATCAAAAAACGCTATGATGTGAGCCAGTAAATGTTATTTTCAAACATTTTTTGGCCTTTCCTAAAAAGCTATCATTAGTGTTCCGTTAGTTCCGGCAATTTTTGCGGTTGTGAATATTATGAGAGATCCAGATACTTCTAAAGTACCTGTTATCGCTCAATTTACAGAACCAAAACCTCTAGACTCATAAATGCCTATTTCATGACAGATGTTATAATAAAATAAAATCATAAGCGACTATTTTCAGTGTTCTTGGGCCTGTCCGTGTGGCTGTTCGACATACACTTGTAATGGAGTTTTTAATGGTAACTGTGAACCCGTTGCCGGATCTGGAAGAAAGTAAACTGGAATTTCTCAAAGAGTAAAGATTTACGAATTCGTAGTCAGAATTATACTAAAAATTTAAAATTTAAGATGTTTGTTTCAACAAAATTGTGTCTTATGAATATTGTAATATCGGTCCAATTCAACAATAATGAATATATATAATTATAATAATTTGTTGTAGTAGTTATTTATGAATTTTGAAAGAAAAAATCTGGAAATCGGTTGACCCTGCTGACCAGCCCCGATACTTCCGGCTGTTTTCTAGCTCAAGAAGCTCGGGAACATTATTGCCAATATATGTTCGAGCACTTTGAGCTCGAAAATGACTTCGAATGCTCTTATATTTACGAGCTCTTCTGGCATGGACAAAGTCAGAATTGTATTCACCTCCGAGAATTTATGAAATTGAAAATATTTAATGAAGATCGTTTTTTAACGTTTTTCTCACGATTATGCTTGATTAATTCAATGTTTTTCGCGAAAAATTCATGGAAATAATGAAAATAAAGAGCTACGTGAACTTTCAATCACACTAGCAAGTTAACATATGGAACGTCTGAAAAAATCGGAAAACCGATCTTGAGCTCGAAAATACTATTGTTAAAACCATTTAGCTTCTCAAGCTCGAAAATAGTAATGTCGCGCCTTCTATTGCGACAATTCAAGTAATAAACAATAACAAAAAAATTTCACAACTAGTGATCAAAATTTCACACTAGTAATCCCCTTTGAACAGTGATAATATTTTTATGGCGAGTTTATAACGTGTTTTGCTTATCATTCTACAATGAATTATACTGCTTTTATAAGGGTTCGAAATTTTTATAACTTTTATGGAAATTTACGCTGCCAGATGGCATTTTTATTATTATTTGAGATTTTTAATAAATATACTCATACAACAATTTTTTTTAAATGTTGAGCAAGTCTGCTCTCAAGATCGATAGGTGCTAACGTCTTTTTTTACGTATGTGTCTCGCTGCAGATACTCGGGACCAGATTTAACTTACAAGTCTTACACAAGAAATTCGTGGCAGATTATAACTCAACTCTGGAGGAAGACTATAGTTAAAATTGGTGCACATGGCTTGCTCAAGATCTGCTCAAGGTTCTAAATTGACCTTGAGCCTTGAGTAGATCTTGGGCAAGCCACGCGCAAGTATTGACTGTAAGTTACTGGTGCAAGAAATGGATCACACAATGTTTCATTGCACCGTGTTCAAGATATCTTTAATATTCTTGCGTAAGATACTATGAGCGAGATATACACAAATCTTGACATAGGATTCTTGATACAAGATCTTGCGAAAGACACATTCGTAGAAAAAGACACTAGCAGCTAGGAGTCGTGCTCAAAATATTTACTCCAGAATCTTGCTTAAATCCGTGTTACTAGGGTAAATGCATCAGCAAAGTAGACTATATGTTTAGTAAAATTTACTATTAAACGGGATTGTGAAATTTTACTCTTACTCTCTTTAGTATCGCAGATAAATTTTCCATACAATGTTTAATAATTTAATTTGATTTTAATAAATTTTTTGTCACGGATACCTATTTAACTATTCCACGAGGTTTGTGAATAAAGCGTTTGATTAAAATTTTTTGAGGTTATATAGTAAATGCTTTCTCCAAATGCTCGATCAGTGATTAGCAACCTTTTGAAATGAGCCTTCAAACGATGCAGGCCAATTTCCAGGTAATATCAAGTAATTTCAAGAATAGGGGCTAGACTTTACATTTTTCCTTATCAAAAAAATTCGTCTATAGACATGAAATAGAACTATCATATTTCTACTACACAAGAATCAAGACAACAACGGATTACTCATAGGAAATTAATTAATACATATAATACTAAATTAATCATTTATAATTTTAATTGTTTAAAAAAAAAAATTTTAATTTTGAGAGTAAGGAACCCAGTAAATATTATTCATGTATTTTTTTTTATTGAGTGATGATTAAGTTTCGATTATACAAAAATAAAAATAATATATAAATAAAGACGACATAAATTGTTAGCTGACGTCATATCAAAAAAATCATTTTAACAAATTGAATAAATCAAGCAAGTAACTAAATTTCTAAAATTATAAAGTTTCATCACGATAAATATTTTGGATTTAAAAATAATTTAAAACTGGTTAAACAATCTCATTTGTTCATCAATTAATTTTACAACCCGCATGTAAAAAATTTATATCCTAAAATTATACTGAATAATATAACACCGTTTATATTACAATATAATTATTTATATAAGAAGTCATATATACTAAAATAACTATTTTTTTCCCGTTTTAATTATGTAATTATATATTTTCAAAACATACAAATATGATATATAATATTATATGTTGACATATATTCAAGCTATATGAACTCCATATATTGAAAATTATATTATTAACACATGAGTAATTTTATAATGTTAATATATATTATCGACATAAAATTTTCAGTCTAAAAGGTTTATTCCGAGCCTATATCATGTTTTAAACCTAAAAAAGTTCAATCCAGTTTTTTATAGTCAGAGTTGTAGGTTGACATCCCCTGATTGAAACGCACACTTACATATAAACATCTATGGTCAGATCTACTTAATATGTACTGAGATATCTGTTTCTTCATTAATCTGTACCCTTATTTTTTTTCCTGAGTTATACTGATAAATTGAATGTTCATTTTGCCGAATAAAAAAATATTTATATTATGTATTTTTAAGTATATTATCCAATATAAAATGCGATATGTTGGAAAAGTATAATGAAAATTATTTTTTTTTTTTATAACAGTTACTATGCTTTAAAATATATGTCTCAATTTTATTTCGTTATATTGGAATTTATAACCGGCAAATTATATTCTGAAAATATACAATGCTCTATAATAAAATATATATTTTCTTTTATAGTTTATGTTATAAGAAAAAATATACTTTCAAGTTATATGAACATTATGTTCAAACATACATAAATTTTAGCCATTTTATATAATTATATATTTTCGTATATAAAATAAAAATATACATTTTTTCATACGGGAAATGATTCCACAATGTGTTTTCCATAGATCGGAAACCGTTGTGTAAACGACTCAGACAAAATGAATCTCCGGATTTTTGTATTCTCGGCATACTGGGCCAAAGTATCCTTGCTAGCAGTGAAAATATCAAAAATGGATATAAATTTATCGGTCGTAATACCGATATCTAACATTAGCGTGATTACAGAGAAACATTCAGTTTTAAATTGTTGGTAATCATATTAACTGTTGACAGCTTGTAAGTTATTTGTTGATACAAATAATCCCAGAGTCTGCATTTTGACGACATTTTTTTATAAGATACTTTATTATGCTAAAAATAATTGTTTAAATATATTCCGATGTTTGACCATACTTTGTTTAAAAATTTAATTTCATTTCAATAAATTTTGCGCTATGGTTACCTACTCAACTATTACTCAAGGTTTGTGAACAGTGTTCTATTCAAATTTTCTGAGGTTATACAGTAACTGTTTTATTTTAAATGCTCAATTAGTAATTATGGAGTTTTAAAGTGAGCTTTCAATTTTGCAAGCAAATTTCCATAAAATATAAAGTAATTTCAAGAATAGGGGCGCCCCTATAACAACAAATATGAAGTATAACGCTAGACTTCATATTTGTTGTTATCAAGAAAATCCGTACCTAGAAATGAAATTTAGCTATCATATTTCTACTACACCAGAGTTAAGACAACAACGGAGTAGCCATAGAGAATCAATTTATACATATAATGCTGAAAACAATAAAAATTTTTATTTTTAGAGTAAGAAACCCAGTGGATATAATTCGAGTATTTTTTTTTTTTATTGAGTGTTACTTAAGTTTCACTTATACAAAATAAATATTATATACAAATACAGACGACATAAATTGTAAGCTGACGTCATATAAACAAAATCATCCTACCAAATTAAGTAGATCAAGTGTCACTAAATTTCTAAAATCATCAGGTGCCATAACGATAAATATTTTGGGATTAAAAATATTTCAAGACGTGATTCACAATCTCATTTGTTCATTAATTGATTTTACAAAGGTTTTCACAATGTCTTCTCCATAGATTGGAAACAGTTGTATAGGCGACCCAGCCAAAAAAAATTTCCGGATTCTTTCATTCTTGGCATGTCCTACCAAACAAACCTTGCAAGCAGTGAGAATATGAAAAAAGTATACAACTGTATCGCCCTTACTACCGATAGCTATCATCTTCTTGACTTCAGAGCAACAAGTAATTTTAAACAGCTGGTAATCATGGACACTCTTGACAGCTTGCTCGTTATTTGGTGATACAAATGAACCCATAGCCTCTAGTTTAACGGCATGCTTTATAAGATACTTGATAATATTAGAAACAATTACGTGGATTTGCTCCAATGTTCGGCAGCCATTAATAATGATTTGATTTTTGTACTCTATCCAAATTTCAAGCAACGTTTTATCATTAATCAGCTTGTTGATGTCCAGATTGTCGTTACTCGATACTGTAACTTCCGTTGTATATTCATCAACTTTTAGAACAATGCCATGTTTATTGTACCGATTGCATGGATATTCTAACAAGCATTTTATTGTTCGTTTCGCGCGTTTAATATTCTCATGTTTATGATTACGCTCCGGTGCACACAATTCTTCAAGTTTCGTGAACGCTGTATCAATGTGTCTATCAAAATAATACTGTCCGATATCAGTCTTCAACTCAACGTCGTCCTTTAACAGAAATGCGACCGCATCGCTTTGACAAGTATTGATAAGGTATTGTAATATCGTAAATTTGCCATCATTATAATCTTCTGTGCGCAATAGTGGATATCTCGGCATCATAAATTCTACTATTTTATGAGAATTATGTTTGACTGCATTAAGAATTAATTGCTTTTTAATATATGTCCAGTCTGGTGTTATGTTTGATAGTTCCATTATCTTTGCCTCTGCACTGTCCAGATCGTCGTTTACGATGCTTTGGTTTATACTTGAAAGTATGGCGTGAGCATAATTTTCCATTTTCTTTCGATTAATTTAATCACTTTTACCAAAAATTAATAATTGCTTCTAATTACGTTCAGTTGGATTTATCCTGTAAACTTTTTGTCTTAGCAGCTGAATGAGACTTAATTGATACTTTTAAGGCGTGATAACCACGTGTTTATAGGTCTAGTGTTGGACAGACTGTAACTGTTTACTATAGAAGCCGGGTCAGTTCGACTTCAACTTGTGAGACAGTAGTTCTATCTCACAACCACTTTTAACATATGCACTTTGACTATGTGTAGAAGTAGGATCCTTACGTTTACTTTCAACTCATGCGCATGTTGAATGTGAGCGTGAGGGTGCCAGTTTGTCACAAATTTAAAGTGCACGTTTATAGACTTCTATTAACTATTTCAGATGGTACTGGTACGGTAAGTTGAAAGAGTGAATTGCGATGGTAGAAATTGCATTGTATAGTTTAGGTATAGTGTATAGTTATATACACGGAAAGTAATGTATGGTGCTTATCGCCATACTATTATTATAGTATTGCAGCCAGTACCATAAGTATGGCGTTATCTACTATACTGTATAGTACAAAAATCTTTGCGTAGTTTACATGTCTGTATAGCGGGATAGACAATATCAGTATGGGCTTGAGTCCTATACTACATTGAAGGAACGGCAATGCCACTAGGCTGAGTCACAATAGATTTTTGTGGAGTAGTCAATACACTATCGGATTACCATCAATACTGCGTAAATGTAGTTGCTAATTTTTTTATATAATCTTTATTAATGTCAATAATGCTGTACATGAATCAAATGAAAAAAGAAATCATAATCAAATTAATTTGAAAAAGAAATTAATACTTATTTTCTTATTCATCTTTTAAATTTTACAAAAAAAATGCCTCATAATTTAAAAATTAATTTTGTTAAAAGATATATTTCTATTATTTAAAGCAATCAATATATTTCAGAACATTTTTATCATATTTTAATTTCCATTGAATCTCATCGAGAATTTTTAATTGGTATGAATTGATTTCAATCGAGAATAAAAAAAAACATAATTTATACTGAAAATAATTAATATTAATAATGACATAGATTTATCATTAATATGATTTTCTTATATATCTCTCTACTTATAAATATCGGGTTTACTCTTATAATATTTATAGATAATATATTTAAAACTACAACCAAACATAACCTATGTTTTGACTTCAATAAGTTTTGGTACTACTACAATATAAGCATACGTAATTTTACAATATTGAATAGGGTTATCTGCCAGAAGCATTGTGGATACCACCAAGCAGTATGGACCTGACGCCCATATTGGCATGGACTCATACGCCATGATTGTTGTGAATGTTACCATTCCCGTATCGTCAAATCATCTATACATACAATTTTTAAACGAATGAAAAAATCCTTGCTACCATACAGTATGGTGGAATCAATCATACAGCATAGTGGTATCCGCGAAAAATTTCTTTCCGTGTGACAAGTAAATGAGTACAAAAAAAAGAGATCGATTTTGGAGGTTAGAAAGAAATGGTTGCTTTTGAACACCAGGTTTTCAGGTTAATACGGAGAAGTCTGTTGACATCGCTGTTCTGAGCTTTGGCGTATAGGATGTTATTCTAATGAACATTGAATTCATGCGTCAAAACACTTAATTTTTTATGAATTTTTTAACTAGGGACAAGATTTTTGCCTTAACTTCAAAATGAATGATTCAAATGTTTGATATTACGGTGAAAATATTAGTCCTATAAAAAAACTTTTCAAATAAAAGTTGTAGGAAATTTATTTTCATAAAAAAAATGTATCTTATGATTTTTTTATACAACCAAGTTTTTCACTGTAATCCGAAAATTGATATTCATAATGAATCATTCAAATTTTTGCTAATTATAAAAGTCGTAATTTTGAAATTACGGTGAAAATATTGGTCGTATAAAAAAACTATAAGAGAAATTTTCTCTAGGAAATAAAATTTCCTACAACTTTTGTTTGAAAATTTTTTTTTTACGTCCAATATTTCCACTGTAATTCCAAAATTTGACACCATTAATTATTAATTGTTATTTTTAAATAAAAGCGAAACTCCTGATCCTAGTTATGACAATTAAATTTTGCAGACAAATTTTCATGTAATCTAAAGTCATTTCAAGAATAGAGGCTTGACTTCATATTTTCCCTTATCAAGAAAATCCTTACATAGAAATTAAATCAAATTATCATATTTCTACTACACAAGAATTAAGACAACAACGGATTATCCATAGGGAATTAATTTATACTTAAAATACTAAATTAAATAATTATAATTTTGAATTGATTTCAACAAATAAAAGGTTTGTTTTCAAAATAAGAGAACCAGGAAATATAATTCATGTCTTTTTCTTTATTTAGTTATGATTGACCATCAATTATACAAAAATTAAAACAATGCATACAGACAACATAAATTATTAGCTGACGTCATATCAATTAAATCATTCTAACAAATTGAATAGATCAAGTGAGTCATTAAATTTCTACAATCATCAAGTTTTATCACGATAAATATTTTGAATTTATAAAGAACGCTGGTCTAACAATCTACGTTGTTCTCTCATTGATCTGATAAACGAGTTTACAATGTCTTTTCCATAGATCGGAAACAGTTGTATGAGCGACCCAGACAAAACGTAGTTCTGAATCATATCATTCCCAGTATACTGTGCCAAAGGATCGTTTCTAGGATTAAGAATATTGAAAACGGATATAGATCTATCGTAGTCAACGAAGGTATTCGTCATTCGCCCGAGTTCAGAGCGACATGCAGCTTTAAGCAGTTCGTAACTATTTTTACTGTTGATAGCTTGTACGTTATTTGTTGATACATATAATCCCAAAGTCTGCTTTATGACGACATGTTTTATAAGATACTTTACTATGTCAGAAGTAATTGTTCGAATATACTGCGGTGTTCGAGAGCCATTGCTAGCAAATTCATCTTCGTAATGTATCCAAATTTCAAGCACTGTGTTATCATAAATAATCAGCCTGTTTACGTCTAGACTGTTATTACTCGATACTATATATCCAAAAGCATCTTCATCATATTCAAGAACAATGCCAAGTTTATTGTACCGATTGTGTGGATATTCCAACAACCGTTTCAATATTCGATTCAATCGTATAATATTCTCTTGATGATTATTGGTCCCTGATGTTCTTCTCAGTCCTTCAAGTGACTGGTGTGCATAGTCAATGAGTATATCATAAGAAAACCGGTTAATATCCCGATTGAACGCAACGTCGTTCATTAAAAACAATTCAATAACATAGACATTACAATAATTGATAGCTTGTTGGATTGTCCCTATTATAAAACTACTATCTCCCCACAGTAACCCTGGGTATCTATCAAACATAAATTTTATTATTTTATACGAATGATTTTGGACTGCGAAGAAAAGTAATTGCCTCCCAATATTTGTCCAGTCTGGGGATTTCTCCAATTGATCAACTAATGTTGGCCCTACAATAGTCAGGTTGTCGGTTATGATGCTTTGGCATATAGTCAAAAGTATGGCGAGAGCATTCTCGTCCATTTCTTCCCGATTAATTTATTCACTTTCACCAAAAATTAATATTTGCTTCAAATTACGTCTGGTTAAAATTATTCTATAAACTTTTCGTCTTGGCAGCGGAATGAAACTTGATTAATAATTTTACAACGTAACAACCATGTGTCTATAGGTCTGGTATTAGACAAACTGTGACTGTCTACTATGGAAGCCGGGTCATCAACTTGTGAAAAAGTGGCTCTGTCTTGCGTCCACTTTTCACATGCGCACTTTGTACTTGTGGAAAGGTGGGACTCGTGCGTCCATTTTCGAATTGTGCTCGCGTAAAATGTGAACGTATGGGTGCAATTTTTTCATAAGTTAAAAGTCTACATGTTGAAAGTGTACGCTTTCTGACAATATATTAAAAGAGTAAATGTAGATAGTAGCACTTGCGTTACATAGCTAATGTAGAGTGTAGTTATATAACACGTAAATGAATACAAGAAAACGAGAGAGCGATCTCGGAGGTTAGAAAGAAACAATTCCTTTCAAACAACAGGTTTTGAGGTTAATACGGTGAAGTATGTTGACATCGCTCTTATGAGCTTTAGCGTATAGGATATTATTTTTATGAACATTGGACTCATGCGTCGAGATAATTAATATTTTATAAATGTTATGGCAATTAAGTGGAGTACAAAAATTAACTTTATATTTACATCTTTAATTATACTTCTTTTGACCATCATAAGGAGTTAGAGCCCGTGTGAAAAAAATTCGTTTCAAATAGATTCCAAAAAAGTTCCGCATGTGGAACTTCTAAACATGAGACAGATTAGAACTTCGAATGGGACTTTTTTGGAACGTTAGTACTTTTGATGGTAAAAAAGAAGTTTTTGTGAGCAAATTTAGAGTCAAAAAAGGAGGTTCTTGGAACTTTTTTGGAATTTTTTGTGGACGTTTCTTTTGTTCTATTAAAAATTCAAAAGTAGTGATTTTTGAACTATTTTGAAACGCCTTTTCTAGTCCATAAAAACGTCAAAAGTTGTGACCCTGGAACTTTTTTGGAATGTCCATATAAAATTGCAAAAAAGTTCCAAAAACGTCCGCTTTTGACTCTAAATTTGCTCATTAAAACTTTTTTTTTACCATCAAAATTACTAACGTTCCAAAAAAGTTTCATTGGTAGTTCTAATCTGTCTCATGTTTAGAAGTTCTATTTTTCTCAATTTAAATATAGTGGAAACCTAAACATGCAAATCTTTCAATAGGACAATTTATAGATAAATTGAGAAAAATATAATTATACTTTTTTTGACCTTAATAAGAAATTATAGAAGCTCATAAAATTCGCAGAACTGACTACTTTACTCAATCATTATTCATGGAGTTTTAAAATGAGCCTTCAATTTTGCAGACAATTTTTCATGTAATCTAGTCATTTCAAGAATAGAGGTTAGACTGCATATTTTTCCTTATCAAGAGAATCCGTGAATAGAAAAGAAATAGAACCGTCATATTTCTACTATAAAAGAGTTAAGACAACGAATTATCTATAGGGAATTAAGTTATACTTAGAATACTAAATTAATTAATTATAATTTTGAATTGATTTCAACAAAAAAAGGTTTGTTTTCAAAATAAGAAAACCAGAAATATTATTCATGATTTTTAACTTCCCGATAAGAAAATTGCATATTTTCAAAAAAGGGAAGTTATTGGTTTCGGTCCAATTTTCGAAAATCGAGTTCTCATCAGATGTCGACGTTTCGAGGTCCTAGGAAACTATTCTTACTATTCCCGGGTGAACGTCCGTCCGTCCGTCCGTGTGTGTGTGTGTGTGTGTGTGTGAACTTTTTTTTGTCCGACGATATCTTTGGAACGGATGAACCGATTTGAACGTACTTGGTGGCGATCGAAAGAGCTCACAAAAACTTAGTCTTGATTAGATTTTGAGGTAAATCGGTCATGTAGTTTACAAGTTATACAAAGAATAAGAATTAAAAATTTTTTTTTATTTTAGTTTTTTATTGATTTCTCAGAAACGACTTATGCGATCAACTTCAAAATCTAATCAGCTCTAGAACTCAGTAAAACACGTCGATTGCCGCCTCAATCATCAAAATCAGATAATTCGTTCGAGAGTTATCGCGGGAGAAAGAAATGCTAAAATCGGTTATTTTTTTAAACAATGGCACACTAAAGTATTTTCGAGCTCGAGGAGCTCGAAAACAGCGGGAAGTTTGGGGGCTGGCCCGCAGGGTCAACCGATAGACAGATTTTTTTTATTTCGAGATGATTAAGTTTCGATTATACAAAAATAAAATAATACATACAGACAACATAAATTGTAAGCTGACGTCATATCAAAAAAATCAGTTTAACAAATCGAAGAAATCAAGTAAATCAGTAAAATTCTATAAGTATCAAGTTTCATCACGATAAATATTTTGAATTCAGAAAAATATTTTAAAGATCATCTAAAATACTAGGTTTTTTTGTTGTTGATTTGATAAATGATCTAACAATGTCTCTTTCATAAAGAAATACAAGTGTATTATTTTAACACGTATTAAATGTGTTCTATGTTTAAGGCCATAAACGGAACTATAGTTTTTTGTAGTCACTTAAAACACATTTCACGGTGTGTTAAAAATCTATAGATTGCTTATGGCATTTCAATGTTATTCGGCAAGTGTGTTAACTTCGAATACACACTTGGTTTTACAGTGTGATTAGCAACCTTTTGAAACGAGCCTTTAAACATTGCAGGCCAATTTCCAGGTAATCTCAATTTATTTCAAGAACAGGGGCTAGTCTTCACATTTTTCCTTATCAAAAAAATCCGTAGATAGAAATGAAATAGAACTATTAAATTTCTACTACACAAGAATCAAGACAGCTACGGATTAGTGATAGGAAATTAATTAATAAATATAATACTACACAGAAAGAAAATTATGGGAAGTTTTGCTATGCATTATGGAAATGGTTCCCATAATGGTACACTGAAAAAAATAATCGCTAGCTGCTAGCGATTTTTTTCGTTAGCAGCTAGCGATTTTTAATCGTAGCTGCAAGCGATTATTTCGCTAGCGGCTAGCGATTTTTTCTTTAGCAGCTAGCGATTAAAAATCGCTTGCTGCAAGCGATTATTTCGCTAGCTGCTAGCGATTTTTTCGCTAGCAGATAGCGATTAAAAATCGCTTGCTGGAAGCGATTTTTTCGCTAGCTGGAAGCGATTTTTTCTTTAGCAGGGAGCGATTAAAAATCGCTTGCTGGAAGCGATTTTTTCGCTAGCTGGAAGCGATTTTTTCGCTAGCAGGTAGCGATTAAAAATCGCTTGCTGGAAGCGATTTTTTCTTTAGCAGGGAGCGATTAAAAATACTATTTTTATCAGTTAAATAAATTTATAAATATACATATTCATATATAAATATATATTTATATATTCATATATATATATATATATATAAATATATATATAAATATATATATATAAATATATATATATATATATATATATATATAAATATATATATATATATATATATATATATATATATATATATATATAAATATATATATATAAATATATATATATATATATATATATATTTATATATATATATTTATATATATATATTTATATATATATATATATATATATATATATATATATATATATATATACATATATTCATATATATATATATATTTTAATGATAAAAACAGTATTTTTAATCGCTCCCTGCTAAAGAAAAAATCGCTTCCAGCAAGCGATTTTTAATCGCTACCCGCTAGCGAAAAAATCGCTTCCAGCAAGCGATTTTTAATCGCTCCCTGCTAAAGAAAAAATCGCTTCCAGCTAGCGAAAAAATCGCTTCCAGCAAGCGATTTTTAATCGCTAGCTGCTAAAGAAAAAATCGCTAGCCGCTAGCGAAATAATCGCTTGCAGCTAACGATTAAAAATCGCTAGCTGCTAAAGAAAAAATCGCTAGCCGCTAGCGAAATAATCGCTTGCAGCTAACGATTAAAAATCGCTAGCTGCTAGCGAAAAAAATCGCTAGCAGCTAGCGATTATTTTTTTCAGTGTATAGGAATAGTTCCCATACCATTATGGGAACCATTCCCATATCATTATGGGGACCATCTCTACCAAAAAATTTTTTTTTTCGTCCAATATTTCGACTGTATTTCCAAAATTTGACACCATCAATTATTAATTGTTATTTTTAAATAAAAGCGAAACTCCTGATCCTAGTTATGACAATTAAATTTTGCAGACAAATTTTCATGTAATCTAAAGTCATCTCAAGAATAGAGGCTAGACTTCATATTTTCCCTTATCGAGAAAATCTTTACATAGAAATTATATCAAATTATCATATTTCTACTACACCAGAATTGAGACAACAACGGATTATCCAGAGGGGAATTAATTTATACTTAGAATACTAAATTAATTAATTATAATTTTGAATTGATTTCAACAAATAAAAGGTTTGTTTTCAAAATAAGAGAACTAGAAAATATAATTCATGTCTTTTTCTTTATTTAGTTATGATTGAGTATCAATTATACAAAAATTAAAACGATGCATACAGACAACATAAATTATTAGCTGACGTCATATCAATTAAATCATTCTAACAAATTGAATAGATCAAGTAAGTCACTAAATTTCTACAATCATCGAGTTTTATCACGATAAATATTTTGAATTTATAAAGAACGCTGGTCTAACAATCTACGTTGTTCTCTCATTGATCTGATAAACGAGTGAACAATGTCTTTTCCATAGATCGGAAACAGTTGTATGAGCAACCCAGACCAAACGTAGTTCCGAATTGTATCATTCACGGTATACTGGGCCAAAGTATTATTTCTAGCATTAAGAATATCGAAAACGGATATAGATCTATCGGAGTCAACGAAGGTATTCATCATTCGCCCGATTTCATAGATACATGCAGCTTGAAGCTGTAGGTAACCAATTTCACTGTTGATAGCTTGTACATTATTTGTTGATACATATAATCTCAAAGTCTGCTTTATGGCGACATGTTTTATAAGATACTTTACTATGTCAGAAGTAATTGTTCGAATATACAGCGATATTCCAGAGCCATAGCTAGTAGATTCCTTTTCGCAATGTATCCAAATTTCAAGCACTGTGTAATGATAAATAGACAGCCTGTTTATGTCCAGACTGTCATTACTCGATACTATATATCCAAAAGAATCTTCATCATATTCAAGAACAATGCCTTGATGATTGTACCGATTGTGTGGATATTCCAACAACCGTTTCAATATTCGATTCAATCGTATAATATTCTCTTGTTGATTATTGGGCCCTGATGTTCTTTTCAGTCTTTCAAGTGTCTGGTGTGCATAGTCAATGATTATATCATAAGAATACGGGTTAATACCACGACTAAACGCAACGTCGTTAGTTAAAAACAATTCAATAACATAGACATTACAATAACTGATAGCTTGTTGGATTATATATATTTTATAAATACTATCTCCCCACAGTAACCCTGGGTATCTATCAAACATAAATTTTATTATTTTATAAGAATGATATGTAACTGCGATGAAGATTAATTGCCTCCCAACATCTGCCCAGTCTGGTGATTTCTCGAATTGATCAACTATTATTAGCCCTGCAAGATTCACGTCGTCGATTACGATGCTTTGGCTTATCCTTGAAAGTACGGCGGCAGCATTATAATCCATTTCTGCTCGATCAATTTATTCACTTTCACCAAAAATTAATATTTGCTTCAAATTACGTCTGGTTGAAATTATTCTATAAACTTTTCGTCTTGGCAGCGGAATGAAACTTGATTAATAATTTTACGACGTAACAACCACGTGTCTAAAGGTCTGGTATTAGACGAACTGAGGCTGCCTACTATGGAAGCCGGGTCATCAACGTGAAAAAGTAGCTCTGTCTTGCGTCCACTTTTCACATGCGCACTTTGTACTTTCTGGAAAAGTGGGACTAGTGCGTTCATTTTCGAATTGTGCTCACGTTGAATGTGAACGTAGGGGTGCCATTTTATCACAAGTTAAACGTCCACATGTTGAAAGTGTACACTTTCTTACGGTATATTAAAAGAGTTAATGCAGATGGTAGCACTTGCGTTGTACAGCTAATGTATGGTGTAGTTATATAACAAGTAAATGAGTTCAAAAAATCGAGAAATTGATCTCGGAGGTTAGAAAGAAACAGTTGCTTTTGAATAACAGGTTTTGAGGTTAATACAGAGAAGTATGTCGACAGCGCTGTTACGAGCATTAGTGTATAGGATGTTATTTTTATGAACATTGGACTCATGCGTCGAGATAATTAATATTTTATAAATGTTATGGCAATTAAGTAAAGTAAAAAATTTAACTGCATATTTACACTTTTAATCATACTTCTTTTGACCTTCATAAGGAGTTAGAGCCCGTGTAAAACAAATTAGTTTCAAAAAGATTCCAAAAAAGTTCCGCATGTGGAATTTCTAAAACTTGAGACAGATTAGAACGTGGAATGGAACTTTTTTTGAACGTTAGTAATTTTGATGGTAAGAAAAAAGTTTTTATGAGCAAATTTAGAGTCACAAAAGGACGTTCTTGGAATTTTTTTGGAATTTTTTGTGGACGTTTCTTATGTTCTATTAAAAATTCAAAAGTAGTGATTTTTCAACTATTTGGAACGCCTTTTTTAGTCCATAAAAAAGTCAGAAGTTGTGACCCTGGAATGTTTTTGGAATGTCCATATAAAATTCCAAAAAAGTTCCAAAAACGTCCGCTTTTGACTCTAAATTTGCTCATTAAAACTTTTTTTTTACCCAACGACTTTTTTTTTCACGGGAGAAGCTGATAAAATTTACAGAACTGACTACTTTAATCAATCATCATTTATGGAGTTTTGAAATGAGCCTTAAATTTTGCAGACAAATTTCCATGTAATCTAGTCATTTCAAGAATAGAGGGTTAGACTTCATATTTTTTCTTATCAAGAAAATTCGTAAATAAAAATGAAATAGAATTATCGTATTTCTACTACACAAGAATTAAAACAACAATGGATTATCTGTAAGGAATTAATTTATACTTAGAATACTAAATCAATTAATTATAATTTTGAATTGATTTCAACAAAAAAAGGTTTGTTTTCAAAACAAGAAAACCAGAAATATTATTCATGATTGTTTTTATTTAGGGATGATTAAGTTTCGATTATACAAAAATAAAAATAATACATACAGACAACATAAATTGTAAGCTGACGTCATATCAAAAAAATCAGTCTGACAAATTAAAGAGATCAAGTAAATCAGTAAAATTCTATAATTATCAAGTTCCATCACGATAAATATTTTGAATTCAGAAAAATTATTTAAAGATCATCTAAAATACTAGGTTTTTTTGTTGTTGATTTGATAAATGATCTAACAATGTCTTTTTCATAGATCGGAAGCGGAATTGTAATTGACCCAGACAAAACGTATCTCCGAATTGTATCATTCACAGTATAATTGGACAAACAACAGTTGCAATTAGTGCAAATTTCATAAATTGATACAAATCTATCGGTCACAATTCCGACTTGTGACATAGACTGATTTCAGTGTTGCATTTAGCTTTAAACAGATCGTAACATAAGGAACTGTTGATAGCTTGCGTATTCTTTGTTGATACACGTATCTTTAATTTCTGCATTTTCGCAGCATGTTTTATAAGATACTTTATTATGCTAAAAATAATCACTTGAATATACTCCGATGTTTGACGTTCATTTCTATCAGATTCATTCTTGCGATTGATCCATATTTCAAGCACGGTTTCATTATTAATCAGCTTGTTTATGTAGAGTTTCTTATTACTCGATACTGTAACTTTCATAGTAGCTTTATCATATTCAAGATCAATGCCATGTTGATTGTACCGATTGTGCGGATATTCCAACAAGCATTTCATTATTTGTTTCAATTGCATAATATTTTCTAGTTGATTATCGAGCTCTGATGTGTTCATCAGTCCTTGAAGTTTGTTGTGCGCATTGTCAATGAGGTCATCATAAGAATCCTGGTCAATATTACTCTTAAACTTAACGTCATCCTTTAAAACCAATTCAATAATATAGGCATTACAATAATAGATAGCGCGTTGGAATATCATCTTTTGATAATCACCATCTTCTGTCAGTAAACATGGAAATCCATCAAACATAAATTTTATTGCTTTATACCTAATTCCGTTACAATATCTTCCCAGTATAGTGATGTTGCTGATTGATCAGCTATTATTGTCTCTACACGATCCAGGTCGTCGTTTTCGATGATTTGGTTTATTTTCGAAAGTGTTGCGTCTGTATCATAGTCCATTTCTTCTTGATTAATTCATTCACCTTTACTAAAATTTAATATTTGCTTTAAATTACGTCTGGTTAGATTTATTCTATAAACTTTTCGTCTTGGCAGTTGAATGAAACTTGATTAATTATTTTACGACGTAACAACCACGTGTCTAAAGGTCTGGTATTAGACGAACAAAGACTGTCTACTATGGAAGCCGGGTCATCAACTTGTGAGAAAGTGGCTCCGTCTTGCGTCCACTTTTAACATGCGCACTTTGAACTTGTGGAAAAGTGGGACTCGTGCGTTCATTTTCGAATTGTGCTCACGTTGAATGTAAACGTAGGGGTCCCATTTTTTTCATAAGTTAAAAACCCACATGTTGAAAGTGAACACTTTCGTACCAGTTAAAGGTGAGCTGGCCGGGCTTCCATAGTCTACTATACACAATCTGAGATGTTGGTAGTTCGGTAAATTGGTAGAGTAAATGTAGATGCTAGCAATCGCAACGTATAGCTAAAGTATAGTGTAGTTCCGAACACGTAAATGAGAGGGTGATCTTGGAGGTTAGAAAGACACAGTCGCTTTTGAACAATAGGTTTTCAAGTTAATACGGTCAATGTTATTGTTATGTCCGCCGCTTAGGTTTAAATTAATTATCCGAGATTTCTCCCTTTGGTAGCGATAGAAAAATTTAACGAGCGATTTGGAGGATGCGGACAACAGTAAAGAATACGAGGAAGATTTTTGCTTCCTATATTTATTATTTAATGTGGGTTTTTCGAAGAGAACGAACCCAAACGCCTTCGAGCTTGATCACGTTGCATTTATAAATCGATCACTAGAGAGAAAATGTTTTAAATGTCTCTCACTTACCGTTAGATGATTCTTTCTTCTAACACGGCAGGCTTGTATTCCTCCAGAACTTTGCAGCTCACTCGGCCTCCTCCTGAGTGGATTTGGTTGAATAGGCGCGGCTGGGGTTGTAGGATAGAATCTTATGTGCTACTTTCGAATGAAACTATGAAGATTGAAGTTATGATCTTTAGTTTTTTTATTAAACGTTTCAATTACAATATTTTTAATTGAACTTCACTTATACACTATACTTTCCACAAATTTCATGAATACAATTTTAATGTATTATGCGTTTTTATTGGGCCCGAAGGCTAGTATGCGCAAAACTGAATCGACTCGAGATTCAATGACAAATTATTTTTATTTTGTATCAATATTGAATAGGACCGAATTTTTATTAGATTTTCGAGAATTTTCAATAGATAATTTTAGATTTAGTTATTGACTTTTCAACGCAAACGCGGATTTCAGCAGTAAGATTCACGAAATTTTCGCGGTTTGTTATGCGTGGACCGTAGGGCTCAAGATCACGAGATCTGATAGTCAACCAAGGCCCTGAGCCATGGTGCTCAGGCTATTAAAAAACTTTGATTGATGTTTGATGGGAGTAATTAAATTGTTGTCATTGGTGGAAAATGACGACAAGATTTTATTTATTCGTCAATCGTTATTGCAAAAATCGTCGCGCTACTTTTATACGCATAATTGATGGTAGAACTGACTCTGCGTTTTCGCGTGCTTTTGTAAGGAGGAGTTGCGTAAATTTATTTATAAAATAAAATAAATGAAATCAAAACATTTATTGGACATAACATTATGTCAACAACGTTAGTATATGCATCAACATAGGATATTATTTTTAAAAACATAGGATTCATGTGTCTAAATACTTAATTTTTCATAAATTCCATAGCAAATTACTAAAGGACAAAATTTAGCTGCATATTGATACTAGTTATTATACTTCTTTTGACTTCCATAAGATAATTCTCTCTCTGTGGCTGTTCGCACTGCACTTGTAGCGGACTTCTCGAAGGTACTTGTAAACACAGAGTCGTACATAAAAGAAAATAAACCGAATTTTCTCTCTTTGAGCTTAAAAGAAATCAGAATTGTATTCATCTCGGAGAGTTTCAAGAGTTGAAAATATTTTAAGAGGATCATTTTTTAATGGTTTACTTACGATTTTACTCTTTTAATTTGATGTTTCTCAACATGAATTCACAGAAATAATCGAGACGAAGAGTTACGTGAACTTTCAATCAAACCAGCAAGTTAACATATAAAACATTGGGGAAAATTAGAAAACCGCCCGATCCTACAAGCCAGCCTAAAAACTTTCTACTATTTTCTACGTATTTGTCCCACTGCAGATACTTCTAACCAGATCTAAATGTAATTTTAGTGCAAGCTTTATATAAGAAATTTGTGCCAGATTATAACTCATTTCGGGAGGAAGACTATAGTTGAATATAGTTGCGCTTGGCTTGCTCAAGATCTGCTTAATGCTCAAAATTTACCCTGAGCCTTGAGCAGGTCTTAATCATGCCATGGGTAAGTACCGACTGTAAATTACTGGTGCAAAAAATGTGTCGGACATTGTTTCATTCCAACGTGTTCAAGATATCTTCAATATTCTTGCGTACGATACCATGAGCAAGACATACACAAATCTTGACATAGCTTTCTTTATGTACGATCTTGTGAAAGACTCATAGGTACACAGAGAGAAATTTATGGTAACTGATCCTAGTACGTTTATAAAATATCTTTCCATACCGTTATGATAACGATCACTCGAAATTATGGGTTATAAGCCCATGCTGTCTGAGAAAAGTTTCTATAAGTATGGGAACGATTCGCATCATGATGGTGACAGTTCCCAAATCGCATGTTGAAGAATTATGGTCATAATTACCATGTAATATGGTAACGATTGCAATAATATATGGTAACCAGTA
This sequence comes from Microplitis mediator, assembly GCF_029852145.1. Lineage (NCBI taxonomy): Eukaryota > Metazoa > Arthropoda > Insecta > Hymenoptera > Braconidae > Microplitis > Microplitis mediator. The sequence continues at coordinate 11,582,050 of NC_079973.1, read as the reverse complement.
CTATAATATGATACTAAAAAAAATATAATACAAATGGGTACTGATCCGATATTCGCCATTAAAAAAAAACCAGTGACCATGCATTATGGGAACTATTCCGTCAATTTATTGTAATTGTTACCATAAATTTCTCTTCGTGTAGAAAGAGTCACGAGAAGCTAGGAGTTTTGGTCAAAATACACATTCCAGAATCGTGCTGAAATCTGAGTTACTAGGGTAAATGCATCAACAAAGTAGACTACCCAGACAGCATTCAAGTCAGAATGACTGCTTTACGACGTATTTTCGAAGGAGTCTTCAAGAAGACTTATAATGACTTCTCAAAGGTGTCATTTTTAAGAACTCTTAATTAAGAGTTCTTGAAGAATTCATAAATAAGACGTCAGTTTTGTGACGTCTAATGTATTCTTTTTTTAACTTTTTTGAAGTAAAAATGAAGTCGAAATTAGGAACTCCTTAAGACGTCATGGTAAGTTCATTCTGAAGTCTTATTTGCGGAGTCAGAAAATAGAACTCTTTTTAAAGACGTCTTGCTGAGTTCGCTAGATTGCGCATTCGACATCTTGAGAACTTCTTAAAGACTTTAACGTGTTTTTAAGACGTCCAAATCATAAATAGGAACTCATTCAGAACTCATCAAGACGTCATTTTGCTAGTGTATATTTAGTAAAATGTAGATAGATGTACTATTGAACGCGATTGTAGAATCCTGCTCGCATTCTCTTCAGTATCGCAGATAAATTTTCTATACTTTATGTCAAGATATGTTTCATTTTCAAGAGATTTTGTAGTACCCTTTGAACTATTACTTAAGGTTGTTGAATAAAATGTTTTTAACAAATTTTCTGAGGTTATATAGTGACTGCTTTTTCCGAATGCTTTATTAGTGATAAGCGACCTCTTAAAACGAGCCTTCAAGCTTTGCAGTCAAATTATCATGTAATCTAAAGTAATTCTAAGAATAGGACTTGGACTTGATATTTTTTCTTATCAAGAAAATCCTCACATAGAAATGAAATAGAACTACCATTTTTACACTACACAAGAGTTAAAAAAACAACAGATGACTCATAGGGAATTAATTTATACATATAAATATAAATTAATCATTCACAATTTTGAATTGTTTTCAACGTCAAAAAATACGTTTGTTTCAGAATAAGAAACCCAGTAAATATTGTTCATGTTTTGATATTTTATTTAGTTATGATTAAGTTTCGATTATACAAAAATTAAAATAATACATAAAGACAAGATAAATTATTAGCTGAAGTCATATCGGTTGAATTATTCTAACAAATGGTATAGATCAAGCAAGTAACTAAATTTCTAAAATTATTAAGTTTCATTACGATCAATATTTTGGATTAAGAAATATTTTATGACGAGTTCATCAATCTTCTTTGTTCATTAGTTGATCTTACAAACGATTTAATAATGTCTCTTCCATAAATCGGAAATACTTGTATAAACAACTCACTCAAAATGATTCTTCGGACCGAACTATGCATGACAAACTGGGCCAAATTATCCTCGCTAGCAATGAGAATATCAAAAATTGATATAAATACATCGGGCAAAAAACCCATATCTACCATTCGCTTGATTTCAGAGGTACAATCAGTTTTAAATAGTTGGTAACCATAGTTGCTCTCGATGGCGTGTATATTATTTATTGATATGAATGCACTCAAAGCTTCCATTTTAGCAAAATGTTTTATGAGATACCTTATTATGCTAAAAATAATTCTTCGAATGTACGGCGATGTTTGACTGCCATCGCTAACAGCTTCGGTCCCGCGATTGATCCAAATTCCAAGCACGGTTTGATTATTCACAATCAGCCTGTTTATGTCCAGAGTGTTAATACTCGATACTGTAATTTTCAAAGTAACTTCATCAACTTCGAGAACAATGCCATGGTCATTGTAGCGATTGCGTGGATATTCTAACAACGATTTTATTATTAGTTTCGAACATTTCAAATTTTCAAGTTGATAATTATTAAGCTCTGGTAATTTAAATATATCAAGTTTTTTGTACGCATAGACGATGAGGTTATCATAACTATCCTGGCCAATATTACTAATAAAATGAACGTCGTCTTTTAAAAACAAATCAACAACAATACAATTAAAACGATCGATAGCGCGTTGGAATATCACCATTTTATAATGACGATCTCCTGACAGCAACTGCAGGAATCTATCAACCATAAATTGTATTATTTTATAAGAACGATATGTGACTGCGGTGAGAAGTATTTGCCTCCCAACATCTGCTCAGTCTGGTGATTTCTCTAATTGATCAACTATTATTGGGCCTACAAGATTCACGTCGTCATTTACGATGCTTTGGTGTATACTCGAAAGTATGGCTTCACCATTATTGTCCATTTCTTCTTGATTAATTTATTCACTTTCACCAAAAATTAATATTTGCTTCAAAGTACGTCTGGTTGGATTTATTCCATAAACTCTTCGTCTTAGCAGCTGAATAAAACTTGATTAATAATTTTACAACGTGATAACCATGTGTCTATAGGTCTGTTATTAGACAAACAAAGACTGTCTACTATGAAAGCCGAGTCATCAACTTGTGAGAAAGTGGCTCTGTCTTGCGTCCACTTTTCACATGCGCACTTTGTACTTGTACAAAAGTGGGACCAATGCGTCCATTTTCGAATTGTGCTCACGTTGAATGTAAACGTAGGGGTGCCATTTTATCATAAGTTAAACGTCCACATGTTGCAAGTGTACGCTTTCTTATGGTATATTAAAAGAGTTAATGTAGATGGTAGCACTTGCGTTGTATAGCTAATGTATAGTGTAGTTATATAACAAGTAAATGAATACAAAAAATCGAGAGATTGATCTCGGAGGCTAGAAAGAAACAGTTGCTTTTGAACACCAGGTTTTCAGGTTAATACGGAGAAGTCAGTTGACATCGCTGTTAGGAGCTTTAGCGTATAAGATGTTATTTTTATGAACATTGGATTCATGCGTCAAAATACTCAATTTTTTATAAATGTTATAGCAATTAAATACAACATTTAACTCTATATTTACACTTCTAATTACACTTTTTTTGACCTTCATAAGAAGTTATAGAAGCTGATAAAATTTACTGAACTGACTACTTTACTCAATCATTATTTATGGAGTTTTAATATGAGCCTCAGATTTTGCAGACAAATTTTCATGTTATCTAAAGTCATTTCAAGAATAGAGGTTAGACTTTATATTTTTCCTTATCAAGAGAATCAGAGAATAGAAATGAAATACAACTGTCATATTTCTACTACACAAGACACAGAAGTCAAGACAACGGATTATCTATAGGGAATTAATTTATACTCAGAATACTGAATTAATTAATTATAATTTCGAATTGATTTCAACAAAAAAAAAAAGATTTGTTTTTAGAATAAAAAAACCAGGAAATATTATTCATGATTTTTTTTTATTTAGTGACGATTAAGTTTTGATTATACAAGATTACAAAAAATACATACAGACAACATCAATTGTAAGCTGACGTCATATCAAAAAAATCAGTCTGACAAAGCAAAGAGATCAAATAAGTCAGTAAAATTCTATCATTATCATGTTTCATCACGATAAATATCTTAAATTTGAAACATAATTTAACGCTCAGCTCACAATCCGGCTTGTTTCTTTATTGATTTGATAAATGATCTAACAATGTCTTCTCCATAGATCGGAAGCGGAATTGTAATCGACCCAGACAAAATGTATCTTCGAATTTTATCATTCTCGGTATATTGGGACAAACAACACTCGCACATAGTGAAAATTTCATAAATTGATACAAATCTATCGGTCACAATACCGACTTCTGACATTCGCCTGATTTCAGTGTTGCATTTAGCTTTAAACAGATCGTAACATAAGGAACTGTTGATAGCTTGCGTATTCTGTTTTAATACACGTAATTTCAATCTCTGCATTTTAGTAACATGTTTGATGAGACACTTTATTATGCTAAACATAATCATTTGAATATACTCCGATGTTTGACGGCCATTTCTTGCAAATTCATTTTTGCGATTGATCCATATTTCAAGCACGGTTTGATAATTAATCAGCGTGTTGATGTCAAAACTGTCAGTTTTCAATACTGTAACTTTCATTGTAGCTTTATCATATTCAAGAACGATGCCATGTTGATTGTACCGATTGTGCGGATATTCCAACAAGCATTTCATTATTTGTTTCAATCGCATAATATTTTCTAGTTGATTATCGAGCTCTGATCTTCTTATTAGTCCTTGCAGTTTATTGTAAGCATTGTCAATGAGTTCATCATAAGAATCCTGGTCAATATAACTCTTAAACTTAACGTCATCCTTTAAAACCAATTCAATAATATAGGCATTACAATAATGGATAGCGCGTTGGAATATCATCTTTTGATAATCACCATCTTCTGTCAGTAAACATGGAAATCCATCGAACATAAATTTTATTACTTTATACCAATGACGTTCGACTGCTGTGCAAAGTAATTCCGTTACAATATCTCCCCAGTATAGTGATGTTGCTGATTGATCAGCTATCATTGTCTCTACACGATTCAGGTCATCGATTTCGATGATTTGGTTTATTTCCGAAAGTGTTGCGTCTGTATCATAGTCCATTTCTTCTTGATTAATTCATTCACCTTTACCAAAAATTGATATTTGCTTCAAATTACGTCTGGTTAGATTTATTCTATAAGCTTTTCGTCTTGGCAGCGAAATGAAACTTGATTAATAATTTTACGGCGTGATAACCATGTGTCTATAGGTCTGTTATTAGACAAACTGAGACTGTCTACTATGAAAGCCGGGTCATCAACTTGTGAGAAAGTAGCTCTGTCTTGCGTCTAATTTTAGCATGCGCACTCTGAACTTGTGGAAAAAGTAGGACTCGTGCGTCCATTTTCGAATTGTGCTCACGTTGAACGTGAACGTGGGGGTGCCATTTTTTCATAAGTTAAAAGCCTACATGTTGAAAGGGAAAACTTTTGTACAAGTTAAAGGTGAGCTGACCGGGCTTCTATAGTCTACTAATACTACTTGAGATGATGCTAGTTCGGTAAATTGGTAGAGTTAATAACGATGGTAGCAATCGCATTGTATTGCTAAAGTATAGAGTAGTTATGTAACACGTAAATGAGAGGGTGTTTTGGAGGTTAGAAAAACACAGTTGCTTTCGAACAAAAGGTTTTCAAGTTAATACGGTTAAGGTTATGTCAACAACGTTAGTATGAGCATCGACATAGGATATTATTTTTAAAAACATGGCATTCATGTGTCTAAATACTTAATTTTTCATAAATTCCATAGCAAATTACTAAAGGACAAAATTCAGCTGCATATTGATACTGTTTATTATACTTCTTTTGACTTCCATAAGATAATTCTCTCTCTGTGGCTGTTCGCACTGCACTTGTAGCGGAATTCTCGAAGGTACTTGTAAACACAGAGTCGTACATAAAAGAAAATAAACCGAATTTTCGCTCTTTGAGCTTAAAAGAAGTCAGAATTGTATTCATCTCGGAGAATTTCAAGAATTGAAAATATTTTAAGAGGATCATTTTTTAATAGTTTACTCACGATTTCACTCGGTTAATTTGATGTTTCTCAACAGAAATAATCGAGATGAAGAGTTACGTGAACGTTCAATTAAACCAGCAAGTTAACATATAAAACATTCGGGAAAATTAGAAAACCGCCCGATCCTGCTAGCCAGCCTAAAAACTTTCTACTATTTTCTACGTATGTGTCTCACTGCAGATACTTCTAACCAGATCTAAATGTAATTTTAGTGCAAGCTTTATATAAGAAATTTGTGCCAGATTATAACTCATTTCGGGAGGAAGACTATAGTTGAATATAGTTGCGCTTGACTTGCTCAAGATCTGCTTAGTGCTCAAAATTTACCTTGAGCCTTGAGCAGATCTTAATCAAGCCATGGGTAAGTACTGACTGTTAATTACTAGTGCAAAAAATGTGTCAGACATTGTTTCATGTCAACGTGTTCAAGATATCTTCAATATTCTTGCGTACGATACCATGAGCAAGACATACACAAATCTTGACATAGCTTTCTTTATGTACGATCTTGTAAAAGACTCATGGGTACACAGAGAGAAATTTATGGTAACCGATCCTAGTACGTTTATAAAATGTCTTTCCATACCGTTATGATAACGATCACTCGAAATTATGGGTTATAAGCCCATGCCGTCTGAGAAAAGTTTTTATAAGTATGGGAACGATTCGCATCATTATGGTAACAGTTCCCAAATCGCATGTTGAAGAATTATGGTCATAATTACCATGTAATATGGTAACGATTGCAATAATATATGGTAACCAGTACTATAATATGATACTAAAAAAAATATAATACAAATGGGTACTGATCCGATATTCGCCATTAAAAAAAAACCAGTGACCATGCATTATGGGAACTATTCCGTCAATTTATTGTAATTGTTACCATAAATTTCTCTTCGTGTAGAAAGAGTCACGAGAAGCTAGGAGTTTTGGTCAAAATACACATTCCAGAATCGTGCTTAAATCTGAGTTACTAGGGCAAATGCAGCAACAAAGTAGACTATATATTTAGTAAAATGTAGATAGATAGAAAGATGTACTATTCAACGCGATTATAGAATCCTGCGCGCATTCTCTTCAGTATCGCAGATAAATTTTCTATACTTTATGTCACGATATATATTTCATTTTCAAGGGATTTTGTATTACCCTTTGACCTAATTCTTAAAGTTGTTGAATAAAGTGTTTTAATCAAATTTTCTGAGTTTATATAGTGACTGCTTTTCCGAAAGCTTTATGAGTAATAAGCGACCTCTTAAAACGAGCCTTCAAGCTTTGCAGTCAAATTATCATGTAATCGAAAGTAATTCTAAGAGTAGGACTTGGACTTGATATTTTTTCTTATCAAGAAAATCCTCACATAGAAATGAAATAGAACTACCATTTTTACACTACACAAGAGTTAAAACAACAACAGATGACTCATAGGGAATTAATTTATACATATAAATACAAATTAATCATTCATAATTTTGAATTGTTTTCAACAACAACAAAATATGTCTGTTTTCAGAATAAGAAACCCAGTAAATATTGTTCATATTTTTATATTTTATTTAGTTATGATTAAGTTTCGATTATACAAAAATTAAAATAATACATAAAGACAAGATGAATTATTAGCTGAAGTCATGTCGGTTGAATTATTCTAACAAATGGTATAGATCAAGCAAGTAACTAAATTTCTAAAATTATTAAGTTTCATTACGATCGATATTTTGGATTTAGAAATATTTTATGACGAGTTCATCAATCTTCTTTGTTCATTAGTTGATCTTACAAACGATTTAATAATGTCTCTTCCATAAATCGGGAATACTTGTATAAACGACCCACTCGAAATGATTCTTCGGACCGAACTATGCATGACAAACTGGGCCAAATTATCCTCGCTAGCAATGAGAATATCAAAAATTGATATAAATACATCGGGCAAAAAACCCATATCTATCATTCGCTTGATTTCAGAGGTACATCCAATCGCAAATAGTTGGTAACCATAGTTGCTCTCGATGGCACGTATATTCTTTGTTGATATAAATGTACGCAAAGCTTGCATTTTAGCCAAATGTTTTATGAGATACCCTATTATGCTAAAAATAATCGTTCGAATATACACTGATGTTTGACTGCCATCGCTTCAAGCTTCGGTCCCGCGATTAATCCAAATTCCAAGCACGGTACGTTTATTTTCAATCGGCTTGTTTATGTTTAGAGTGTTATTACTCGATACCATCACTTTCAAAGTAATTTCATCAACTTCGAGAACAATGCCATGTTCATTATACCCGTTGCGTGGATATTGTAACAACGATTTTATTATTAGTCTCAAACATTTCAAATTATCAACTACTATCTCCCCACAGTAACCCTGGGTATCTATCAAACATAAATTTTTTTATTTTATAACAATGATATGTGACTGCGGTGAGAAGTATTTGCCTCCAAACATCTGCCCAGTTTGGTAATTTCTCGAATTGATCAACGATTATTGGCCCTACAAGATTCACGTCGTCGTTTATAATGCTTTGGTTCATACTCGAAAGTATGGCTTCAGCATTTGTGTCCATTTCTTCTTGATTAATTTATTCACTTTCACCAAAAATTAATATTTGCTTCAAAGTACGTCTGGTTGGATTTATTCCATAAAATTTTTGTCTTGGCAGCTGGATGAAACTCGATTAATAATTTTACAACGTGATAACCATGTGTCTATAGGTCTGGTATCAGAAAAGTAGGACCAGTGCGTCCATTTTCGTATTGTGCTCACGTTGAATGTCAACGTAGTGGTGCCATTTTATCATAAGTTAAAAGTCCACATGTTGAAAGTGTACGCTTTCGTACGGTGTATTAAAAGAGTGAATGTAGATGGTAGCACTTGCGTTGTATAGCTAATGTATAGTGTAATTATATAACAAGTAAATGAATACAAAAAATCGAGAGATTGATCTCGGAGGCTAGAAAGAAACAGTTGCTTTTGAACACCAGGTTTTCAGGTTAATACGGAGAAGTCTGTTGACATCGCTGTTAGGAGCTTTAGCGTATAAGATGTTATTTTTATGAACATTGGATTCATGCGTCAAAATACTCAATTTTTTATAAATGTTATAGCAATTAAGTACAACATTTAACTGCATATTTACACTTCTAATAATACTTTTTTTGAATTTCACAAGAAGTTATAGAAGCTAATAAAATTAGCTGAACTGACTACTTTACTCAATCATTATTTATGAAGTTTTGATATGGCCTTAAACTTTGCAGACAAATTTTTATGTAATCTAAAGTCATTTCAAGAATAGAGGCTAGACTTCATATTTTTCTTTATGAAGAGGATCCGAGAATAGAAATGAAATTGAACTGTCATATTTCTACTACACAAGAGTTTAGACAACGGATTATCTATAGGGAATTATTTTATACATAGAATACTAAATTAATTAAATATAATTTTGAATTGAATTCAACAACGAAAAGGTTTGGTGTTAGAATAAGAAAACCACGAAATATTATCTATGATTTTTTTTTATTTATTTATTGACGATTAAGTTATTATACAAGAATAAAAAAAATACATACAGACAACATAAATTGTAAGTTGACGTCATATTTAAAAAGACAGTCTAACAAATCAAATAGATCAAGTAAGTCAGTAAAATTTTATAAGTATCAAGTTTCATCACGATAAATATTTCGAATTAAAAAAAAATAATTCAACGCTCAGCTAACAATCGGGCTTGTTTGTTCAATGATTTGATAAATGATCTAACAATGTCTTCTCCATAGATCGGAAGCAGAATTGTAATCGACCCAGACAAAATGTATCTCCGAATTCTATCATTCTCGGTATATTGGGACAAACAATAGTCACAATTAATGAAAATTTCATAAATTGATACAAATCTATCGGTCACAATACCGACTTCTGACATTCGCCTGATTTCAGTGTTGCATTTAGCTTTAAACAGATCGTAACATAAGGAACTGTTGATAGCTTGTGTATTCTGTCTTGATACACGTATTTTTGATGTCTGCATTTTAGCGACACGTTTGATGAGACACTTTATTATGCTAGACATAATCATTCGAATATACTTCGATGTTTGACGGCCATTTTTTGTAGATTCATTTTTGCGATTGATCCATATTTCAAGCACGGTTTGATAATTAATCAGCGTGTTGATGTCAAAACTGTCAATACTCGATACTATAACTTTCATAGTATCTTTATCATATTCAAGAACGATGCCATGTTGATTGTACCGATTGTGCGGATATTCCAACAAGCATTTCATTATTTGTTTCAATCGCATAATATTTTCTAGTTGATTATCGAGCTCTGATCTTCTTATTAGTCCTTGCAGTTTATTGTACGCATTGTCAATGAGTTTATCATAAGAATCCTGGTCAATATAACTCTTAAACTTAACGTCATCGTTTAAAACCAATTCAATAATATAGGCATTACAATAATGGATAGCGCGTTGGAATATCATTTTTTGATAATCACCATCTTCTGTCAGTAAACATGGAAATCCATCGAACATAAATTTTATTACTTTATACCAATGACGTTCGACTGCTGTGCAAAGTAATTCCGTTACAATATCTCCCCAGTATAGTGATGTTGCTGATTGATCAGCTATCATTGTCTCTACACGATGCTGGTCATCGTTTTCGATGATTTGGTTTATTTCCGAAAGTGTTGCGTCTGTCTCATAGTCCATTCTTTCTCGATTAATTTATTCACTTTCACCAAAAATTAATATTTGCTTCAAATTACGTCTGGTTGGATTTATTTCATTAACTTTTCGTCTTGGCAGCTGAATGAAACTTGATTAATAATTTTACGACGTAACAACCATGTGTCTATAGGTCTGGTATTAGACGAACAAAGACCGTCTACTATGGAAGCCGGGTCATCAACTCGTGAGAAAGTGGCTCTGTCTTGCGTCTAATTTTAACATGCGCACTTTGAACTTGTGGAAAAGTGGGACTTATCCGTCCATTTTCAACTTGTGCTCACGTTGAATGTGAATGGGAAGGTGCCATTTTTACATAAGTTAAAAGCCTACATATTGAAAGTGAACACTTTTGTACAAGTTAAAGGTGAGCTGACCGGGCTTCCATAGTCTACTATACCCAATCTGAGATGATGCTAGTTCGGTAAATTGAAAGAGTAAATGTAGAGGAACCAATGTAACGTGGCTTGTTAGGCCCACCTCCGTTTGACGGGAGGCCAATACCTTGCCCTTTTGGGCATACTCGCGCTGCGTGGTCACTATTTATATAATCCACTCCAGCACATATTATAAAAGCGGAATATGAACATAAGCCCACATTAGCTTACCCATTAGGCATGCATTGCATGTAGGTGCCTTACCGACAACCACTACGAGACCGACCTCATTTGGACCCAAACACTCCTTCCATCTCAGAAAATAGAGAGACTCTGGTCGAAGTGGGGCTTGGACGAGAACCCCTATGGTTGCAGACTTCAGCTCTGGTCAGCTGCTTACATAGATAGTGGTGGGATGCAAGTTCTTCCCATACCCTATGTAAAGGGCTTCTCCTCTTGTCTCATTCGGGTTCCCAACAAGCAATTATCCGCTTGTTCATCCCCTGCTAGATTTTCTACTATCCCCGGGCTAGGTGCACACTAATTATTCAAGCCAATTCAAAGTTTAGAGAGTTGGGAAAACTAAATGTAGGTGGTCGCAATTGCAACGTATAGCTAAAGTATAGTGTAGTTAAATAATTAGTAAATGAGAGAGTGATCTCTGACGTTAGAAAGAAACAATCGCTTTTGAACAGTGGGTTTTCAAGTTAAGTTTTTGTCAACAACGTTAGTAAGAGCATCGACATTGGATTTTAGGTTAAAAAACATAGGATTTATGTGTCTAAATACTTAATTTTTAATCAATTCAATGGCAAATTCCCAATGGCAGTTCCCAAATCGCATGTTGAAGAATTATAGTAACGATGACCTTGTTATATGAATTAATTAATGTAACGGGACCTAAGTCCGCCTCCGCCGACCAGAAGCCGATACCTCACCCCTTTGGGCATACTCGCGTTGCGTGTGGTCCCTATCTTTAACACTACCATATATTATAAAAGCGAAATGTGAGCATAAGCTCACATTAACTTACCCATTAGGCATGCATTGCATGTGGGTGTCTCACCAACAACCACCACGAGTCCGACCTCATTTAGACCCAAACACTTCTCCCATTTCTGGTCGAAGTGGGGCTTGGAATGGATCCCCCATGGTACCAGACTTCAGCTCTGGTGAACCGCTTGCTTAGGTTTAGTGGTGGGGCGCGCAAGTTCTTCCCCAACCCATAAGGGCTACCTCCACTTAGGAATATAATCACCAAGATTTCAAACACGCCATTATAAACACATGCCCTCATCTATCACTTAGTGATCTCTAATCTGCGAGCTTTTTGTGGCCGCCATGATGTTTTAAGGCACAAAATGGCGGGGGTTACCCACTCGCCAGACCTTGTTATATGGTAATGATTGCCATAATATATGATAACCAGTACCATAATATAATAGTAAAAAAAACTATAATATATTTGGGTACTGAAGCGCTAATCGCCATTTCAAAAAAACCGGTTACCATGCATTATGGAAACTATTCCCTTCATATATATTGTAATTGTTACCATGAATTTTTCTTCGTGTAGAAAGAGTCACGAGAAGCTAGGAGTCTTGTTCAAAATAGACATTCCAGAATCTTGCTCAACAAAGTACACTATAAACCTAGTAAAATTTACTATTAAACACAATTGAAGAATCCTGCTCTCATTCTCTTCAATATCGCAGATAAATTTTCCATACTTTATGCAATGATATATTTTAATATCAAAGGATTTTGTACTACCCTTCGAACTATTTCTTAAGGTTCTTGAATAAAGTGTTTTATTCAAACTTTCTGAGGTTATACAGTGACTGCTTTCTCCAAACGCTCTATCAGTGATGAGCGACCTCTTGAAACGAGCCTTCAAGCTTTGCAGTCAAATTATCATGTAATTGAAAGTAATTTCAAGGATAGGGGCTCGATTTCATATTTTCCATTATCGAAAAAATCCGTAGATAGAAATGAAATAGAACTGTCATATTTCTACTACACAAGACACAAGAGTTGAGACAACAGATTATCCATAGGAAATTGATTTATACTTAGAATACTTAATAAATCATTCATAATTTAGAATTGTTTTCAACAACACAAAATATGTTTGTTTTCAGAATAAGAAACCCAGTAAGTATTGTTCATGTTTTTATATTTTATTTAGTTATGATTTAGTTTTGATTATACAAAAATAAAAATAATACATACAGACATGATAAATTATTGGCTGACGTCATATCAATTCAATCATTTCAACAAATAGAATAGATCAAGCAAGTAACTAAATTTCTAAAATTATCAAGTTTCATTACGATCAATATTTTGGATTTAGAAATATTTTATGACGAGTTCATCAATCTTCTTTGTTCATTAGTTGATTTCACAAACGATTTAATAATGTCTCTTCCATAGATCGGAAACAGTTGTATAAGCAACTCAGACACAATGAATTTCTGGAATGAATCATTTCTGACAAACTCGGCCAAATCATCCTCGCTAGCAGTGAAAATATCAAAAATTGATACAAATCTATTGGCCCTTATACCGATCTTTAACATTTGCATGATTTCAGAGGAACATTTCATTTTAAACTGTTGGTCATAATTATCACCGTCGATGGCTTGTACGTCATTTGTTGATATGAATGGGCCCAAAGTCTCTATTTTAACGAAATGTTTTATGAGATTCCTAATTATGCTAAAAATAATTATTCGAATATACAGCGATGTTTGACAGCCATCGCTACTAAATTCATTCGCGCGATTGTTCCAAATTTCGAGCACGGTTTGATTATTTACCATCGGCTTGTTTATGTCCAGAGTGTTTTTATTCGATACTGTAATTTCCAAACTAATTTCATCAACTTCGAGAACAATGCCATGTTCAGTGTACCGATTGTGTGGATATTCTAACAACCATTTTATTATTAATTTCAAACATCTTATTTTCGTACATTGATAATTATTAGGCTCTGGTACATTAAATTCTTCAAGTTTCTTGTATGCATCGTCAATGAGTTTATCATAAGAATACTGGCCAATATTATCAATAAAATGAACGTCGTCTTTTAAAAACAAATCAATAACAACAAAATTATAATTATTGATAGCGCATGTGAATATCCCCATTTTATAACGACAATCTCCTGACAGCAACCTTAGGAATCTATCAACCATAAATTTTATTATTTTATAAGAACGATATGTGACTGCGGTGAGAAGTATTTTCCTTCCTACATCTGCCCAGTCTGGTGATTTCTCTAATTGATCAATTATTATTGGCCCTACAAGATTCACGTCGTCGATTACGATGCTTTGGTTTATACTCAAAAGTATGGCGGCAGCATTATTGTCCATTTCTTCTTGATTAATTTATTCACTTTCACCAAAAATTAATATTTGCTTCAAAGTACGTTTGGTTGGATTTATTTTATAAACTTTTCGTCTCGGCAGCTGAATGAAACTTGATTAATAATTCTACAATGTGATAACCATGTGTCTAAAGGTCTGGTATTAGACGAACTGAGACTGTCTACTATGGAAGCCGGGTCATCAACTTGTGAGAAAGCGGCTCTGTTTTGCGTCCACTTTTCACATACGCACGAGGCGCGGAATGATTTTTTTCAAAACTCCGGAACTCCGAGTGGGGGAGTGAATGAGGAGCAAATCGGATGTAATTTCACTCCGAATTCACTCCGGATTTTTGACAGTGTACATTTAGTAGAATTCATTTTCAAACGCAATCGTGGAATCCTGCTCTCATTCTCGTTGATATCGCAGATAAATGGTTCATATTATGCTTGAAAATATATTTTAATTTCAAGCGATTTTGTATTACCCTTCAAACTATTTGTTAAGGTTGTTGAATAAAGTATTTTATTCAAATTTTCCGAGGTTATATACACGAAAAGAAAATTATGGGAAGTTTTCCTATGCATTATGGGAATGGTTCCCATAATGGTATGGGAATAGTACCTATACTACTATAGAAATCGTTCCCATATATTATGGGAACCATCCCCATAATAGTATAAGAATAGTTCCCATACCATTATGGGAACCATTTCCATAATCGAATGGGAACCATCCCCATAATAGTATAAGAATAGTTCCCATACCATTATGGGAACCATTTCCATAATGGAATGGGAATCATTCCCATACTATTATGGGAATGGTTCCCATATTGGTATAGGAACTATTCCTATAATATTATGGGAACTATTCCCATAATGGTATGGGAACCATCCCTGTAATATCATAAAATTTTTTTTTTGCACAATAGTGTAGAAATTTCCCAAAATTTGAATTTTCTTGAATGTTTTGTGCTGACAAAAAATTCTTGTTAAAAATTTTAATGTTTTTTTGCCAAATACAATTTTTTTTTTTCAATGTTTGAATTTTTGTTTTTATGTTTAATAATATTTCTGTGTATTGTAGAAGTTATTACCACACTTCTTTAAATTAATTTTTTCATGATAATATGGAAACCATTCCCATAATATTATAGAAAGTATTCCTATAAATTATAGGAACCATTCCTATAGTGTTATGGGTATCATTTCCATAATTATAGGAACTATTTCTAAATTATGGGAAACATTTACGATAATTATAGGAACCGCTCCCATAATTTATGGTCGTAATTCCTATGATGGTATAGGAAAAAATTTCACAGAATTATGGGAACCGCTGCCATAATTTTCTTTTCGTGTGGTGACTGCTTTTTTCAAATGCTCTATCAGTAATAAGTGACCTCTTGAAACGAGCCATCAAGCTTTGCAGTCGAATTATCATGTAATCGAAAGTAATTTCAAAAATAGAGGCTCGATTTCTTATTTTCCCATATAGAAACAATCCGTAGATAGAAATGAAATAGAACTGTCATATTTCTACTACACAAGACACAAGATTTACGACAACGAATTATCCACAGGGAATTAATTTATACTTAAAATACTAAAATATTTAATTATAATTTTGAATTGTTTTCAAAGTCAAAGAATACGTTTGTTTTCAGAATAAGAAACCCAGTAAATATTGTTCATGTTTTTATATTATATTTAGTTATGATTAATTTTTGATTACACAAAAATAAAAATAATACATACAGACAAGATAAATTATTGGCTGATGTCATGTCGATTAAATCATTCTAAAAAATTACATAGATCAAGTAAGTCACTAAATTTGTGTAATTATCAAGTTTCATCACGATTAACATGTTGGATTGAGAAATATTTTATGACGAGTTCAACAATCTTCTTTGTTCATTAGTTGATTTTACAAACGATTTAATAACGTCTTTTCCATAAATTGGAAACAGTTGTATAAAAGACCCAGACTAAACGAATCTCCGAATTGAATTTTTCATGACAAACTCGGCCAAATCATCCTCGCTAGCATTGAGAAGATCAAAAATTGATATAAATATATCGTGCGAGATACCGATATCTAACATTAGCGTGATTTCAGAGCTACATTCTCTTTTAAGCTGTTGGTAACAATATTTGCTGTCGATGGCTTGTACGTTATTTGTTGATATAAATGCACGCAAGCTTCCATTTTAGCGAAATGTTTAATGAGATACTTTATTATGCTAAAAATAATTGTTCGTATATACGGCGATGTTTGACTGCCATCGCTAATAGCTTCGGTCCCGCGATTGATCCAAATTTCAAGCACGGTTTGATTATTTACAATGGGCTTGTTTATGTCCAGATTGTTAATACTTGATACTGAAATTTTCAAAGTAACTTCATCAACTTCGAGAACAATGCCATGTTCGTTGTACCCGTTGCGTGGATATTCTAACAACGATTTGATTATTTGTTTCAAACATTTTAAATTTTCAAGTTGATAATTGGTAAGCTCTGGTTATTAAAATTTTTCAAGTTTATTGTACGCATCGTTGATGAGGTTATCATAATTATTCTGCCCAATATCACTTATAAACTGAACGTCGTCGTTTAAAAACGAATCAATAACATAGCTATTGGAACGTATGATAGCACGTTGCAATAACACTATTTTATATCGACGATCTCCCGACAGTAACCTTAGGAATCTATCAACCATAAATTTTGTTATTTTATAAGAACGATATGTGACTGCGGTGAGAAGTAATTGTCTCCCAACATCTGCCCAGTCTGGTGATTTTTATAATTGATCAACGATTATTGGCCCTACAAGATTCACGACGTCTTTCACGATGCTTTGGTTTATACTCGAAAGTATGGCTTCAGCATTATTGTCCATTTCTTCTTGATTAATTTATTCACTATCACCAAAAATTAATGTTTGCTTCAAATTACGTGTGGTTGGATTTATTCCATGAACTTTTCGTCTTGGCAGCTGAATGAAACTCGATTAATAATTTTTTCTCACCTCCGGGCGGAAAGCGTCAACTTTCGTTCCGCTGTGCAAAACGAAGTTGCCGCTTCCCGCCTCCGTCGAGGAGAAAAATAGGATACACTCCTCGGGAAGTAAATAAGAAAGCCTCAGATCACATGTTTGTTGACCTCGGCTTCGCCTCGGCCAACAATTACATGTGATCTGAGACATTTCTTACTTTACTTCCCTCGGTGTGTAATATACTATACAACGTGATTACCACGTGTCTATAGGACTGGTATTAAACGAACAAAGACTGTCTACTATGAAAGCCGGGTCATCAACTTGTGAGAAAGTGGCTCTGTCTTGCGTCCACTTTTCACATGCGCACTTTGCACTTTCTGGAAAAGTGGGACCAGTGCGTCCATTTTCGAATTGTGCTGACGTTGAATGTAAACGTATGGGTGCCATTTTATTATAAGTTAAACGTCTACATGTTGCAAGTGTACGCTTTCTTATGGTATATTAAAAGAGTTACTGTAGATGGTAGCACTTGCGTTGTATAGCTAATGTATAGTGTAGTTATATAACAAGTAAATGAATAGAAAAAATAGAGAGATTGATCTCGGAGGTTAGAAAGAAATAGTTGCTTTTAAACAACAGGTTTTTAAGTTAATACGGAGAAGTCTGTTGACATCGCTGTTAGAAGCTTTAGCGTATAAGATGGTATTTTTATGAACATTGGATTCATGCGTCAAAATGCTCAATTTTTTATAAATGTTATAGCAATTAAGTGAAGTTCAAAATTTAACTGCATATTTACACTTTTGATTATACTTTTTTGACCTTAATAAGAAGTTATAGAAGCTGATAAAATTTACTGAACTGACTACTTTACTTAATCATTATTTATGGAGTTTTAATATGAGCCTCAGATTTTGCGGACAAATTTCCATGTATTCTAAAGTCATTTCAAGAATAGAGGTTAGACTTTATATTTTTCCTTATCAAGAGAATCAGAGAATAGAAATGAAATACAACTGTCATATTTCTACTACACAAGACACAGAAGTTAAGACAACGGATTATCTATAGGGAATTAAGTTATACGTAGAATACTAAATTAATCAATTTTAATTTTGAATCGATTTCAACAGAAAAGAAGGTTTGTTTTTAGAATAAAAAAACCAGGAAATATTATTCATGAATTTTTTTTATTTAGTGACGATTAAGTTTTGATTATTCAAGAATAAAAAAAATGCATACAGACAACATAAATTGTAAGCTGACGTCATATTAAAAAAAACAGTCGAACAAATCAAATGGATCAAGTAAGTCAGTAAAATTCTATAATTATCAAATTTCACCACGATAAATATTTTGAATTTGAAGATTAATGTAAAGCTCAGCTAACAATCAGGCTTGTTCGTTCATTGATTCGATAAATGTTCTAACAATGTCTTCTCCATAGATCGGAAGCGAAATTGTAATCGACCCAGACAAAATGTATCTCCGAATTCTATAATCCATGGTATATTGGGACAAATAACACTTGTGAGTAGCGAAAATGTCATAAACGGATATAAATCTATTTGTAAAAACACCGAAGTGTAACATTTGCCTGATTTCATCGTCGCAATCAGATTTAAACTCTTTGTAAGCAAAGGACCTGAAGATAGCTCGCGTATTCTTTCTTGATACATGTAATTTCAAGTTCTGCATTCTAGCGATATGTTTGATAAGATACTTTATTATGCTCAACATAATCTCTTGAATATACTCCGATGTTTGACGTTCATTTTTATCAGATTCATTCTTGCGATTGATCCATATTTCAAGCACGGTTTCATTATTAATCAGCTTGTTTATGTAGAGTTTCTTATTACTCGATACTGTAACTTTCATAGTAGCTTTATCATATTCAAGAACAATGCCATGTTGATTGTACCGATTGTGCGGATATTCCAACAAGCATTTCATTATTTGTTTCAATCGCATAATATTGTCTAGTTGATTATCAAGCTCTGATGTGTTCATCAGTCCTTGAAGTTTGTTGTGCGCAGTGTCAATGAGGTCATCATAAGAATCCTGGTCAATATAACTCTTAAACTTAACATCATCCTTTAAAACCAATTCAATAATATAGGCATTACAATAATGGATAGCGCGTTGGAATATCATCTTTTGATAACCACCATCTTCTGTCAGTAAACATGGAAATCCATCGAACAAAAATTTTATTACTTTATACCAATGACGTTCTACTGCTGTGCAAAGTAATTCCGTTACAATATTTTCCCATTGTGGTGATGTCACTGATTGATCAGCTATCATTGTCTCTACACGATCCAGGTCATCGTTTTCGATGATTTGGTTTATTACCGAAAGTGTTGCGTCTGTATCATAGTCCATTTCTTCTTGATTAATTTATTCACCTTTACTAAAACTTGATATTTGCTTCAAATTACGTCTGGTTAGATTTATTCTATAAGCTTTTCGTCTTGGCAGCGGAATGAAACTTGATTAATTATTTTACGGCGTGATTATCATGTGTCTACAAGTCTGGTATTAGACAAACTGTGACTGTCTACTATGAAAGCCGGGTCATCAACTTGTGAGAAAGTAGCTCTGTCTTGCGTCTAATTTTAGCATGCGCACTCTGAACTTGTGGAAAAGTGGGACTCGTGTGTCCATTTTCAAATTGTGCTCACGTTGAATGTGAACGTAGGGGTGCCATTTTATCATAAGTTAAAAGCTCACATGTTGAAAGTGTACGCTTTCTTACGGTATATTAAAAGAGTTAATGTAGATGTTAGCACTTGCGTTGTATAGCTAATGTATAGTGTAGTTATATAACAAGTAAATGAGTACAAAAAAACGAGAGATCGATCTCGGGGATTAGAAAGAAACAGTTGCTTTTGAACAACAGGTTTTCAGGTTAATACGGAGAAGTCTGTTGACATCGCTGTTATGAGCTTCAGCGTATAGGATGATATATTTATGAACATTGGATTCATGCGTCAAAATACTTAATTGTTCATAAGTTTTAAGGCAATTAAGTGAAGTACAAAATTTACCTGCATATTTATCCATGTTATCAAATTTCTAATGCCCTTTATGAGTAGTTATAGAAGCTGATAAAATTTACAGAACTGATGAGATCTCTAGACCCATAAATGCCTATTTCATTTTAATGTCAGGTTGAGGTTATATAGTGACTGCTGTTTTTACATGTTCTATAAGTAATTAGCCAGCTTTTAAAACAAGTCTACAAGCTTTGCAGGCAAACTATCATCCTATCTCAAGTAATTTCTAGAATAGAGGCTAGATTTTATATTTTCCCTTATCAAGAAAATCCGTACATAGAAATTAAATAAAATTATCATTTTTCTACTACACAAGAATTAAGACAACAACGGATTATTCATAGGGAATAAATTTATACTTAGAATACTAAATTAATTAATTATAATTTTGAATTGATTTCAACAAATAAAAGGTTTGTTTTCAAAATAAGAAAACCAGGAAATATAATTCATGTCTTTTTCTTTATTCAGTTATGATTGAGTATCAATTATACAAAAATTAAAACAATGCATACAGACAACACAAATTATTAGCTGACGTCATATCAAAAAAATCTTTCTAGCAAATTGAATGGATCAAGCAAGTCAGTAAATTTCTATAATCATCAACTTCATCACGATAAATATTTTGGATTCCAAATATTTTATGGCTCGTTCATATATCTCTCTTGTTTTTTAATGGATTTAAGCACCGTTATTACAATGTCTCTTCCAAAGATCGGAAAATCACGTAGAAACGAGTCAGACAAAATTTGTCTTCGGATTGTTCTATCCTCGGCATACCGGTCAAAAGTATTCCTGTTAGCAGTGATAATATCGAAAACGTATATAGATGTATCCTTCTGAACGAGGGTTCCTATCATTTGCCTGATTTCGTTGTTACATTCAGTAAGAAACTGTTGATAATCATTGTTACTGTTGATAGCTTGTAGATTATTTGTTGATACAGATACGTTCAAAGTCTGCCTCATGGCGACGTGTTTTATAAGATACTTTACTATGTCAGAAATAATTTTTCGAATATACTGCGGTGTTTGAGAGCCATAGCTAGTAGATTCATTCTCGCGATGTATCCAAATATCAAGCACCGTTTGATTATTTGTAATCTGCCTATTTATGTTCAGACTGTTATTACTCGATACCATAACTCCAAAAGAAATTTCATCATATACGAGAACAATGCCATGTTGATTGTACCGATTGTGCGGATATTCCAACAAGCATTTTAATATTTGTTCCGATCGTGTAATATTCTCTCGTGGATTATTGAGCACTGGTGTTCTTTTCAGTCCTTCAAATTTGTTGTACGCATTGTCAATGAGTTGATCATAAGAATACGGGTCAATATCACGATTAAGCTCAACGTCGTTCGTAAAAAACAATTCAATCACATAGGCATTACAACACTTGATAGCTTGTTGGAATATCACCATTTTGAAATCACCATCTTCTGTCAGTAAGAATGGAAATCTATAGCTCATAAATTTTATTATATTATACCAATGATGTTCGACTGCTGTGCCAAGTAATCGCTTCCCAATATCTGCCCAGTGTAGTGATGTTGCTGATTGTTCAACTATTGTTGTCCATACACAATTCAGGTCGTCGTTTTCGATGCTCTGGATTATTTTCGAAAGTATGGCGTCAGCATTATTGTCCATTCCTTCTCGATTAATGTATTCACTTTTACCAAAAATTAATGTTTGCTTCGAATTACGTCTGGTTGAAATTATTCTATTAACTTGTCGTCTTAGCAGCTGAATGACACTCGATTAATAATTTTACGGCGTGATAATCACGTGTCTATGGGTCTGGTATTAGACGATCAAAGACTGTCTACTATGGAAGCCGGGTCATCAACTTGTGAGAAAGTGGCTCTGTCTTGCGTCCACTTTTCACATGCGCACTTTGTTCTTATGGAAAAGTGGGACCTGTGCGTCCATTTTTGACTTGTGCTCACGTTGAATGTGAACTCGAGGCTGCCATTTCCCCATGCGTTAAAAGTGAACAATTTCTTGTAAGTTGAAGGTACACTGAGTCGGCTTTCATAGTCTACGATAAAGTATTTGAGATGGTGCTAGTCTCGTATATGAGAAGAGTAAATGTAGACGGTAGCACTTGCGTTGTATAGCTAAGATATAGTGTAATTAATATAACAAGTAAATGAGTACGAAAAAGCGAGAAAATGCTCTTGGAAGTGAGAAAGAAACAATCGCTTCTGAACAATAGGTTTTCGAGTTAATTCGGTTAAGTTTATGTCAACATGTTATACAGTAATGATTGACATAATATATGGTAACCAGTTTTATGATATGATAGTAAAAAAACTATAATATAAATGGGTACTGATCCGATAATCGAAATTTCAAAAAAACCGGTTACCATGCATTATGGGAATTATTCCCATAATATATTGTGATTGTTACCATAAATTTCTCTTTCGCGTAGGAAGAGTCGGGAGAAGCTAGGAGTTTTGGTCAAAATCCACATTCCAGAATCTTGCTCAAATCTGAGTTACTAGAGTAAATGTATCAACAAAGTAGACTATATCCCAGTGAACACATGACCTTATTTTGACGTCATACGTAGGTCATAGCAATGTCACGACATCTGATGTAAATTTGATGTCAATCTGATGTTCTACATGACTTTAATATGATGTAAAGCTTGTGACATCATATTGATGTAAGCATGACTCTTGTACGATGTCACAGTTATGACTTATGTATTACGTACGTTTGACATAGAATCTACATCACATTGTTATGTAGTAATAAAGTCATTATCCGTATATCATAATGACGTAATTTTAAAATCATACATTTATGTAAGTAGCAAAGTCACGGTTATACGTAATGTGGATGTCACTCTTAAATCATATCTTTACATCAGTGACAAGTCAGTATTTTACGCAATGCTGATGGAATGTCCGAGTCATAGTTTTTTATCATCTATTTATTGAAATAAAACAATCATAGAATGAATTTTCAAACATGTGTAAATGTGTAAAAATAACAATTAAACGTCGAACATTTTTGGGGTCAAAGTAATCGATAAACTCGATAATAGATCATTCAGATGTTTTATATTAAAACATTAGCGTGAGCATAAAAAAATTAACTTTATTTTTTTAAATGATATATCGAAAATATCATTTAGGATGACAAAGAAAATGTAACGACAGTTTGAACTCTTTTGCTATTATGATTTTAAAGTTTAGTATCACAATTTTTTAATCGATTGAATTTCATACGATTTTGTGAAATTATTTAATGTTTCGCAAAATTTTATATAAGATTTTTTAAATTTCACATCACAACAAAAAATTAAAAAATTTGATGAAACTTAATGAAATTTTATACAATTATCATCAAGGTCGACAAATATTGCTTCTATAAAATTTCATATAAGTTCATGGAGTTTTTTAAATTTTGTAAAAATCCATCACGAAAACTTATTAACTCTGTCTTTTCCGGCATTTTACTCTAAATACATCAATTAAGCACGAGATTTGAACTCTCGTGATCTGGACCAGTGAGCAACGTTCAGGACTACCAGCCAAGAGGAGCCGTGTTCGAACCCAGCAGACGCCCAGGATTTTTTCATCATTTAACGTTATCTAATCTTGTTTCAGAATTCACAATGCGTTCGTGCGGTAATAGTCAAATCAAAAATTCGGTATTTCATTTTATTTTTTTATTTTTCAAAATATTTTTTCCGAATTGATAATTTTGACATCACCCATATGTCATATTGACGTCATCGAAGGTCACACAGACATCACATTTACATCATGCATACGTCATTAGTTTCACATCATAATCTTACGTAAAAAAGTGGGAAATAATGAGTCACACCTGACTCATTCGTGACTTATATCTTACGTAAATGATGACATAGCGTAACGTCACTCTGATGTCAAATTTACGTCAATAAGTTTACTGGGATATTCGGTAAAATTCACTTTTAAACGCGATTGTGGAATCCTGTTCTCATTCTATTCAGTATCGCAGATAAATTTTTTATACTCTGTTTGATAATATATTTTATTTTCGATAAATTTTGAATTACCCTCGGAACTATTTCTTAAGGTTGTTGAATAATGTCTTTTGTTCAAATTTTTTGAAGTTATGTAGTGACTGCTTTTCCCGAATGCTCTATTAGTAGTAAGCGATCTCTTGAAACAAGTCTTCAAGCTTTGCAGTTGAATTATCATGTAATTGAAAGTTATTTCAAGGATAGGGGCTCGATTTCATATTTTCCATTATCGAAAAAATCCGTAGATAGAAATGAAATAGAACTGTCATATTTCTACTACACAAGACACAAGAGTTAAGACAACGGATTATCCATAGGAAATTGATTTATACTTAGAATACTAAATAAATCATTCATAATTTAGCATTGTTTTCAACAATAGAAAATACGTTTGTTTCAGAATAAGAAACCCAGTAAATATTGTTCATGTTTTTATATTTTATTTAGTTATGATTAAGTTATAATTATACAAAAATAAAAATAATACATACAGACAACACAAATCATTAGCTGACGTCATATCAATTAAGTCATTCCAACAAATAGAATAGATCAAGCAAGTAACTAAATTTCTAAAATTATCAAGTCTCATTACGATCAATACTTTGGATTTAGAAATATTTTATGACGATTTTAACAATCTCATTTGTTCATTAGTTGATTTTTAAACAATTTAATAATGTCTTTTCCATAAATTGGAAACAGTTGTATAAAAGACCCAGACATAATGAATTCCCGGAATGTGTAATCCGTGATTAACTGGGCCAAAGTATCATTGCTAGCAGTGAGAATATCACAAATTGATACTAATCTACTGCTCGTTGTAGCGATGGCTAACTTTAGCATGATTTCAGAGGAACATTGACTTTTAAACTGTTGGTAATGATTATTACTGGCGATGGCTTGTACGTTATTTGTTGATATGAATGCGTTCATAGTCTCCAATTTGGTGTAATGTTTTATGAGATACATAATTATGCTAGAAATAATCTTTCGAATATACACCGATGTTTGACAGTCATCGCTACTAGATTCATTTTCGCGATTGATCCAAATTTCAAGCAAGGTTTGATTATTTACAATCGGCTTGTTTATGTCCAGAGTGTCTTTATTCGATACTGTAATATCCAAAGTAACTTCATCAACTTCGAGAACAATGGCATGTTCATTGTACCGATTGCGTGGATATTCTAACAACCATTTTATTATTAATTTCAAACAGCTTATTTTCGTGCATTGGTAATTATTAGGCTCTGGTACATTAAATTCTTCAAGTTTCTTGTATGCATCGTCAATGAGTTTATCATAAGAATACTGGCCAATATCACTATTAAAATTATCGTCGTGTTTTAAAAACAAATTAATAAAAAAAGCATTAAAATGATCGATAGCGCTCTGGAATATCATCATTTTATAACTTCCATCTCCCGACAGTAACCATAGAAATCTTTTAACCATGAATTTTATTATTTTATCAGAACGATGTATGACTGCGGTGAGAAGTATTTGCCTCCCAACATCTGCCCAGACCGTTGATGTCTCTAATTGATCAACTATTATTGGCCTTACAAGAGTCAGTTTGTCGGTTTTGATGCTTTGGAGTATATTCAAAAGTATGAGGTAAGGATCTTCGTCCATTTCTTCTTGATTAATTTATTTACTTTCACCAAAAATTAATATTTGATTCAAATTACGTGTGGTTGGATTTATTCTATAAACTTTCCGTCTTGACAGCTGAATAAAACTTGATTAATAATTCTACAATGTGATAACCATGTGCCTATAGGTCTGGTACTAGACGAACAAAGACTGTCTACTATGAAAGCCGAGTCATCAACTTGTGAGAAAGTGGCTCTGTCTTGCGTCCACTTTTCACATGCGCACTTTGTTCTTATGGAAAAGTGGGACCAGTGCGTCCATTTTCAAATTGTGCTCACGTTAAATGTGAACGTTGGGGTGCCATTTTATCATAAGTTAAAAGTCCACATGTTGAAAGTGTACGCGTTCTTACGGTATATTAAAAGAGTTAATGTAGATGGTAGCACTTGCGTTGTATAGCTAATGTATAGTGTAGTTATATAACAAGTTAATGAGTACAACGAAACAAGAGATCGATCTCGGGGATTGGAAAGAAACAGTTGCTTTTGAACACCAGGTTTTAAGGTTAATACGGAGAAGTATGTCGACATCGCTGTTCTGAGCTTTAGCGTACGGGATGTTATTTTTACGAACATTAGATTCATGCGCCAAAATATTTAATTTTTCATAAATTTTAAGGCAATTGAGTGAAGTGCAAAATTTACCTGCATATTTCCCCATGTTATTGTATTTTTAATCTTTTTCCAGGTCAAAAAAAATTTTAAATTGATTTGACTTAACTCAATTTAACACGGCGGCGCGACGCTCACCACGTGGGTAAATTCGGCTGGCAAAAGAACGTGGGTAACGAAGGGTTAATCACAAACTTATAAGATAAATAGTAAACTTAATGTCATATGCATAAAATATGTATTAAAAATAAATAAACTAAATAAGTCATTACAAATTTACAGTACTGCTAATGAAGATCACTTATTTATTAATTATACTTATCAACACTACGAGTGTAAAACATTTCATTTCAATGATTTTATAATTCGACTTATGGTAACTACTGATTTGATACAAACTTAATAATGTTCCTTAAAAATATCTCTATAATTATTTCATTGTAATTTTTTCAAGTCTTTATTGGTTAGTAATTTAAAAATATCCATTGTAAAAGTACTTGGGAGTTGGATTTCATCGAAAATATCGTTAGTTAAATTAATAGCTTTGAATAACATTTTTTTTCGTCCTAATGCTTTTTTTAAACGATAACTTATCATTCCACCGTATAGTGGAAAAAGAGATGGAATGTCCAAATCAAAAATATCACTATCACTCACATACTTTAAACTAACAGCCAATTTGTGCTCACATTTATTACACAGAACATTATAAAATGTAACATTGCTCGTACAAACATATGTTATCTTCATTTCGTCTATTTCACTCAAACACTGATCGCGTAATTCGCCGAATTTTTCCCCAGCATTTACGATTGCTAAATTTTGTTTATTGATATAAAAATTCGCCGCACTGAGTTTTGCAATATGCTCGATAATTGCGTCATTAACTTCTGGTAAATTATTTGGATATATAGTAAAAGCTGTTTCACCATAACTGTTTATTAAATTGATATCAATACCAGCATTTAGAAGTTGTCTAATGATCTTATCGCCGAATGAGAACTCAATTGCGCAATGAAGCGCTGAATTTCCACACACTGTCACTATATTTTGATCAACCATACTATCATTAAGGATCAATTCTACTGCTTCCGTGTTCCAGCTTTCGACAGCAAAATGTAGAGGACTATCTATTGAAAAACGAAAATCACTCACACTATTAACATCTGCACCGTATGCCAGAAGAAGCTTTGTAATTAGTGGATTTTTATTCAAAATAGCCCAGTTTAGTGGTGTTAAAAAAATATTAACAAGATTTGGATCTGCATTGCTTTTTAAAAGTAGCTCCAACATTTCTTCGTTACTTTGTTCAATAGCGATTTGTAATGGTGATCTGGCAAAACACAATCCATAAAGAATCAATGTCCTTTTCACATCGTCGTCTTTTTTCAATAAAAACTCAGGAATATCTTTATCAAATGCGTCACCTAAATACCGAAAATTATTCACATAAGGGTCCACAAGTACCTGAGCATTAACGTCTGCCCCATAATTTATGAGACTCTCAATTATAGGCAGGTATTCCATTATGACAGCAGTATGAAGAGCTGTACCCCAGTATCGGCTTTTTGAATGTACATCAGCTTTCTTGCGAAGCAGATAATCCACCAATTTTTTATCATTGTTGAAAGTTGCGATCTGAAGCAGCGTTAAACCACCCATGACTGGAACCACTGTATCAATATCTACGATAACTCCTTGTTCAATCAAGTTGCAAACGTATTCGTAGGTATAGGTTAAACGGTTTAATTCCATTGTAATGAACTTTATTTAGTCAATAATTGTTGATTTTTAACCAATAAACTTTTGAGATTATGAACTTTAGCACTTTACTGTTAGAGTCACTGTTCACATTATAATAATACAAAGCTAAATTATTAAATGCCGCTGATTTTGAGTTTATGATTTCAATACAAGAGTAACTATATATGCGACTGCTTGGCTCAAGATCGAAAACGATTTCAAATGATGATGAAGTCTATGGTACCTTCCATAGTATCCCCACTCTCAAATATCCATGGTCATAACTTGTGGAGGAAGGGGCAAGATAGAGTACTTCCGGAAATACTAAGTTTTTGGGGATTCAAATAACGCAATGAAGGGGGGGGGGGGGGGCAAAATAAGCCTCTTAAGTAGTTCTCATTTGTTTTACTTCTTTCAAGCCCCACCCCATGTTTTTGGTCTCAATATGCCACATTCGTTAAAAATTAAAAATATTTTAGTTTGGGGCAAAATGGGCCCTCGAAAAAATATACTAAAATTCGGTTATTATTTTATTTCATTTGGAAAGCTAATTAATCAATTTTCATGATTTGTATACAGATACATATAGCGTGTCATATTACTTTTTCGATATCTCAAATTATTTAACCCAATGATAACTTTATCTAGAAATTTTTTTTTAAATAAAAATGTTAGTGAATAAAACAATAATAATTTATTTAAAATTTGAATAAACAAAATTACATGGTACTCAAAAACTAAAATCTTCGTCCATATAACTGAAATTTTCGAATCTAATAAATTGACATTATAATGATTATTTACTACTTTAAGTATAAAAAGAATAAGTTGGCTCGCTACTCATGTCTTATAGAATTTAAATGCATTGATTATGATGAATATTTATTATAAGAAGAAATAACAGTAACTGATTTTCATCGCTTAAAATATTTTTTTCCTGCAGAAATAACTTGAATTCATGAAATTACTATTTATGTACGATTTCTAGTAAGCACATTTTTACAATGTTATTGATTATTGTGAATAAAGAGTTCTAAACAATTTTTCATGTTCAGTTAAGTAACGCTTTAAGAGTGATTTAAAATTTTCATTGAAATTATCTTTGAAATTAATTATAATTCAAGAATGGGAATTATCATCAAAGAAAACAATAATTCAGACTTCAAATTCTAATCATCACCATAGCCACAATTTTAATTCCAACTTTGATTTACTGTTGTATCTCCATTCCACCAAAAATTTTATAAGTCATAATTTGAGTTTACAGTTTGAATTCAAATTATCGTTAGTGATAATTTTAATTTATATTTCAAATTAATATTGTCTTTAAAAATCACTAAAATTCGAAGTCTAAATTAATATTATCTCTAAGAATAATTAAAATCGAAATTCTAAGTTTAAAATTATTGCTGAAAATAACTTTTATTCACAAATTTAATTGTAGCGTTGATATTTATTGTAAAAACATAGTATTTTTACTGCTATTAAAACTGCAAAGTCTTTTTTTCATACGAAAATTGAAGTATTTTTGAATCAGTAATGAAAACAATGTTATAATTTTGCATTTAAATGAAATTTATAAAAAAAAAATTAACTTCTCCCAGTGAAAATAATTGTTTAAATTTATATGTTCAACGTAAAAATCCTAAAGTCCCATACAGGTCATTTAAAGTTCTCAACTTGTACTGAGAATTATTTTTTTTTTTCTCTTAAATTCAAATAGCCCATTTAACAATAAGAAATTCCCAATAGGCTCATCGTCTCGTCTATTATAGACCTTATAGTTGTCTCAGTTATAATGAACGTTTCTTATTGTCTATACTAATCCTGTCGTCTCGACTATTATAGTCGTGTCCAGTCTATCTCTCAATAACCAGAATTATCTTAATAATCTTTCTAGTTTTGAAATTTAAATGGATTTTGGGCCATTATTGAAAATTCTTTATCATAGAAAAATCCATCCACGCTTATCATTCATGACATTTATGTAAATGCAAGTCTTCCAAATATATATATTATACTATTGTTTAATTGAATATGAGTGTCATTAAGATAATCCGGGATATTTTTAACTAACTCAGGTTTATCTTAGACACAAAAAGTCATACCGAAGCTTTATAGACGACACTCATTAGTGCTCAAGTACAAATTCAACAGTAAAATTGTTTATAGAAAACATTCATCTCTGAATATGGATTAACGTAATGACACTAATGGCACCTAAAATTTAAAAAACATTAAAATTAAACAACCATGACTATTTAGTCATTAAAATTTAATTTTTCTATTTGTTTTGTGATGCCAAGATGTCTCGACAAAAGTGCACTCAAAGAGAAAGTGAGGGATTAAGATTATATTTATTTATAACTAAAAAATATATTCCACGTACACTTTTGCTGATAAATATTGTTGGTTTTCTGCGAAAAGTGTTTTCAGCTGGCCTTTGGGCCTTTACAATTGCCCGAGGGGTCATTATAATTACATTTAGGTGTTTGCTCTAGCATTTAAAAAAATGTCAAAGCAAACAAGTCTAAATCTTTTAAAAGCATTTTACAACTACGTCATGTCTTAATATAAATAGATATACTATTGAATGTGAACGCGAGGCTGCCATTTTCCCATGCGTTAAAAGTGAACACTGTCTTATAAGTTGAAGGTGAGCTGACTCGGATTTATAAGCTTACTACAAACTGGTTGAGATGGTCTAGTCTGGTATATTCAAAGAGTGAATGTAGATGGTATAACTTGCGTTGTATAGCTACGATAAAGTGCAGTTATATAACAAGTAAGTGAGTACAAAAAAACAAGAGAATGATCTTGGAGGCTAGAAAGAAACAATCGCTTCTGAACAATAGGTTTTCAAGTTTATACGGTTAAGTTTATGTCAACATGTTATATGGTAAAGTTTGCCATAATATATGGTAACCATTACTGTAATATGATAGTAAAAAAACTACAATATATATGGGTACTGATCCGATAATCGACATTTCAAAAAAACCGGTTACCATGCATTATGGAAACTATTCCGATAGTATATTGTAATTGTTACCATAAATTTCTCTTTGCGTAGAAAGAGTCAGGAGAAGCTAGGAGTTTTGAACAAAATACACATTCCAGAATCTTGCTCAAATCTTAGTTACTAGGGTAAATGCATCAACAAAGTAGAATATATATTTAGTCAAATTCACTTTTAAACGCGATAGTGGAATCCTGCTCTCATTCTATTCAGTATCGCAGATAGATTTTTTATACTTCGTTTGATAATATATTCTAATTTCGATAAATTTTGAATTACCCTCTGAACTATTTCTTAAGGTTGTTGAATAATTTCTTTTGTTCAAATTTTCTGAGGTTACGTAGTGACTGCTTTTCGCGAATGCTCTATTAGTAGTAAGCGATCTTTTGAAACAAGTCTTCAAGCTTTGGAGTTAAATTATCATGTAATCTAAAGTAATTTCAAGAATAGGGGCTCAATTTCATATTTTCCCTTATCCAAAAAATCCGTAGACAGAAATGAAATAGAACTGTCATATTTCAACAACACAAGAGACAAGAGTTAAGAGAACAGATTATCCATAGGAAATTAATTTATACTTAGAATACTAAATAAATCATTCATAATTTAGATTTGTTTTCAACAACAGAAAATATGTTTGTTTTCAGAATAAAAAACCCAGTAAATATTGTTCATGTTTTTGTATTTTATTTAGTTACGATTAAGTTTCAATTATACAAAAATAAAAATAATACATACAGACAAGATAAATTATCGACTGACGTCATATCAATTAAATCATTCGAACAAATAGAATAGATCAAGCAAGTAACTAACTTTTTAAAATTATCAAGTTTTATTACGATCAATATTTTGGATCTAGAAATATTTTATGACGAGTTTAACAATCTCATTTGTTCATTAGTTGATTTTTCAAACAATTTAACAATGTCTTTTCCATAGATCGGAAACAGTTGTTTAAACAACCCAGACATGATAAATTCCCGGAATGAGTAATCCGTGATTAACTGGGCCAAAATATCATTGCTAGCAGTGAGAATATCACAAATTGATACTAATCTATCGCCCGTTGTACCGATGGCTATCTTTAGCATGATTTCAGAGGAACATTTACTTTCAAACTGTTGGTAATAATTATTACTGGCGATGGCTTGTACGTTATTTGTTGCTATAAATGCGTTCATATTCTTCAATTTGGTGTAATGTTTTATGAGATACTCTATTATACTAGAAATAATTGTTCGAATATACACCGATGTTTGATAGCCATCGCTACTAGATTCATTTTCGCGATTGATCCAAATTTCAAGCAAGGTTTGATTATTTACAATCAGCTTGTTTATGTCCAGAGTGTCATTACTCGATACTGTAATTTCCAAAGTAAATTTATCAACTTCGAGAACAATGCTATGTTCATTGTACCGATTGCGCGGATATTCTAACAACCATTTTATTATTAATTTCAAACAGCTTATTTTCCTATATTGATAATCATCAGGCTCTGGTACAGTTAATTCTCCAAGTTTCTTGTATGCATCGTCAATGAGTTTATCATAAGAATACTGGCCAATATCACTATTGAAATTATCGTAGTGTTTTAAAAACAAATGAACAAAAAAAGCATTAAAATGATCGATAGCGCTCTGGATTATCATCATTTTATAACTTCCATCTCCCGACAGTAACCATAGAAATCTATTAACCATGAATGTTATTATTTTATCAGAACGAGATGTGACTGCAGTGAGAAGTATTTGCCTCCCAATATTTGCCCAGTCCGGTGATGTCTCTAATTGAGCAACTATTATTGGCCTTACAAGAGTCAGCTTGTCGGTTTTGATGCTTTGGTTTATACTCGAAAGTATGGCTTCAGAATTATTGTCCATTTCTTCTTGATTAATTTATTCACTTTCACCAAAAATTGAAATTCGCTTCAAAGTACGTCTGGTTGGATTTATTCCATAAACTTTTTGTCTTGGCAGCTGAATGAAACTTGATTAATAATTTTACAACGTGATAACCATGTGTCTATAGTTCTGGTATCAGACGAACGAAGACTGTCTACTATGGAAGCCGGGTCATCAACTTGTGAAAAAGTGGCTCTGTCTTGCGTCCACTTTTCACATGCGCACTTTGATCTTGTGAAAAAGTTGGACCCGTGCGTCCATTTTTAACTTGTGCAAACGTTGAATGTGAACGCGAGGCTGCCATTTTTCCATGCGTTAAAAGTGAACACTTTCTTATGAGTTAAAGGTGCCCTGAGCCGGCTTTTATAGTCTACTATAAAGTATTTAAGATGGTGCTAGTTTCGTATATTAAAAAAGTAAATGTAGACGGTAGCACTTGCGTTGTATAGCTACGATATAGTGTAATTATATAACAAGTAAATGAGTACGAAAAGTAAATGTCTACTAGGGTGGTCGTTAAAAATTAAATTTTCTCAGGCGCCCCATAAAAAGCTTCTTTTTAGTGAAAAAATACGTGGGGAATTTGGTTTTTTCGTTTTATGTAAAAAGAACACGTGCCGCAGGACGATCAAAGTTCATTTTTCGATACAATCGCGGTTTTTTTTAAATATTTCATGGAATATGCAGATTAAAGGAAAAAAATATGGAAACAATTTTGTAGGAAATGAAATTCTTAACAAAAAAGGTCATATTCATTTTTTTTATAAAATGTGTATTTATGAAGATATTAAAAAAAACTTTTTTTAGATCTGATGAATTGAGCGTTTTAAGGATTACAAATTTTGAAAATAACATTTTTCTAAGTATATAGAAACTGTAACAAGCATTAATAATTGATATTTTACGAGTTACAAAGTTGTCTACATTTTAGAAAAAACGTTATTTTTAACATTCGTTATCCTTAAAATGCCCAATTGATAAGATCTAAAAAATTTTTTAAAAAATATCTTCATAAATACACATTTTATGAATAAATAAACATGACCTTTTTTGTCAAGAATTTAATTTCCTACAAAATTGTTTCTATGATTTTTTCCTTTAATCTGCATATTTCATGAGATATTTAAAAAAACCGCGATTGTATCGAAAAATGAACTTTGATCGTCCTGCGGCACGTGTTCTTTTTACTTAAAACGAAAAAACCAAATTCGCCAAGTATTTTTTTACTAAAAAGAAGCTTTTTATGGGGCGCCTGAGAAAATTTAATTTTTAACGACCACCCTAATGTCTACTATGTAAGCCGAGTCATCAACTTGTGAAAAAGTGGCTCTGTCTTGCGTTATCTTTTCACATGCGCACTTTGTCTTGTGGAAAAGTGGGACTCGTGCGTCCATTTTCGAATTGTGCTCACGTTGAATGTGAACGTAGGGGTGCCATTTTATCATAAGTTAAAAGCCCACATGTTGAAAGTGTCTGCTTTCGTACGGAATATTGAAAGAGTAAATGTAGACGGTAGCGCTTGCGTTGTATAGCTAATGTATAGTGTAGTTATATAACAAGTTAATGAGTACAACGAAACAAGAGATCGATCTCGGGGATTGGAAAGAAAGAGTTGCTTTTGAACACCAGGTTTTAAGGTTAATACGGAGAAGTATGTCGACATCGCTGTTCTGTGCTTTAGCGTACGGGATGTTATTTTTACGAACATTAGATTCATGCGCCAAAATATTTAATTTTTAATAAATTTTAAGGCGATTGAGTGAAGTGCAAAATTTACCTGCATATTTACCCATGTTATCGTATTTTTAATCTTTTCCCAGGTCAAAAAAAAATTTTAATTTGACTTGACTTAACTCAATTTAACACGGCGGCGCGACGCCAACCACGTGGGTAAATTCGGCTGGCTAAAATACGTGGATAACGAAGGGGTTAATCACAAACTTATAAGATAAATAGTAAACTTGATGTCATATGCATAAAATATGTATTAAAAATAAATAAACGAAATAAGTAATTACAAATTTACAATACTGCTAATGAAGATTACATATTTATTAATTATACTTATCAACACTACGAGTGTAAAACATTTCATTACAATGATTTTATAATTCGACTTATGGTAACTACTGATTTGATACAAACTTAATAATGTTCCTTAAAAATATCTCTATAATTATTTCATTGTAATTTTTTCAAGTCTTTATTGGTTAGTAATTTAAAAATATCCATTGTAAAAGTACTTGGGAGTTGGATTTCATCGAAAATATCGTTAGTTAAATTAATAGCTTTGAATAACATTTTTTTTCGTCCTAATGCTTTTTTTAAACGATAACTTATCATTCCACCGTATAGTGGAAAAAGAGATGGAATGTCCAAATCAAAAATATCACTATCACTCACATACTTTAAACTAACAGCCAATTTGTGCTCACATTTATTACACAGAACATTATAAAATGTAACATTGCTCGTACAAACATACGTTATCTTCATTTCTTCTATTTCACTTAAACACTGATCGCGTAATTCGCCGAATTTTTCCCCAGCATTTACGATTGCTAAATTTTGTTCATTGATATAAAAATTCGCCGCACTGAGTTTTGCAATATGCTCGATAATTGCGTCATTAACTTCTGGTAAATTATTTCGATACATAGTAAAAGCTGTTTCACCATAACTGTTTATTAAATTGATATCAATACCAGCATTTAGAAGTTGTCTAATGATCTTATCGTCGACTGGGCACTTAATTGCGTAATGAAGCGCTGAATTTCCACACACTGTCACTATATTTTGATCAACCATACTATCATTAAGGATCAATTCTACTGCTTCCGTGTTCCAGCGTTTGACAGCAAAATGTAGAGGACTATCTATTGAATAACGAAAATCACTCACACTATTAACATCTGCACCGTATGCCAGAAGAAGCTTTGTAATTAGTGAGTTTTTTTTACTAATAGCCCAGGTTAGTGGTGTTACAAAAATGTTAACAAGATTCGGATCTGCATTACTTTTTAAAAGTAGCTCCACCATTTCTTCTTTACTTTGATCAACAGCGATTTGTAATGGTGATCTGGCAAAACACAATCCATAAAGAATCAATAACCTATTCACATCGTCGTCTCTTTTCAAAAAAAACTCAGGAATATCTTTATTATTTTTGTCACGTAAATACTGAAAAGTAATCACATAAGGGTCCACAAGTACCTGAGCATTAACGTCTGCCCCAAAACTTATGAGACTCTCAATTATAGGCAGGTATTCCATTATGACAGCAGTATGAAGAGCTGTACCCCAGTATCGGCTTTTTGAATGTACATCAGCTTTCTTGCGAAGCAGATAATCCACCAATTTTTTATCATTGTTGAAAGTTGCGATCTGAAGCAGCGTTGAACCACCCATGACTGGAACCACTGTATCAATATCTACGATAACTCCTTGTTCAATCAAGTTGCAAACGTATTCGTAGGTATAGGTTAAACGGTTTAATTCCATTGTAATGAACTTTATTTAGTCAATAATTGTTGATTTTTAACCAATAAACTTTTGAGTTTATGAACTTTAGCACTTGACTGTTAGAGTCACTGTTCACTTTATAATAATTTAAAGCTAAATTATTAAATGCCGCTGATTTTGAGTTTATGATTTCAATACAAGAGTATCTATATATGCGACTGATCGGCTGAAGATCAAAAACGATTTTAAATGATGATGAAGTCTATGGTACCTTCCATGGTATCCCCACTCTTAAATATCCATGGTCATAACTTGTGGAGGAAGGGGCAAGATAGAGTACTTCCGGAAATACTAAGTTTTTGGGGATTCAAATAACGCAATGAAGGGGGGGGGGGTCAAATAGGCCCCTTAAGTAGTTCTCATTTGTTTTACTTCTTTCAAGCCCCACCCCATGTTTTTGGTCTCAATATGCCACATTTGTTAAAAATTACAAATATTTTAATTTGGGGCAAAATGGGCCCTCGAAGAAATATACTAAAATTCGGTTATTATTTTATTTCATCTGGAAAGCTAATTAATCAATTTTCATGATTTGTATACAGATACATATGGCATGTCATATTACTTTTTCGATATCTCAAATTATTTAACCCAATGATAACTTTATCTAGAAATTTTTTTTTTTAAATAAAAATGTTAGTGAATAAAACAATAATAATTTATTTAAAATTTGAATAAACAAAATTACATGGTACTCAAAAACTAAAATCTTTGTCCATATAACTGAAATTGTCTAATCAAATAAATTGACATTATAATTATTATTTACTACTTTAAGTATAAAAAGAATAAGTTGGCTCGCTACTCATGTCTTATAGAATTTAAATGCATTGATTATGATGAATATTTATCATAAGACGAAATAACAGTAACTGATTTTCATCGCTTAAAATATTTTTTTCCTGCAGAAATAACTTGAATTCATGAAATTACTATTTATGTACGATTTCTAGTAAGCACATTTTTACAATGTTATTGATTATTGTGAATAAAGAGTTCTAAACAATTTTTTATGTTCAGTTAAGTAACGCTTCAAGAGTGATTTAATATTTTCATTGAAATTATCTTTGAAATTAATTATAATTCAAGAATGGGAATTATCATCAAAGAAAACAATAATTCAGACTTCAAATTCTAATCATCACCATAGCCACAATTTTAATTCCAACTTTGATTTACTGTTGTATCTCCATTCCACCAAAAATTTTATAAGTCATAATTTGAGTTTACAGTTTGAATTCAAATTATCGTTAGTGATAATTTTATTTTATAATTCAAATTAATATTGTCTTTAAAAATCACTAAAATTCGAAGTCTAATTTAATATTATCTCTAAGAATAATTAAAATCGAAATTCTAAGTTTAAAATTATTGCTGAAAATAACTTTTATTCACAAATTTAATTGTAGCATTGATATTTATTGTGAAAACATAGTATTTTTACTGCTATTAAAACTGCTAAGTCTTTTTTTCATACGAAAATTGAAGTATTGTTGAATCAGTATTGAAAACAATGTTATAATTTTGCATTTAAATGAAATTTATAAAAAAAAAAATTAACTTCTCCCAGTGAAAATAATTGTTTAAATTTATATGTTCAACGTAAAAATCCTAAAGTCCCATACAGGTCATTTAAAGTTCTTAACTTGTACTGAGAATTATTTTTTTTTTTTCTAAAATTAAAATAGCCCATTTAACAATAAGCAATTTCCAATAGGCTCATCGTCTCGACTATTATAGTCGTCCAGTCTATCTCTCAATAACCAGAATTATCTTAATATTCTTTCTAGTTTTGAAATTTAAATGGATTTTGGGCCATTATTGAAAATTCTCTATCATAGAAAAATCCATCCACGCTTATCATTCATGACATTTATGTAAATGCAAGTCTTCCAAATATATAAATATTATACTATTGTTTAATTGAATATGAGTGTCATTAAGATAATCCGGGATATTTTTACCTAACTCAGGTTTATTTTAGACACAAAAAGTCATACCGAAGCTTTATAGACGACACTCATTAGTGCTCAAGTGCAAATTCAACAGTTAAATTCTTTATAGAAAACATTCATCTCTGAATATGGATTAACGTAATGACACTAATGACGTCTAAAATTTAAATAACATTAAAATTAAACAACCATGACTATTTAGTCATTAAAATTTAATTTTTCTATTTGTTTTGTGATGCCAAGATGTCTCGACAAAAGTGCACTCAAAGAGAAAGTGAGGGATTAAGATTACATTTATTTGTAACTAGAAAATATATTCCACGTACACTTTTGCTGATAAATATTTTTGGTTTTCTACGAAAAGTGTTTTCAGCTGGCCTTTGGACCTTTACAATTGCCCGAGGGGTCATTATAATTACATTTAGGTGTTTGCTCTAGCATTTAAAAAAATGTCAAAGCAAGCAAGTCTAAATTTTTTAAAAGCATTTTACAACTACGTCATGTTTTAATATAGATAGATATACTATTCAATGTGAACGCGAGGCTGCCATTTTCCTATGCATTAAAAATGAACACTATCATATAAGTTGAAGCTGAGCTGACTCGGATTTATAAGCTTACTACAAACTGGTTGAGATGGTCTAGTCTCGTATATTAAAAGAGTAAATGTAGATGGTAGCACTTGCGTTGTATTGCTACGATAGAGTGTAGTTATATAACAAGTAAATGAGTTCAAAAAAACAAGAGGATGATCTTGGAGGTTAGAAAGAAACAATCCTTCGCGATTTTGGAAATACCGAAATAATACCGAAATTTTACGGTATAAATACTGCATAAATATGGTATTACTCAAGTCATTTTGGCCAGTTTTTTTGCCGCATTACTACCAAAAATTTACGAAATAAATTCAGAATATTTACGGTAATAAATCAGAAAAAATACGGTATTTTAACAGCATTCAAACCGTAATTATACAGCATATTTATCGTATATTTTTGGCATTTTTGCAGCATCAAACCGTTCTACCCGGAACAAAAATAATATATAATTATATAAAATTTTATTTAATTATATATAATTATATATAACATTATAAAGTTATAGATACAATAACTGTCATGAAAAAAAAAAAAAAAAAAAAAAAAACCCGGTGACTCGTGGGCTCGAGCCCGAATCCTAATGATTTAATGTCTGATCTGTTCACCATTATGCCAAATCGCTTACTCGAAAGTTGACACTAATTGTATTCACATCCATACAAACAAACTTAAGAAAATTGAAAACCTCAATTTTCCCGGATTGTTATTTTCACTTACATTCTTTTGTTTCAATAAGAAATGTGTGAACTAATAGAATAAAATATAAAATTTTACATTTTGCACATTTTCGAAGATTTTAACTGCAGAAGCAACATGTAAAATATAATTTTTCTTCATGTAAATTACTTACAAAAAAATTCAACTTAATCAAATTCGTTTAAAATCCAGAATTTTTTTTTTTTACCTTTTATAGGGGGTACCCCACTTTGCCCGCAGAAATGAAAAAGTTTTTTTTTCAACGGTAACTGAAAATTTATTCTATTTACTTTGAATATCATTAAAAAAAAAAAGATTTAGCGTGTTTGAGTCCTCGAAAACTTGGTATTTCCTTAAGTACCCTTTTGCCCCTCCCTCCCCTATTTTATTCAAATTTTCTGAGATTAAGTAGTGAGTGCTTTTTTTAAATGCTCTACCACTAATTAGCGACCTCTTGAAACGAACCTTTAAACTTTGCAGAAAAATTTCCAAGTAATCTTAAGTAATTTCAAGAATAAAGGCTAGACTTCATATTTCTCCTTATCAAGAGAATCCGAAAATAGAAATGAAATAGAACCGTCATATTTCTTCTAGACAAAAGTTGAGGCAACAACAAATTACTCATAGGGAATTAATTTATACTTAGAATACTAAATAAATCATTCATAATTTAGATTTGTTTTCAACAACAGAAAATATGTTTGTTTTCAGAATAAAAAACCCAGTAAATATTGTTCATGTTTTTGTATTTTATTTAGTTACGATTAAGTTTCAATTATACAAAAATAAAAATAATACATACAGACAACACAAATTATTGGCTGACGTCATATCAATTAAATCACTCCAACAAATAGAATAGATCAAGCAAGTAACTAAATTTCTAAAATTATCAAGTTTCATCACGATCAATATTTTGGATTTAGAAATATTTTATGACTATTTTAACAATCTCATTTGTTCATTAGTTGATTTTTAAACGATTCAACCATGTCGTTTCCATAGATCGGAATCAGTTTTATAAACAACCCAGCCATAATGAATGTCCGGATTGGATTATGCATAACATACTGGGCCAAATCATCCTCGCTAGCAGTAAGAATATCAAAAATTGATACAAATCTATCGCTCTTAATACCGATCTTTACCATAAGTATGGCCTTAGATTCACATTCTCTTTCAAACTGTTAGTAGTTATCATTACTGTCGATGGCTTGCACGTTATTTGTTGATATAAATGCGCGCATAGTCTTTCATTAGGTGGAATGGATTGTGAGATCCCTTATTATGCTAAAAATAATTGGCGGAATGTACCGCGATGTTTGACTGCCATGGCTACTAGATTCAATCGCGCGATCGATCCAAATTTCACGCAAGGTTTTATTATTTACAATCGGCTTGTTTATATCCAGAGTATTTTTATTCGATACTGTAATTTCCAAAGTAACTTCATCAACATTAAGAACAATGCCATGTTCATTGTACCGATTGCGTGGATATTCTAACAACGATTTTATTATTAATTTCAAAAAGCTCATACTTCTAAGTTGATAATCATTGAGCTCTGGTAATGTAAATTCTTGAAGTTTCTCGTACGCATAGTCGATGAGTCTATCATATTTATACTGGCCAATATCACTAATAAACTGAGTGTCAAATATCAAAAACAAATCAACAACAATAAAATTGCAATGATTGATAGCGTGGTGGAATATAACCATTTTATAATGACCATCGCCCGACAGTGACCATAGATATCTATCTAACATAAATTTCATTATTTTAT
Organism: Microplitis mediator; assembly: GCF_029852145.1. Taxonomy (NCBI): domain Eukaryota; kingdom Metazoa; phylum Arthropoda; class Insecta; order Hymenoptera; family Braconidae; genus Microplitis; species Microplitis mediator. Next base: position 11,540,328 of record NC_079973.1, on the reverse strand, counting down.
AAGAATGATGTATGACTGCGTCGATAAGTAATTGCCTCCCAATATTTGCCCAGTCTGGGGATTTCTCTAATTGATCAACTATTATTGGCCCTACAAGAGTCAGGTTGTCGGTTTTGACGCTTTGGCTTATACTCGAAAGTATGGCGGCAGCATAATAGTCCATTTCTTCTTGATTAATTTATTCACTTTCACCAAAAATTAATATTTGCTTCAAATTACGTCTGGTTGAAATTACTCTATTAATTTTTCTTCTTGGCAGCTGAATGAAACTTGATTAATAATTTTACAACGTGATAACCATGTGTTTATAGGTCTGGTATTAGACGGACTAAAACTGTCTACTATGAAAGCTGGGTCATCAACTTGTGAAAAAGTGGTTTGGTCTTGCGTTCGCTTTTCACATGCGCACTTTGTACTTGTGGGAAAGTGGGACCAGTGCGTCCATTTTAACTTGTGCACACGTTGAATGTGAACGTGAGGCTGCCATTTTCCCATGCGTTAAAAGTGAACACTGTCTTATAAGTTGAAGGTGAGCTGACTCGGATTTATAAGCTTACTACAAACTGGTTGAGATGGTGCTAGTCTGGTATATTAAAAGAGTAAATGTAGATGGTAGCATTTTCGATGTATAGCTACGATATAGTGTAGTTCTATCCGATGAAAAAAGATTTTATACAATTGTATAAAATTATATACAAAAAATGGCCCGATCCAATTGTATATAATTGTATAGAAATTGTATACGATTCTACACAAATTGTATACAAGTCTATATAATTATATAAAATTTTCTACAAATTATATACAATTCTATATAATTATATACAATTCTATATAATTATATACAATTCTATATAATTATATACATTTCTATATAATTGCAATGTATATAATTGTATAGAATTGTATATAATTATATAGAATTGTATACAATTTGTATAGAATTGTATACAATTTTCTATACAAATTGTATACAATTGAATCGGGCCATTTTTTCTATCCAATTATATATAGTCTATATATAATTATATATAGTCCATATATAATTGATATATAATTCTATACAATTGTATAAAATCTTTTTTCATCGGGTATAACAAGTAAATAAGTACGAAAAAACAAGAGAATGATCTTGGAGGTTAGAAAGAAACTATCGCTTCTGAACAATAGGTTTTCAAGTTAATACGGTTGAATATGTCAACAATGTTAGTATGAGTATCAACATAGGATATCATTTTTAAAAACATAGGATTCATGTGTCAAAATACTTCATTTTTAATAAATTGTTCCTTAAATCAGCCCGATTTAAGAGTCACACTCAGTTTTGAATTGTCGGTAATCATATTTACTTTTGGTGGCTTGCAAATTATTTGTTGATACAAATAAACCCAAATTCTTCACATAATGTCATGCTTTATAAGATATTTTATTATGCTCAAAATAATTGTGTGAATATACTCCGATGTTTAAAAGCCCTTGCTAGTAGACTGATTTTCCCGCTCTCCCCGGGTCGGAAACAAAATTTGATTTAGACTTGGACCACCAAGTCTAAATTTGGAGCCGTTTTTCACAAGTCAAACTCGACTTTTTTTTACCGAGATATGAAATACATTGAGTTTTTGCCTTGGTTTGGACTGAATTGGCTTACTTGGTCACGATTTAAGACGAAAAAGTTGAAATTAAGTTGAAATTTACTTGGTTTAGACTTATTCGACATAAATTATAAGACGAATAAGTCAAAACTAAGGTGCAATCATTTTTATATAATAACCCGGGAAAAAATTATCAGACCTGATCAGACATGAACAGGCATGAGTCTTCAAGCCTGATCAGACATGAAAAATGACCATGCCTGACCAGGCCTGATCAGGCATGTTCATGTCTGTTCATGTCCATCCGGGTAAAAAAATTATATATAAAAAATGGCCCTATATAATTATATATAATTATGTATAACTATATTGAATTATACATGTATATAATTATTGCTATAAAAATAAAAAAAATAAAAAATTCGGGCGTGTGCAGGATTTGAACCGTGGACCTTGCGCTCGAAAGTGTAACTCGCTACCCACTGACCTAAGAGATTTAGTTGAAAAGTAAGTTTCGTATGAACTTCAAATAATAAAAATCTTATCCGTGATAGATTCTTGGTCAACAAAATTTTAGAACTATGAGCAGACATGAACAGCCATGAACAGACATGAACATATATGACCAGGCATGAACAGGCATGGACAGGTATGATCAGGCCTGAGCGTATTTAACGCTTCTGACATGAACAGGCATGACCAGGCATGGACAGGTATGATCAGGCATGAGCGATTTAAGGCTTCAGACATAACCAGACATGAACAGGCATGGACAGGTATGAACAGGCATGATCAGACCTGACTGTATTTAACGCTTCAGACATGAACAGTCGTGAACAGGCATGATCAGGCCTGAGTGTATTCAACGCTTCAGACATGAACAGACATGAACAGGCATGGACAGGTATGATCAGGCCTGATCATGTCTAATTTCAGGCCTAATCATACATGAACAGGCATGATCAGGTCTAATTTCAGGCCTGATCATACATGAACAGGCATGGTCAGGTCTAATCATTTTTTCCCGGGAAGGCAAAAACAAGGCGCATAAGTAACTTTTTTTCGACTTAATTCAGCAAGTCAAGTGTAAAGTGAATGACTATCGTGCTCGAAGTAAAGATGAATAAGTTCAATTGAAAAATACGTAATTTATCTGCGTATACCACAGTTTTAATTTCTTAAATCTCTCATCAGTAAGAGTATTATGAATGTAATAAATATATTATTTGTTGTTCAACTAGTCTTAAATTAAACAGGTTTATATTGAAAAGGCTGTATTCCATATAATCTTATAATAATAGAATAACGGGTATAATGATTCAAAGTTTATAAAGAATAGCGCAAATACATACACTTATGTAAAAAAATAAATAAATAAATACTAAAAGCAGACTTTGTTGACGTAGGCAACCATCTCAAAATTCTCTATATGCGCATAGCCGCCTTCAACACACATGGTTCTTTTTCTTTCGTGTATAAATCATTAATCTTATTTTTTTCTCATACACTTAGATGTGGATTTAGAATTTTAGTCGCAAAGATCTTTTTGTATTCTTTTTATCTCACCATCCTATAGAACATTGTGAGACGGGATCCTACAGGCTGAGTACGTGTAATCTGCTACAAAAGCCTAATACGAAATAATCAACGGATATCTATCTATCATTCGTCGCTTCAAGTAATGAATAACCCTCTTGATATTTAATTATTTTTTTTTTTTAACTATGAACCAATTTTACATAAATTCTTAATAAACAAAAACTGCATTCCATACAGCATCCGTATATTAAATTACATCAAAGCTATTTTCGACGCGAGGATTTTTAAAATAAACCGGATGGAAACTATCATCAATTATGCGCACAAATATTATTGAATATTGTAATCAATCGGTAATTGACAAGTACTGTTTATTATTTAGTCTCGTTCAAAAATAATTTTGAATAATACAATCGATCTTTTTGGTTCTATATAATTACGGCTTTTCAACTTTAGTGTATTCATTTTTTTTTAAGTAAACTATTTTTAATTTAAATATTATCGAGTGGATTTTTGTAATCGACACGGAGAAAAAAATATAGTAAATTTTACTAAAAAATATGAGAATAATTACTAAATATGGATATTAATCTTGAAACGCGTATGATTTAGGGGAAGGGGGGCAAAAGGGGGTAGGGTAAGCAAAACAGGGTACCCCCAAAATTTTATGAAAAAAAAAAATTTTTTTTTCGTCTAATTAGTATAAATCCGATATATTTGCGCACTTTTAGCCCTATGCATTACACCTGGGGCAAAATGGACCAGCCGAAAATCCTGAAAAAATGATTCTTTCGTATTTTTATCGTTAAATTAAAAGAAATTTGATATATTTCCGCATTTTTAGCCCTACCCATAACACCTAGGGCAAAATGGACCAGCCGAAAATTTAAAAAAAATGATTCTTTCATATTTTTATCGTCAAATTGAAAAAAAATATAATACACTAATCCATTTTTCGGCTGATTTGTTATAGCTGGGGCAAATTTGGCCACTAAAAATATTCGAAAATAATATTTTATTTTTTTATTGATAAAATATTTTAAATAATGCAAAATAATCTGTAATCTAAAAAATCAAAAAACACGTTTTTTGGGTTCAAAATAATGACAAATAAGAAATACAGAATTGTTTTTTTTTATTAAATAGCAATTAGTAATTAAGCTAATCGAGGGGAAACGATTTATTACACTTAAAAAAATTTTTCTTGAGTATTATAAAACCAAAAATAGTTGTCAAGAGAAAGAAATACATTCTTAATAATGAAAACAATTTAAAAAAAAAAAATATCATTTTTTGGAGGGAGGCCTCTCTGCCCCACAAAAAATTTTTTTTTTGCCTTCGTGTCCACTAATGATGTGAAATGTAATTTTCCTTCATGTATATTACATATAAAAGATTCAAGTAATCAAATTTGATCAACTTTCAGAAATTTTTTTTTCCAACTTTTTTTAAGGGTATCCCGTTTTGCCCGCCAAAAATAAAAATTTTATTTTTTAACAGCAGCTAAAAATTTTGTCTATTTACCTCGAATATCACTAAAAACAATAGTAGTTTATCTATCGAGTGCGATCGTGTTTAAGACGCGAGTGTACTAGATAAATACATTAGTTTTTGTGACACATATTTGAAATTTACTACATTTAGTGCCTATAAATGGCAGGTTATAAATCCGTGTTAATTTATTTGGTATGATTGTTTTGAGTATTTGTTGAAAATTAGAGAAAAGTCGATAAGTGGACGAATTAAAATGATAATAAATTTTGTCACAAGATGGCTCGTTAAGTTACTTCGATTTTTTTTGGTCGTTTGCTATCGCACATGTAACCAAAAAATATTTTTTGATCCGATGATGACGTCACTATTAGAACGGTTAGGTGTCTTTTTTACCAGCTGTATCTTATCTTATATTTTTAGCTGCCGGCTATAGGCGCTAAATGTCGTAGATTTCAAGTGTCTGTCACAAAAAATCTATTTCGTGTGTGAATAAAATTTATAAAAATAAAATAATTAATTTTATCTTATTAGTGAAAGGAATAGATGATTGACCATCAGATATGAATGTTATACGCTTGGCAATAATAAATTATGACCTTTTAGCCATTATGGAGTTGTGTAATAAAGTGTACTTATGCACATTGCTACGTATATATTTTATGCGAATGATTGACCAAGACAGAAACATCGACGTAAGATGTAATTATGTAGACTCATTTAAGCACTTCATTCACTTGCTAATGAGATAAAGTTACATCATATTTATTAATGTATGACTGTCTAAGCATGCATACATTTATTGACAATAAAAAATAAAACCCTACAAAAACTTATTATTTAACAAAAAGAAAAAATAAATGTAAGACAAATCAGTCACAATTTAATCATATGCATAACTTTTAAATTAATGTGACACGAAGAAAATTCTTTGAAATGTTAATAAATTTATACACGAAAAAAATATCTATTGACATTACCCGCATGGAAAAGCTATATATTGTTAAAAGTATATAAAAAAATATATGGTGAATATGTGATAAATATATAGTGGCAAAAATATCTATATTGAAAAATATATGTTTTTTACATATATTGGATTATATATTTATAATAATATATTTACTTGTATATAATGTTTTGTATTTTTTTATATATATTATCTCATATAATGCTCAATATATTCTTGTCATATATGGATGGTATATATATAATTTATAAGTATAATATAATAAACTTTATATATATTTCCATATATTTTGAATCATATAATTAGTGGTATATGGTTTCTATATAATTGATTTTATATGAAAGAATTTATATGTTTAAATATATGGTTAGCGGTATATTGGAATTATATTTTTCTAATATATTAAAACTTATATTTTTCGCAATACATTGAAAATTTTATTTTTTCAATATACTTTTACAATTTCTACACAAATCCACAAAAAAAGTCAAATTTACATTTTTTTTTCTTTCCATTGACATTACATTTACTGAATAACTAACGCAATAACCTAAGAAAAGTAAAAAAATTACCATATATTTTACAATATACTGGAAACCATATATTTTGCAATATACTGGAAAACATATATAAAAAATATAAAAAATACTATATATGAATTAATATACTTCTTTCAATATAATATATCAATATAAAAAAAGATATATTAAAATATATATGTAAAACATACATAAAAAAAGTCATATATTGATAAATATATTGGTAATATATTCTAGCAATATATTTTTTTTCAATATATTATCATATATTAATAAGGCAAAAATCTAAATATGATTTTGTATATTGTACAATATATCACATTATAATATTTATATATTCTATCATATATGTTTTCACATATAAAGTTTTTTCATGCGGGTAGGTACGGGCATTTATTGGATTTTCAAACAGTAACGCGTTGCTTTGCAAACAAAACTGTAAAAGTTAGAGCAATGTCACAGTATCAAATAAGACACCTGTTAGTTTTTACACTGTGAAAAATTCGCGGAGTGAATGCGGATTAAATCCGGAGTGAATGCGGAGTGAATGACCCAAGTCGAAATCTGAAATGTGGTTTTAGCATAGATACCCTCAATTCTTTTGTTAACAGGCCTGCCGCTCACAGTTGGGCTGTAATTTTGATCTCCATGCCCTCAAAGTAGCATTGGGAGGGTAAAATCATACTTCTAAAGTGATTTTAGAACTGTGATTCTATCCACCATTGCCTAAAATTTAATTTAAGGCAGCATTTTGTTGGTCATGAATTTTTCAATTTTTATCAGTCGATAAAATTTTTTTAAGTCCAAAATAAAACTGTAAAATTATTATGGACTTAGAAAATTTGTCAACTCTTTTAAAGCCATTGAATTTTCTTAAGTCCCACATTTTTTCTTATACACAGAAAAAAAGAATTTCTCGGCGCAAGAAATATTTTGTATTATGAATTGAAGACAAAAATTTTTCTTGGCACAAGAATTTTTTGTCTCGCCTGAAAAATTTTTTTCTTGTTCCAAGAAAATTTTATCTTACCCCAAAAAAAGTTGTGTTTTCACTTTATAATACAAAAAATTACTTGGGTCAAGTAAAAATTTTCTTAAAACAAGAAAAAATTTTTTGCGCCAAGAAATCCTTTTTTTCTGTGTAGGGACGAGTGGGGCAGAGCAGCCCCCCTTAGCCAATTATTACTTTTTGTGTCTTTCAACCATAAGATCACTTTACTTGTGTCCTATTTCGAACAAATTTATGGACATTTTGCCAAAATTCTGAAAAAAAAAAATTTTTTTTGTGGGGCAGAGCGGCCCCCTCCAAAAAATGATAAAAAAATTTTTTTTTTCATTTTTTTGTTTTTTTAAATTGTTTTGATCATTAAGAATGTATTTCTTTTTCTTGACAACTATTTTTGGTTTTATGTTACTCAAAAAAAATTTTTTTAGGTGTGATAAATCGTTCACTATCGATTACCTTAATTACTAATTGTTATTTAATAAAAAAAAAAAACAATTCTATAGTTTTACTTTATTTCAAAAATTTATCAACTAAAAAAAAAGTTTTATTTTTATAAATTTTTAGTGACCAAATTAGCTTCTTACATAGAGAAATGGCGGAAAAATATGAAAAAATAATTTTTTCGGAAGTTTCGGCTGGTCCATTTTGCCCCAGGTGTTATGCGTAGGGCTAGAAATGTGGAATTATAATAATTTTTTTTTAATTTGACGATAAAAATATGAAAAAATCACTCTTTCAAAATTTTGGGCTTGTTCATTTTGCCCCAAATGTCATGCGTAGGGGTAAAAATGCGCAAACATATCGGATTTATAGTAATTAGGCGAAGAAAAAAAATTTATTTTTTGATCTAAATTTCAGGGGGGCCGCTCTACCCCACCCTTCCCTACATACTAATTCTGCTAAATTTTATTGTATTATAAAATATCTTATCTAGTTAAATACACAATTTTGGTAATTATTTATTGAATTTATTTGATCAAGACTTCATGCGCCTCTTGAATACAATTAATTTCGAAAAAGTTACTGTTACATACTATCTGCTGAATAACAGTTTACTTTATTTTACAATTTTACGAAACATCTTGGATATAGTAAACTATATATATAATATCTCAAAATTAAACTAATAACCTAATATAAAATGCTTGAACAATTTATTCACTCACTTTTCTTGTTATTGTTAGAAATTATTGAGACCATTGTAGCTCTGTATGCACCACACAAACCTCTCTAGAACCGAATTTGTCGCCTCTTTTCAAACAAATTCGGATCTACAGGGTAGATGTAGAACATTAACTGGGCCTTTATTTTAAAGTATAATAATTATTTTCAAATATTACAATTATCTGTTTCTATCCGCTTCGTTCTCAGCCCAGTATAATAAATTACACTAAAAAAAAATTGTTTCCACCAGTATACAGCATGAGTGCAACAAAGATGAATACAATTTTGAATTTTTTGCTCAGAAAACTGAAAATTAACGAAAAAAGAAATTATTAGTATCAGCTTGATTTTCAAAATTGAGTTATTATTCTTTTCTAAAATACTCTGTAAAGAAATTGCGGGTGACTATTTATTCATCTAATCCTCTCGGAGTGAACTTCTTTTCGAAGGGGAGTTTAGTTTAAAATTGAAATTCCGAATAGGAAAGAATGCAGATTAAAGGGAAATCAAGATCACTAAGCATGCAAGGATTGCAATCACTCAGTTGAGAAAAATAAAATCCCTATTTACTCTGTCTACGGAGTGATTTATTTTGCCTTCTTTTGTTTTTATCCAGACCAAGGGTCAAAAATAAAACTTGATGTAGACTTGGTTTACCAAGTCGGGATTTAGAACCATTTTTAGAAGACAAAATTAAATGAAATTTCGTGGTATGGTTGATGTAAGTCTCATGACAGTTGGTGACTCAGTGAAACTCCATTATGGGGGTTCCCCCGTGTGATGGGTTCAAAAAATCGATTTTTATTTTTTTTTCATAAATTGATTTCTTAACATTTGTCCAGAAGATACTGGTAAACTGATTTTTTGGACTACGGAATTGTTATACAGATACAGGAGTTAGAAGAAGCAGATATTCGGAGCTTCGATGAGTTGAATGGCAGGAGGCTGAGCCTATTGTGACGAGTAAAAAAAGCCTGAATTGAAGCAAGAGTAGAGCAATCAACTTTGAAAGACTTCCAAAAAGATGAGGAAGAAGTACTCGGTGGACCAGGCATCGCAGATTGATGGTAAGTTAAGATTTTCATAGTTTTAACCAAACCTGAAACTTTTAACGTGTTTTTCTCAAAACTGTGTTTTTTAAACTTTCCTCCATCATATCTTGAGAACAGTTCCACCGATTTAGTTGAAATTTATAGGGTAGACTCAACACATGTAGACTTACGATCGAGAATCATCCGAAAATTCCGTAGTAGGAATTTCTATTTTTCTCGTAACAGAAAAAAAAAAAAAAAATGAAATTTAAAACTTTTCTTTTAGAAGTCTGCCAAAAACCCAATTTTCAATATTTGCAAACGATTCAAGTTCATTCGATGCATTTTGGCTTACAGATTAAAACGCTGCTTTTGTATTCTTTTTTTCACATAAGCCGATGAGCTGAAATTGTGGAGGAAATCAGCGTACTTTTTTTCGAGGCGGATGTCTTCAGAGCAGTACAACTTGAGTTGTAATGCAGATTTTTATTTGAAATTTTTTTTTTTTCGCACTCTTGAAATATTAATAAATGAACGATAAAAAACCCGAAGTTCTATCTTTTCATTGGTCGTCAAAAAAAAATTCTTAAAAAACGCTTAAAAACAGGTAGTCACACAAGGAGCCCCCTTCATGATGAAAAATGATAACTTTATTTCTTTAGCTTCATAACCGTGAAAGTTTTCATTATCAGCTGCTTGTAATTTTTTCAAATTATTTCTCATAAATATGTGCAAAGGGACCTCGTCATTATTTCCGGACTCAATATAAATATCAAAATTTAAAAGCACACTATGTATGAGAGCAAGATCACGTCAAGTGGACCCCCCATTTTCCACTTGGTCATGAAAATTAAGTCTATGTATTTTTTTCGTATGTAGTCACTATGAAAAATTAATCCCTCAAACGATTTTTCAAAATTTTCATTTTAATAACAATTTTTTTTACAATGAAAATTTTGAGTACTTTTAATTAAAAAATAGATTCCAAAACAACCGTTAAAGATAAATTAATGAAATTTTCAGGATTTATTGTCGAATATCTATATTTTATAAAAATATTAATAGCATAAAATTATTTGTTTATTATTCCATTGTTAATTAACTTTTAAGTAAACAAATGAAAATTTCATTGACTTCTCCGTCAAAAAATTAAGCTTTTTTTCATGGGTTACATGCGTTAATTATTAAAGTTTAAGATCCTAAAAGAAAATTTGAGTGCTCGTGATTAGTTTAAACAATATGAATTTATTTATCACCGCGCGCCGGTCGCTGAGCGTTCTCAATACAGTGCGCGGCCGAGCGTCTCAAGCTCTACTGCAGCTTTGGTCAGTCATAATTGAAAGTAACATTTAAAAATATTATTACTGAACAAATTTTATTTTTTTTTAAACAATGCCATGAATAATACAATAAAATAATTTTTTATCATTAAACTGAAACAGGGAAAACTAACTGATAATAAAGTTCAATTATTAGTTAGTTTTCCCTGATTATTGGTTAATAAATAATTAATTTATTATTAATAGATATTAATAATTTCTAAGTTATTATTGATTAATAATTGAGTTTAGTTATTCGTCAGTTTTCCCTGATTATTGTTTAATAAATAATTAATGTATCAATAATTACTTGATAAAAATTTATAAATTGTTATTAATTAATAATTAAGTTTAAGTATTACTTATTTTTGCCTGATTATTATTTAATAAATAATTAATGTGTCAATAATTTCTAAATTATTATTTACTAATAATAAATTTAATTATCAATTAGTTTTCCCTGTTTTAGCTCAATGATAAAAAATTATTTTATTGTATTATTCATGGCATTGTTTAAAAAAAAATAAAATTTGTTCAGTAATAATAGTTTTAAATGTTACTTTCAATTATGACTGACCAAAGCTGCAGTAGAGCTTGAGACGCTCGGCCGCGCACTGTATTGAGATTTACTATTTTTTAATTAAAAGTACTCAAAATTTTCATTGTAAAAAAAATTGTTGTTAAAATGAAAATTTTGAAAAATCGTTTGAGGGATTAATTTTTCATAGTGACTACATACGAAAAAAATACATAGACTTAATTTTCATGACCAAGTGGAAAATGGGGGGTCCACTTGACGTGATCTTGCTCATGAGTAATTCACTCCACGCGTTTTTGCTACGATTGTGCTCTGCCGAATTTTTTTATAATAAATATTTTCCAGTACTCCCCTTTGGATTCAAATCCACTCCGAATGGGGGTGAACAAATAAAAAATCATCCACTTTTCGTTCACTCCGCAAATTTTTTACAGTGTATAATTATCATAATTCAACATTGAATTCTTACCACAATGATTTTTTTTTAGGTATTAGTCAAAATACTAATATAGTCTTCCCACTTCGTTTATAATCTAAAGCAAAAAAAAAAGTTCATTAGACTTATCCAATACTTTCACTTCGTAAATACACTGAGAGAACAATTTGTTTGAGACAAATAAATTCATTTATGAGACACAGATATGGTTTAATGAAAGTATTCATTTGAATGAATCTAGTAAAGATTTGATTATCGTAAACAAATCTTTATTTGGATGGTGGTGACCGTAGCACCACGAGCCGCAGTGTAATTTTTTGTTAATTAAACGATTTTATTAAATATTTATATTACATAAACAAAGTTTATTAATCTCAAATAAATACTTCTCAATAGTTTCAAATAAATCTATTCATTGGAATCAAATAAACTGTTTTCTCAGTGTATAATGTGCTTGAGTTTTATTAAAAAATAGTGTGAAAATTCATACCCATAAATCATTTTTGAACATAAGTGTTTTTAAACGAGGACTATCTCAACAGTATATATATCATTTCACTTGCACTATCGTTGACAGCATTCGATTGACTTTGACTTTAAGATCGATCCGTTGTTAACGGGTCAAACATGACGCAGCTTATCCTGCCAATTCATGTGCGCTCCTTTATAGCGGTATTATTCTTCTCGTTCTTGTATTCATGTTTACGCTCGTGACTCTGCTGTTTTTTTTAGATCACCCGGTTATAGTGTCATTTACATTCACTGAAAATTCGAAAAAGATTATCAATTTTTTAGCAATTGTCTGGTGATTGAAATTACTGATACAAGTTAAGAAACGATTGAAAATAAAGGAATTTTTTTAAAAAACGCGATAATGTTCAGTCGCAAGGATATTTTGTCTGAGGATATTTTGTGAAGGATATTTTTGTCCGCGGATAGAAACACCGATTACCTTATAAATAACTAAAGAACAATATAAAAAAAAACTGTTTATCATCATCGATTACCAATTCTTTTTTAATGACTCATAAGTAATGAAAAAATGAAGTAATCATGTATAATTAAAGGCTTATAAACCTGTTTGGCTGACCGACCGCAGAAATGAATTAATTCAAAACCTTAAAAAAAACGATTGCTTCATGACTCATCCATGATAATCAAAATTTTCAGACGATATTATTGTGCGATTTGGGAACTAACAGTAGTATTAAATAATTTTATAAATGTTTTGATAGTAGAATTTTAGCTATCGTTATTGAGCTTTTTACGCTAAACCTTGAATTTTGGCCAACCATTTCTTATTTAACCAATTTTTAACTTTCCGCTATAAGAAAACAATTTATTTATTTATTTATTTATAAACAAACAAACCCGACAGCCGTAGCCATTAACAGGGTTAACAATTTTTACAAGTTAGTTATTCTTAAAATTATTTTTTTAACTGACAATGATAACCAAAAAAAATTAAATAATATAATCGGATTACATCGATCCATTCACAGTTACTCGAGTAGGTGAGCATAAAGATGAAAAATAACAAAAATAAAATATAACGGATTTGTAAAAAAGAAAAATCTTAATTAAGCCAAATAAGATTTGTTTCAGGCATATAAATCCCATATTTGAATGGACCCAATTGGAGACAAAGATATGGTTCATTTGAATGAAATAGTGATTTGTTTATAGTTAACAAATCTTTATTCGGAATTTTTTTTCGACCAAGATTTGTTAGCTATAAACAAATGTAGGGGAAAGGGGGGCAAAACGGGATACTTAACGAAAAATTTATTTTTTAGGGACCTAAATATCGTAAATTGGCTTCATTTTGATTCTATTTGAAATAAATATAACGAATTTTAGACTGCCATCGGAAAAAAAATTTTTATTTTCTGCGGGCAAAATGGGATACCCCAAAAAATAGTAAATTTTTTTTTTTTTTTTTCAAGTGAATAAAATTGATGTAATAATGTCTTTCTAAATTGATGTAAGTAATAAAATTTACGTGTTTCGGACGACGATACTCAATTTATCTGTGATTATTGTAAATAATTTTAGAGATTTATCTTTCATTAACGATGAATCAGTTATACATCGTTATCGTTATTTATTATAAATTTTAATACTTATGTTAAAAATAATGTTAGTTAGTTTTCATTCCAAAGAAATTATTTTTATAAGAGAAATAATTAAATATTAAATATTAGAAAATTACCATAACTGTTAATAATGTGATATTATAGCACTAAAGTTATAAAATATTACAAAATTATGACAGTTACAATGTAACAGTTAAAATTATGATGATTACCAATGTTACAGTTTTAGAGTTTTTATTAGTATTATTGTTGTTAGTGTTCTTGAGTTAATTAAAGAAATAAATTTCTTAATTTGTGATACTTCATGAAAATAAATGTTTTTTTTTTAGCTTTTAATAGTGTAAAATGATACTAGATGTCATTTTTGACCATTTTCGAAAGTTTTTCGAGAAAAAAAAATTTTGACGAAATTTTGAGGGTATCCCATTTTGCCGGCCTATCCCGTTTTGCCCCCCCCCCCCTTCCCCTAAATGATTTTGTTCAGTCAAATAAATCTATCTATTTGGCTCAAATGAATTGTTCTCTCAGTGCGGGAAATTTGAAAAATTATTGTTTACGCCCCGAATTTCGAAAAACAAATTTTCATCAGATGTTGAAATTTTGAAGATCTATGAAGTTATTCCTTTGTGCGCTCACATGTATTTGTGTGTGTGTGTGTGTGTGTATATGCGTAAGTTTTTTATAACTTTTAAACTAATTAACTGATTTGAATGGTAATAACTTTAGAGCATTCGATCAAATAGACTGAGATTTTTGAAAAATCCAAAGAAAAAATTTTGTTTCCTTTTAAATGTTATAAAAACGACACGATCAATCGATTTCAAAATCTAATCAGCTCTAGAACTCGATAGAACACGTCGATATTAATCTAAATATATTAAAACTTATATTGTTAAAAAGTTACAGTCATTAAAAAATTTTTAATTTAAAATCACATAAAAAATTAGCTACGTCAAAATGGCCATTGTCATGACCTTGACGATTCGACGTAGAACACCTTATATATAAGGTATATTAAATTCTATTTTTTGACTACAAAATCAATCAGTGAAAAAAGTAATTGTGCAGAAAATCTCTTGTTAATGAATATCATTGCATATTTAACTGATTATTTGAAATTGTATACTTCTTAAACTACAGTTAAGCCGATTTGAAAAATTTGTAATGAGATATACCTGCTTTGTAAAACATGAAGAAAGCTACTTAAAAAGGAATATCTATAATCTGGTTAGAACGGTCACGTTAATCCATCACTTAAATCTGTGAAAGTGTCAAAATCCTCAGTTAAATGTCAACACACATTCCACTCAATGTGTTAGGAATTTAACTCTTTGACCTTTTTCAACCTTTTTCAAAGTATTTACATTGCATTAGACTTGAAATAAGCTGTTTTTAAAATATTACTCGACTCTTGGTATTAAAGCCTGTAAAAGCCACTATTATCCCTACTTAAACAAGACGATTTACTCAATGATGAATGGATATCTATTTATATTAGGGTGGCCCAAAAAAAACAACTATTGTTTTTTATCGAGTCTCTTATGAAAATTTGTTGATTCAATATGTTTTAAGAAGCCTCTCCAAAAATCAGCTCGATAAAAAATTTTCAAGATGTCGCTCACAAATTTTGAAAATATTAAAAATGATCGAAATTCGGATTTTTTTGTTCTAAATTTCTTCTTTCTCGTGGCAGCTATAGTTTATATTTATGAAATCATCACTACGCTGAAAATTTCAGCCCAAAATTCAAATTTTCAAACGGCGCTCAAGAATTTTTAATGTTTCCGAGTACTGTCTCTTGGATGTTTTCGAGCGACCCTTGAATATTAAAAATAAAGCTTCTCAATTTTTACACCATCAATTTGTATCATAATGAATAAAACTACAACCCGAGATATATAAATAATAAGTTATTTACATACATTTTTATTTTTTAATTAAATTTTTAGGTTTTTTTGCTTATTCAAAACTTACCCAATTTTATTGTTTAAGACTGTCCTGTATATTTTCGGTTATGCAAAAGTTATATTTAAGTGAAATGACAATAATTGAGTTATAAAAAAATACAAAAAGTAATTCAAAGTATTAGTTACATATTATCAGTTAATATTCAAAATTCTTGAGCGCCGTTTAAATATTTGAATTTTGGACTGAAATTTTCAGTGCAGTCATGATTTCATAAATATAAACTATAGCTGCCACGAGAAAGAAGAAATTTAGAACCAAAAAATACGAATTTTGATCATTTTTGATATTTTCAAAATTCGTGAGCGTCCTCTTGAAAATTTTTAATCGAGCTGATTTTTGGAGTGACCTCTTAAAACATCTTAAGCCAACAAATTTTTATAAGAGACTCGAAAAAAAAAATAGTCGGTTTTTTTTGGCCCACCCTAATTTATATAGTATGATGAAAATTGAATCGTTTTGGATCGTCTTTTTTAATTATAAGTATAAGAACATCATCTCATTACAAAAAAGTCTACAATAATCAGTCCTAATTTTATCGGTGACTTAGCAATTAAATTGTTTCATTTTAAATTCAATTATTTAAATCGTTAATCAACTACTTTGTTATTATTTTTACATATTTCTGTCACTGTGCCTCAAGATATGCTATATGTTTTTGTAGGAGTGTTTCTCTGTGAACTGAATAATAGGGGAGGGGGAGGGGCAAACCGGGGTACTTAGAGAAATACTAAGTTTTCGGGTACTCAAATACGTCAAATCTTTTTTTTAAATGACATTCCGTCATTTGAAAAAAATTTTCAGCTTTCATTGAAAAAAAACATTTTATTTTTTGCGGGCAAAATGTGTACCACATAAAAGAGGTGAAAATGAAAAATTTCTGATTTAATTTGATTAAATTTTCTTATACGTAATTCACATAATTTCGCGACTGACACCTTCAATTTTTGAAAAAGTTTGACTGCCTACTTGAAGTTGTTAATTTTTTTTTGTTAATCACTATTTATTATTAACTTCAAAATAGAAGATTTCCTGGGTCAAAAATAAATCTTGATTCAGACTCGCTTCGCCTTATTTTCTTTTGAAATTACGGATTTATCGACGATTTTTCAATAAGATCACGACTTTTTCGACTTCAATTAAATTTTTTCAACTTTTTGAACTTTTTTCATCTTAGTTTCAACTTATTTCAACTTATTCGTATTTTTTGATCATAGTTTGAACTTATTCGTCTTTACTTCGAGTACGATAGTCATTCACCTCACTTTTGACTTGCTGAATCAAGTAGAAAAAAAGTTATTTATTCGTGTCTTACTTTTGCCTTAATGTATAAAAATTATTTCACCTTAGTTTTGACCTATTCGTCTTATAATTTAAATCGAATAAGTCTAAACCCAGTCAATTTCGACTTGATCTTGACTTTTTCGTCTTAAAATTTAAGTCGAATAAGTCTAAACCAAGTGAATTTGGACTTGATTTAAACTTTTTCGTCTTAAATCGTGACTAAGTCAGTTGTTTATACCAAGGCGAAAACTCAATGTATTTCATATCTCTGTAGAAAAAAGTTGACTTCGTCTTGTGGAAAACGGCTCAAAATTTCGACTTTGTAAACCAAGTGTCAATCAAGTTTTATTTTTGACCCGAGTTAGGTTAGTTCTAATTCCGAAGAAGATATTTTTAAAAAGACAATTAAATAGTAATTAAACTAATGATTTAAAAAGTTATCAAGAGTTAATTAAATTTCAAAATTATATAAATTGTAAATATTTTAGTCGATTATTGAAATACATCTGATTTAATTTGGAACTGAAAGTTCTTTTATTGCAAATTAATAAGAAAAAAAAAATTAAATTCATTTCATACTATTTTTTTACAAAAGCAAAATTTTTCAAAAACAATAAAGATAAATCAAATAATGCTCAATTTTATCTACAGAAGTGATTTTCGAATGTTCAAAATTCAAACGCTTCTTATAAAATTTTGAGTGTACCCTACTTTGCTCCTCCCGCCCCTATGTTTAAAAAAAAGTTGAATGTACAACAATTAAACTTGTTGAATAAATATATCTTCTATGAGGGGAAGGGGGGGGCAAAACGGGATAGGCCGGCAAAATGGGATACCCTCAAAATTTCGTCAAAATTTTTTTTTTCTCGAAAAACTTTCGAAAATGGTCAAAAATGACATCTAGTATCATTTTACACTATTAAAAGCTAAAAAAAAAACATTTTTATATTTTTTGCGAAAAGTATAAATGAAAAAAATGTACAAATTTTATCGTACTACAAATTTATTTTCAGGAAGTATCACAAATTAAGAAATTTATTTCTTTAATTAACTCAAGAACAATAACAACAATAATAGTAATAAAAACTCTAAAACTGTAACATTGGTAATCATCACAATTTTAACTGTTACATTGTAACTGTCATAATTTTGTAATATTTTATAACTTTAGTGCTATAATATCACATTATTATCAGTTATGTTAATTTTCTAATATTTAATATTTAATTATTTCTCTTATAAAAATAATTTATTTGGAATGAAAACTAACTAACATTATTTTTAACATAAGTATTAAAATTTATAATAAATAACGATAACGATGTATAACTGATTCATCGTTAATGAAAGATAAATCTCTAAAATTATTTACAATAATCACAGATAAATTGAGTATCGTCGTCCGAAACACGTAAATTTTATTACTTACATCAATTTAGAAAGACATTATTACATCAATTTTATTCACTTGAAAAAAAACAAAAAAATTTACTTTTCTTTGGGGTATCCCATTTTGCCCGCAGGAAATAAAAATTTTTTTTCTGATGGCAGTCTAAAATTCGTTATATTTATTTCAAATAGAATCAAAATGAAGCCAATTTACGATATTTATGTGCCTAAAAACTAAATTTTTCGTTAAGTATCCCGTTTTGCCCCCCCTTTCCCTACTTTTAAGGAATAAAAAATTATAAACTGAAATTATGATGTAAGTGACTGGTCGATTGTTTCATTATAAATATGTTGAACGTAATATACATGTACCGTATTGATCGGCGTTCGTCCACATAGCGCCATCATTCTAGATTAAATAAAATGATGCTGACGCTGTAACTGGGATGCTACCATTCTATCCACC
Source organism: Microplitis mediator (assembly GCF_029852145.1). Taxonomy (NCBI): domain Eukaryota; kingdom Metazoa; phylum Arthropoda; class Insecta; order Hymenoptera; family Braconidae; genus Microplitis; species Microplitis mediator. The sequence continues at coordinate 11,521,503 of NC_079973.1, read as the reverse complement.
ATTTAAGTTTGATTTGATTTCACGAACTCTCGAATTCATTTTTTCGTTTAATTTTCACTTTGCGCCTCCATTGATGGGCTTTTTCGTTTCTTGAATCTCTGCGTTTGACTGCAAAAGGTAAGAATTGCATTAAGCTTGTCAACTGACTTACGTTTATTATTTATACTAAAATAAGTTCTCTGTATCAAATATCGTATTCTGACAGACAACTTTTCGTAGCTTGCTTACGATATTAATTGCAAAACAATAAACGAAAAGTGTTTTCTCAGGTGGAGTATTTTTGTTTAATATTAGAATATCGATGTATACATATATATGTATGTATGTATATATGTGTAAAGTTAAGTCATATTTTCACAACACAAACTTGTTATGGACTACCGGTTTCGCGATGTTATTTACATTTACATACCTGGTGAATTTATCGATAGCTTTCGCGATTACTGACGTTAAACCAAAAAAATCTTTTTTTTTTTTATTTAAATCAGTAGATTTGTACACCATCATAGAATTCGTCCTCGACCACACTTAAGAAACTTTATTCGGGCGGAACACATCGCCGTTACCGACGAATAAACCAATAAACGGAGCAGCCATCTGCTTACCAGCCGGCATCATTCTGTTCCCTTTCTCTTCTCAGTTATAGAATCCCCTACTGGCCCTTCATGTTAGTCTTATGGCGTCTCTAAAATGAAATTGACAAAAATCAGCTCATTCCAATAATAATACATACGAATAATTTTTTTGTATTCTATAAACTGACATAAACTCGAATCTACAATTAGAAAGATTTTATATTCTACTTCATTTTCAATAAAAATGGGAGTATAGTTTTCTTGGAAATTTTTAACTTCATTCGTTCATTTTAATACACAGAAAAAAAGAATTTCTTGGCGCAAAAAAAAATTCGCATTAAAAAATGAAAACAAAATTTTTCTTAGGACTAAAAATAATTTCTTGGCTCAAGAAAATTTTTTCTTACCTCAAAAAATTCTTTGTCATCCCAAGAAAATTTTCGTTTTCAATTCATAATGCGAAAAATTTCTTAGGTCAAGTAAAAATTTTCTTAGAGCGAGGAAAAATTTTTCGCGCAAAGACATACTTTTTTTCTGTTTACGAATTGAATACAAAAATTTTTATAAGACAAAAAAAGTTTCTTGACGCAAGAATTTTTTTTCACGCCTCAGAAAATATTTCTTCCACTAGTTGAAAATTTTTTATTTCATAATTTTTTCAAAGTTCCAAAAATGTCACCTTAAAGTTCAAAATTGTCTCAATTTTCGAAGTTCGCTGCCATGAACGTTTTTGAAGCGAATTTTTTTTACACGGGTTTCATATGAAATGAACATAAATATCACTTTATATATTGTACAATATACCCGTATGGAAAAGCTATATATTGTTAAAAATATATAAAAATATATATTGTGAATATGTGATAAATATATGGCGGCAAAAATATATATATATGAATATTAGGGTGGCCCAAAAAAACCGACTATTTTTTTTTTTTCGATCTCGCATGAAAATTTGTTGGTTTACGATGTTTTAAGAAGCCTCTCAAAAAATCAGCTCGATAAAAAATTTTTAAGAGGTCGCTCACGAATTTTGAAAATATTAAAAATAATCGAAATTCGGATTTTTATTTCTAAATTTTTTTCTTTCTCGTAGCAGCAATAGTTTATATTTGTGAAACCATGACCACGCTGAAAATTTCAGCCCAAAATTTAAATATTTAAACGTCGCTCAAGAATTTTTAATGTTTCCGAGTACTGTCTCTTGGATGTTTTCGAGCGACCCTTGAATATTAATAATAAAGCTTCTCAATTTTTTTACCATGAATTTGTATCATAATTAATAAAAATACAACCCGAGAAATAGAAATAATAAGTTATTTGCATACTTTTTCATTTTTTAATTCAATTTGTAGGTTTTTTCGCTTTTTCAAAACTTACCAAATTTTATCGTTTAAGACTGTCCTGTATATTTTCGGTTATGCAAAAGTTATATTGAAGTGAAATGACAATAATTTAGTTATAAAAACTAATTCAAACTATTAGTTACATATTATCAGTTAATATTCAAAATTCTTGAGCGAGGTTTAAATATTTAAATTTTGGGCTGAAATTCTCAGCGTAGTTATGATTTCACAAATATAAACTATTGCTGCCACGAGAAAAAAAAAAATTTAGAAATAAAAATCCGAATTTCGATTATTTTTGATATTTTCAAAATTCGTGAGCGACCTCTTAAAAATTTTTTATCGAGCTGATTTTTTGAGAGGCTTCTTAAAACATCGTAAACCAACAAATTTTCATGCGAGATCGAAAAAAAAAAAATAGTCGGTTTTTTTGGGCCACCCTAATGAATATATGTTTTTTACATATATTGGATTATATATTTTTAATAATATATTGGATTATATATTTTTGATAATATATTTCTTTTTACATAATGTTTGATATTTCTCTACACAGAAAAAACAGTTAACTTGGTTCAAGAAAAAAATTGTCTTCCGAATTTTCTTTCTTGATTCAATAAAAGTAAAACACTTGATTCAAAAACTTTTTTTTGGTTCAAGACAGTAAATTCTCTTGCTCCAAAAAAATTTATTTTTAAAGCGAAATTGAAAATTTCTTAGTTTAAGAAAAAAAATTCTTGGCTAAAGAAAATAAGTTATTTCTTGCCAAAAAATTAACGTTTTGAACGAAAAAAAGTTTAACTTCGGCCAAAAAACTTTTTCTTGCCCCAAGAAAAAAAAATTTCTTACTCCAAAAAATCAAAGTTTTGAACGAAAAAAAGTTGACTTGGGCTCAGAAAAAATTTCTTGGCCCAAGGAAAAAATTTTCTTCCTCCAAAAAATAAACGTCTTGATTAAAAGAAAAAAAACTCTTGGGCCAAGAAAAAAATTCTCTTGCTCCGAAAAATAAATTGCTTAAGTGAAAATAAAAGTTGCTTGGGCCAAGAAAAAAAAATTTCTTGCTCCAAAAGTTTGCTTCTTCAATAAAGACTTAAATTTTTCTTAGTCAAAAATCTATTCTCTCTCCGACGGGTTGACGTATTAATTCTTTTTTTTTTTTTTTTAATCTGAAACGTAATTGTTTTTTTTTTTTCCGAGCAAAATTATTCAAGACTTGAATTTCAAGTAAACTTTAATATTAAATATTAAAGTCATGATGTATTATAGGATATACTATAGTACAATTCAAAAGGGTACTTGTAGTTCTGTCAAATGACAGAAGAGTACTCGAATAAAATCGTCATGAAATTTGGAATATAAAACTTCTGAAATAAATGTCTTTCCAGGGACACTACATGTCGTAGGCGCGATCTCGTGGCGAGCACCGAACTACTCCCGCTGCTGCTGTCTAGCACCGGTGACTTTCCCCTTCTCTATATCGATCTTTTCTCCCAAGAAATTTTTTCTCTTGGCTTGAGCAACTTTTGTTTTCTTGGTCGGAGAATACAAAAATTCTTGCGTGAAAAAGAATAGCACTTGTTCCGAGAAATTTTATTTTCTTTAACCAAAAAAATGCAATATTGCTACAAAAAAATAATGTATCTTGCTCCAAAATAAATATCTCTTACTTTAAGAAATATAAACTCTTGGAACAAGTGAAAATTTTTTGATTTAAGCGTAAAAATATGTTGACGTGAGAAATAAAATTTTGATTCAAGATAAAAATTTGAAGATAATTGTTTACTTGAGGCAAGTAAATTTTTATCTTCCGAATCGATCAAAAAAAAATTCTTGAATCAAGAATATTTTCCTTGATTCAAGTTAACTGTTTTTTCTGTGTATATATATTATCTCATATAATGCTCAATATATTTTTGTCATATATGGATGGTATATATGTAATTTATAAAGTATAATATAATAAAATTTATATATATTTGGACTCATATAATTAGTGATGTATTGTCTGTATATAATTGATCATACATAGAAGAGCTTATATGTTTAAATCTATGGTTTGCGGTATATTGAAGTTATATTTTTCCAATATATTAAACATTATATTTTTCTCGATATATTGAAAATTATAGTGTTTCTATATCTATATTTTTTGAGAAACTGCCCGATAGCATAGAAATGAAAATTACAAACTAATATGCATGTTTTTTATCATGTAACATACCATAGTACGAAAAATATGTATAGTGCCATATATTTTGCAATATGTCGGACGTTATACATTGCAAAATATATGAAGTACCATATATTTTGCAATATACTGGAAAACATATAAAAAATATACATCATACTGTATATTAATAAATATACTGCTTCCAATACAATGTATCGATATATAATAAAATATACCAAGATATATATGCTAACCATACATCAAAAAAGTTATATTGATAAATATATTGTAGCAATATATTTTTTTTCAATATATTATCATATATTAATACGGCAAAAATATGAATATTATTTTATATATTGTGCAATATATCACATTAAAATATTCATATATTTTAAAGTATATTTTTTCACATATAAATTTTTTTTCATGTGGGTATACCCGCATAAAAAAACTTTATATGTGAAAACATATATGATAGAATATATGAATATTATAATGTACAATATATAAAATCATATTTAGATTTTTGCCGTATTAATATATGATAATATATTGAAAAAAAATATATTGCTAGAATAAATTACCAATATATTTATCAATATATGACTTTTTTTATGTATGTTTTACATATATATTTTAATATATCTTTTTTTATATTGATATATTATATTGAAAGTAGTATATTAATTAATATATAGTATTTTTTATATTTTTTATATATGTTTTCCAGTATATTGCAAAATATATGATTTCCAGTATATTGTAAAATATATGGCACTTTTTTTACTTTTCTTAGGTTATTGCGTTAGTTATTCAGTAAATGTAAGGTCAATGAAAAGAAAAAAAAAAATAGTAAATTTGGCTTTTTTTGTGGATTTGTGTAGAAATTGAAAAAGTATATTGAAAAAATAAAATTTTCAATATATTGCGAAAAATACAAGTTTTAATATATTAGAAAAATATAATTCCAATATACCGCTAACCATATATTTAAACATATATATTCTTTCATATATAATCAATTATATAGAGACCATATACCACTAATTATATGAGTCAAAATATATGGAAATATATATTAAGTTTATTATATTATACTTATAAATTATATATATACCATCCATATATGACAAGAATATATTGAGCATTATATGAGATAATATATATAGAAAAATACAAAACATTATATACAAGTAAATGTATTATTATAAATATATAATCCAATATATGTAAAGAACATATATTTTTCAATATAGATATTTTTGCCGCTATATATTTATCACATATTCACCATATATTTTTTTATATACTTTTAACAATATATAGCTTTTCCATGCGGGTATTACATTGCAATATTTATATACTTTTCAGATTTGGAATTTTCACGCGGGAAAAGAGAACTGTGTTCAAAAAATTTATTGTTAAATTTGTAAATTATGTCCTTCTAAAATATATATGACCATAAGTATTTTAAGTTTATTTAAGAGTGTTGATGATATGAAAATTCGTATCAGTTCTCGTGGAAGTGAAGCTGAGCGGCATTCAAGGTCATTAATTTTTTCCGGTTTCGATTAGAGCGGAGCCGAACTACGTTACTTGAGGCTATAAAAACTACTACCCAAAAAGTTTCATAAAGAAATTTATACCGTATTAAATAATAACATAATAAAAATATATGTATATGTATATATTACACTACAATCTGATAATACGCGACTTCAGACGCTTGGCTCACTCTCACGTAAATTGAAATTTTCTCTGCAATTATAAATGAGACAAAAATATCGCTCGTAAGTAGATTGTACTGTACAATAAAATAACTTAATTGTCTTGTCACTTTTAATTTCCATGTGACTAAGGCAAATAAAAACTATCTTCCCATACGGTTAGTGTATGAGAACCTTGATATTACTTAGAGTGGGGATCTACCATCCGTAAAGCAGACAGAAAAAAAAATGGGAGCCGTATCATGTCTCCCATGGACGAACCTATGACGTCACTTACTGCGGAAATACATCAATTTATACATTTAGCATTGTCAACCAACATGTCAAGTATGTACGTTTTTTTTTTTTTTGTGTTTTTTATTTTTTTGAAGCCAGCGCTCATTAATTCATTGCAGCACAATGTGTCATCAATAGACCTAATTTAAAAGTGTGAAAATATATGCAATGTATGTGTACTTGAATAATTCTTCAACTAATGTATATTGACTTTGTTAATGATACATGTGTTGTGCGTACAAATTAATTTACAAGTCATTTTTATAGATAGCAAAAAATATTGTGTATCTGTGTTAAATTTTTTGAGCTGATTACTTTTTGTTAAATCGACACATTTCACTGAGTTACTTTGTAATTTCGAATTGATCTGCTATTTAACACTTTAACAATATTACTTATTACACTGAGAAACAATAAGATTTTTCACCAGGAATTAGAACATAAATTATGTTAAATACGCAGTTAAAAAATTTGTGTTAAATTCAACACAAATTGTATGTCCCAGACGGTCCACTCAATTTGTTGTGTTAATTTAACACATTATACTTGTGTCAAACAATAATACAGGTTCAAAACTTGTTGAGATCAGATCACACATTCAACTTTAGTTAAATTTGCACTTGATGGTGTCAAATAATTGACACAAAATATTCAACCATTGAATTTTTATACACAAGAACACAAAATTTTCAACTGTGTATACTAGACTGGGCCAAAAAAATTGACTATTTTTTTTTCATAGCTATATCGAAAATATTATTCAGAATGACAAAAAAAAAATTTCATGAAAGTTTGAGCCCTTAATATTAATTTTAAGAGATCTATCATCGCGATTTTTAATTTTAATTCATAATTTGATGTTTTACGTCGGAATTGCTAAAATATTGGAGTAAAAAAAATTCATTTTCACTTATTCTTATGTAAAATTGAATTCCCTACGAAAAAAGTCTGATTGAAAATTTTCGTCAGACAAGCCGCTTCCAATTAATTAAGCTTAATAAATTGATATATTTTTTCGATTTAACATTTTTACTTTTGAATTTTGTAACTGACGAATCAATAAATATCTAATAAAGACCATGACAGATTTTTGAAGGAAATTTAATGCTCTGTAAAAAAGGTCTCTTAACATTTTTTGCTAAATTTACTCTTTTGAAAATTATTCAAGGTTGAATTTGAGTCAAAACGATTTCATTGTTTCCTGTTCATTTAAATTAAAAAAAATTATCAATAATTAAAAATTTTAATTATAACATTCATTCCTTTGAATAAAAATTATGTTATCAATTCAAAATATAAATTCTAATGATTTTCTTTTTGATGATTTATTTTGAGCCCAAATATCGACCTCGCATAGCTTAATAATGCTTTTTTTAAAAAAGTTTTATGAATCTATCTTTATTTTTGTCTCTTTGCGGGCCCGTCGATTCTTCAGTTCCTTCATTCCAGACAGAGTTTAAAAAATTTATTATCAAATAAGTACACGGAAAGAAAATTATGCGAACTTTAGCTATGCATTATGGGAATAGTTTCCATAATGGTATAGGAATTGTACACATACTATTATAGGGACGGTCCCCATAATATATGGGAACCATTCTCATGATATGAGAACTATTCCCATAATATTATGGGAATAGTTCCCATACTATTATAGGAACCATTCCTGTAATGTAATGGGAATGGTTACAATAATTTATGGGAATGATTTCTACAAAATATCGGGTTCATTTTTATATATTATGGAAATGATTCCTATAAGATATATGAACCATTCCTATAGTAATAGGAACCATTTCTATGATGTTATGGAAATGGTTCCTATAATGTATGGGAATGATTCCTATAAGATATAGGAACCATTCATATAGTAATAGGAACCATTTCTATAATGCGATGGGAATGGTTCCTGTAATGTATGGGAATGATTCCTATAAGACATAGGAACCATTCATATAGTAATAGGAACCATTCCTATAATGTGATGGAAATGTTTTCTATAATGGTATGGAAATGGTTCCTATAATGTATGGGAATGATACCTATACGATATAGGAACCATTCATATAGTAATAGGAACCATTTCTATAATGCGATGGGAACGGTTCCTATAATGTTATGGGAATGGTTCCTATAATTAATGGGAATGATTCTTATAAAATATAGAATTCATTTCTATATATTATGAGAATGATTCCAATAATATTACAGGAACCATTCCTATAATAATAGGAACCATTCCTATAATATTATGGGTGGAAACCCCATAATTATAGGAACTGTTCCTACAATTATGGGAAACATTCCTATAATTATAGGAACTGCTCCTATAATTCATGGTCATAATTCCTATGTTGGTATAGAAAAAAATTTCATAGAATTATAGAAACCGTTTCCATAATTTTTTTTCCGTCTCGTATTTTTTGAATAAATTAAACGCTCGTTCAACAATTATCCGGTGCTGAATATTTCAAATTCCAAAAATATATATTTAATTTTCGATTAAAATAATTAACATATTCAACTGACTGTCAAAAATTGTATACAACTATGTATTATAATGGGAATTTTCATTCAAATGTTCTGGTAAGTAATAATCTAATAATTATATCCAATATAATTAAATTTTACGTTTTTTTAAAAAGTGACCACCTGGCTTAGACTGAATACAACAATAATATTTATAAAGACTATAGTGTAAAAATAAATTTACCTATACAAACATCGTTGATAAGAGTCAACTATTAACTTTGACTAATTCCTATGAAAATACATAAGATCAAACGTCGTAGTATACTGCGTCTTAGCCTGACGCAAATCGATCGGCGTCAAAGAAGAGTTTGCTCCACCTTCTGGTCTGACAATTAAAATACTTTTGCAAAAAATGGTCGCTCCTGTTGATTTCAAAAATCACTTCGAAAAATGTAGATGTCTTCAGAAAAATTAATCGTTAAATTTTTTTCTAAAATGATTATATATTTTTTCAATCCACTTTTTCGAGGTCAGCTATTGAAATATCGTTTTAGCAGCAACAAATCAACACTTTTCACTGCACTCAAACACAACTTTTTTTTTATCGGAATTTATAAACATTTTTCTTTTTCGTAGACTTAAATTTGATAGAATTAGGCGCCAAATTCGGAAACGCGCCATCGCAAATTATATTTAAGACAAACAACACATTTTGAAATTTGACTTTGCACATTCTTGGATAATTTTGCCAGCATTTGTGAGTACATGATATTTGCGCAGCTCTGCTTCTGCGTCTAGGGGATGAAATTGAACTGGGCGTCGCCATTACTCTGAATTAAAAAAATTGAGCGTCAAACAGTGATGGCGCTGATGTTTAGGTGGGGATAAATACGCCGTGACGAATCAAATGATAATAAAGCACTTATTAGAAAATTTTAATTAAAGATTAAACAACTTAACAAGACTTGATTAAAATATTTAACAACAAGAGAACGTCAACACACCCAATCTTCTTGGCAGCATGTCATAGACTGCTCGAAATATTGCTGGATAGATCTCTCTGGTATTCGTATAACATCCATTAACATAAATTATCATTGTCGACCGTTACTGCTACTAAGACTACGTTACCTAAAATAAATGCACAGTAGAGGAACTAGCGTAGATGAGAATTGTTTGATTTTTCTCTAAAAATTTTAGACGCGTCCTGTAGTGAGGTACCGATACTCTCTGACATAGGGAGCTTTCACTTTTCGGGTCATAAATTTTGTCGACTTTAGACGTTTTATGGTCGAGCGAGGGTTCTTTTATAAAATCATATACCTGGAGCGACGGTTTTTTTTTTTTCTACAACAGAAATGGGAAACAGTCGTATACTGTAAAATTGTAAAATTATTGATATCGTAAATGTTATACTGAAGACATGATAATAATTCAAATATATATGGATTTAATAACTAACGATAAATATGTATATTAGGGTGCGTCATTTTTTTTTTTTTAAGTGCATGTGGAAAAAATCATAGTTTAACACAAAAAAAAATTTTCGCGCAAGAAAAAAAATTCTAATGTCGATTACAGACCTAGCTAATTGAAAAATTCGATTTCCCATTTAAATAACGAGGGAAATTTTTTTTTCAACTTTGAGTATTCTTAACTCGTTAACGAATCAATAGTTCGAATAGACTAAAATGAATTTTTGTAGGAAATTTAACGCTCTACAAAAAAGGTTTCTTATCATTTTTTCAAAAATCCATTTGTTCAAAAGTTATTAAAGCTCGAAGTAAAGTTGGAGATCTTTTAACTTTTCCGGCGAAACTATCAGACTTATCATAAAATGTTGTGAAGTCTTTTTTGTTGAAAATTTCATTTTCTACAAATTATTATTCGTAAAGTTTTTTCAAATTCCGCATTGTTTTCTAGTTATTTTCATTTTAATTTCAAGCTCTTCAAAAAGTAGTGTTCTGATCGATTTCATTAACTCGACATTGAAATGAAAATAACTAGAAAACAATGCGGAATTTGAAAAAACTTTACTGATAATATTTTGTAGAGAATAAAATTGTCAACACAAAAGACCCTGCAACATTTTGTAATAAGTCTGATAGTTTCGCTGAAAAAGTAAAAAGATCTTTAACTTTATTTCTAGCTCTAATAACTTCTGAACACATGGATTTATCAAAAAATGACAAGAGACCTTTTTTGTAGAGCATTCAATTCCCTATAAAATTATGCCTTTGCATTTTTCTTTCGACGCATCGTCAGCTAGTTATAAAAACTAGAAGATGCAAAACCAATTTTTTCCATGTTATTCTTATGGAAAATATAGAAGTGCGATGTGGAACTTCGTTAATATTAAGAGCTCTAATTTTGACAGGCGTATTTTTATATCTAAATTAAACTTTTGAACCTGTTGCGAGAAAAAAAAATAATTTTTTTTTTTTTAAACACCCTAATGTACATTACTCAAAAATGTTTTTTTTTTTTGTTCATAAAATATATTACAAGTGACACTATATTTTTAGCGAGCAATATTCAGCAACGTAGAAACAATTTTGATTTATATATAGCATAATAAAGCCGTGTATAATGGAATAACCAAAAGACATGCGTTATCTTTGAGTAGAATTTATTCATGTTTTCAGAATACATATTGAAAGTATAATTTTATAATTATAATTTTCCAAGTTACTATGGATAAATTAAAAGATTGAAAAAATATTCTTGCAATTAATTTAATTAAATTAGAGGTAGAAAAATTTTAATATATTTTTAGGACGGAACTTTCCGCTGAAAAAACATTGCAACTTTGTACTGTCATAACCCTGGTTAAAAATACTGATAGAAAAGAATTCAGAAGCGGCCACTCCATGCAAACTTTATATCTATATATACGAACAAAAGAATTGAAATTATTAAAAAAAATTCGAATTTCATCATTCTTAATTCTTTTCAATCAGTATTTTTAACCAGGGAAAATTTTTAAAAGTCAAGCAGAAAATTATGAAAATATTAACTCGTCTTGATAAGACGTAACTATTTGTTTATTATCATTACAATGTAAACCAATCCACTATAAATATCATGCATAAATGTTGACCATAGAACTCAGATTAGATCTTCCGTATAAAACGTCTGTGGAGAATAGAAACTCTAGTCTCTATTCTCCATGAAAACGTCCTTGATACAGATGTGCTGGTCAAAATGTCTATGATAATATCGACTGTCTATAAATTAAATTTATTCTGATATTATCTGAAGTCGGTAACTAAGCTACGGTAACTAAACAAGAAAAATCTAGATTGACAAATGATATCCCTGATAGCCAAGTTGGCCGCAAAAGTCGGCATTTATATAAGTTGACGGCAACTTTCCGAGAAACTTGTCGACAACTTTCAGCTTGTGTAACTGTTGCCGACAACTTGTCTACAAGTTGCTCAATAACTTGGTGACAGGTTGCGGCAGTAGATTGTCGCCAAGCTTCTGAGCAACTTATTGTAGTCAACAATTACACAAGCTGAAAGTTGTCGACAACTTGTCGTCAAGTTGGTCGCAACTCAGGTACACCAACTTTCTGATCAGAAACTTTAGCTATCAGGGTAGTTTGACTCCAGTATATCGCCAACTTGGCTTTCGGGGAAGACATCTAATATTTGACTACTTGAATAATTTATTTTATCTTGGTAAAGTAGTAAGCATCCCACAGATATACCATCTTATTTGTTGTAGCAACAAGTTTCATACCACACTGTCTAGATGGCGACAATGGTTACCTGCGTTAATATCCCCGGACAAAATATCCCCGACAAAATATCCACGACAAAATATCCCCCGACATAATATCCACGCGACAAAATATCCCCGCGACAAAATATCTCCAGTCAAAATATCTCAGGATAAAATATCTTCATGACAAATTATATGTAGACAAAATATCCACGAATATTTACGTTGACCAAAATTTTTAATAAAAGCAATTTAAAATAATAAGAAAGAAATAAGTATAAAACGTTAAAGATTATATTGAACTTCTTTACTAACATTAATAAAAATAATTGAATTGAAATACAAAAAAACGTAAACTTATTGATTAATTTAATTACTGTAAGTAATATAATCTATTATCAAATATTAGTAATTACCAACTATTTAAGGTCACTTTTCATCAATAGTTTTAGTCAAATTTAATATTAATCATAAATATCTGAATGCATCCGTTTGCAATAAAATTGTGCTCTTTTTTCAGAGGTTTTGGGTAAGTGTAATTACAAAAATATATTAACACACATACATGCAATAGTACGTGTTCTTTTTTTCAAGCATTTTGTGTGTGTGTAAATACATAAATATCTGAATGCATCCGTTTGCAATAAAATTGTGCCCTTTTTTCAGAGGTTTTGGGTGTGTGTAATCACAACAATATATGAAGTGTGTGTGTAAATACAAAAATATCTTAACGCATCCACTTGTAATAAAATTATGCCCTTTTTTCACAAATTTCTTCATCGATTATTCAACGATAGGGATATTTTGTCAACATATATTTTGCCATGAAGATATTTTATCCTGAGATATTTTGTCTGGAGATATTTTGTCGCGGGGATATTTTGTCGCGTGGATATTATGTCGGGGGATATTTTGTCGTGGATATTTTGTCGGGGATATTTTGTCCGGAGATATTAACGCGTGTCACCGGCGACAATATATAAATCGTTCTAAATATATTCTAAACCAATGATCATGGCCGAGCGCTCTAAGGCGTAAGACTTAGGGCTCTCGAACTTGTTTACTGGCCGGGCGTGGGTTCGAATCCCAGTGATTGTCGAAAGAATTTTTCACAAAAACGTTGTGAGGTCTTTCGGCCCTGGGATTCATCCCGTCGCCGACTTTGGAATTTGACTGGTTATAAAATGAATTTGAATTTGATATGAAAACTGTATTCGACTAAGTGGCTGGACATGGGATTACCCGAGGCGTAATTATATATATAGACCTTGAAAAAAAAAAATATATAATCTACTTCAACTGATATTATGTGATTTCAGAAGTTAGGATGGATAAGCTTGCTTAGATCCAAAGCTGACGTGCGAAACATTTCAAAAATCTAGATCCAATAGATTTTGTACTTTTCATTTGGTTTTTTTAATTTTATTTCGCGAAAAACGTTCGAAAAAAGCGGCATACAAATGTATTCACAACAATTTTTTCGAGCTCAAGGAGCTCGAAAACAGTGGAAGTTTTTAGGCTGGCCCGCAGGGTCAACCGATAGACCACTTTTTAACTTCCCGCTCAGAAAATTGCAAATTTTCAAAAAAGGGAAGTTATTGGTTTCGGTCCGATTTTCGAAAATCGAATTTCCATCAGATGTCAACGTTTCGAGGTCTTAGGAAGCTATTCTGACTATTCACGGATGGACGTCCGAGTGTGCGTGTGTGTGTGTGCGTGTGTGTGTGTGTGTGTGTGTGTGTGTGTGTGTGTGTGTGTGTGTGTGTGTGTGTGTGTGTGTGTGTGACCTTTTTTTTGTCCGACGATATCTTTGGAACGGATCAACCGATTTGAACGTACTTGGTAGCAATCGAAAGGGCGCACCAAAACTTAGAATTGATTAGATTTTGAGGTAGATCGGTCTTGTAGTTTACAAGTTATACGAAAAATAAAAATTAAAAATTTTTTTTGTTTTTGGTTTTTTCCGTATAACTTATAAACCACTTGCCCGACTCACTTCAAAATGTAATCAGTTTTAAGTCTTGTTGAGCCCTTTCGATGGCCATCAAGAACGTTCAAATCGTTTCATTCGTTCCAAAGATATTGTCGGACAAAAATTATAAGATTGCAGTGAAGGTATGGTCCACAGGCCTAACAAATTTTTGAGCTTAAAGAGCTAAAAAATTTACAAGTAATAATGTTTCCGAGCTCCCTGAGCTCGGAAACAGCGGAAATTTTTGGGGCTGGCCCGCAGGGTCAGTCGGTTTTTAGATTTTTTTTTTAAGGATCAGAGCTCATCAGAGATCTTCGACGATTTCTATGAATTTCCAGAAGTTTTCGTAGATCTGAAAAAAATCCTGGCAACTGCGAGATCTACCTCGATTTTCGAAGACCTGCAGATCATCGTCATATATCTAAATTTTTCTTTCCAAGTGCATGGGCTCGACTTAATTCATAGTAATAATGATAATAATTATATAAGATTACAATGGATTTATCGAACTTGTTGTTCTTGTCGGATTCGTTTTACAACGTATTAAAAACAAGTCATTAAATAGAATTAATTAATTTAATTTAAAAAAAAACACTACGATTTATTCATCATTAGTTGGCAATTATCGAAAGAAGTATCAATCATAAAGATAAATGTATAAAGTTATTGTTTTTATTTTAAGTAATTAGTTCATTTCATCAAACGTGTTTTAAAGGCAGTGCAGACATTAAATTACATGTTGAACTGATCCAATTATATGATCTACTTATTAAACCATAGGTATAGCCAAACTTGGGTAATCCTACCTTGGCCCAAGTCTGGGTTGCCATTGGACAGCCAAGACAGGGGCACCCAGTCTTAGCCCAAGCGCGGGTAATCATTGTAATGGCCAGGACTGAGTACCCAATCTTGAGCCAAGCATGGGCCAATATTAGTGTTTAAAAGCTAGGTTTCCCAGTGCTGGGCCAAGTAAGGCCCCGTCGTTCAACTTTGGCAGCTCCTGCATGGGTATGTATCTAAACATTCTGAAACTTTTGAACAGATTAACTGATTCAGTTCATTGTGATAACATTCGAAGCGACTTATTAATTCCTACAATCCGTCAAAAATGAGGCTTAACCAATACAGCATGTTTGGAGTTATTTAAAGCATAAAATTTTTGAAAAAATGTTTTTTCCAAATAACTTCGGACTTACTCCATAAATTGATCTCAAAATCTTCTCAGCTCTAAAACTCAATAAACTCATAAGTTTCATTGAATACTTCCAAAAAATTTTCGGTGTTAGAGGCTAAAAAACTGCATCGAATACCAGCTCAAACGTTAAAAACGGTCTTTTAGTTCAAAAGATATCGCCAATTAAGTATTTAAAAAGCAGTATTAATAAACAATAATGGCTTAAATTTATCTAAAGTAATTTACAGTGTAGAGATAATTCGCGTGCTTAAAGGTAAAAGGGCTTATAACAATTTATGCGCCCTTTTACCTTTGCAAAGGTAAAAGGGCGCATAGTTTTTTTTTTATTGCCAATCGAGTAGTAGACACATTCTACGCTCAAAATTGAAAAAAAAAAAATTGAAAGGTAAAAGGGCGTATGTCTTTAGTTATACGCCCGTTTACTTTTAAGAATTCGAAATTTTGGTGATCTAAAGGTAAAAGGGCGTATCATTTTTTTTTCGGCCAGCTCACAAAAGAACATATTCGTAGTTTAAAAATTCGTAATTCTGCAGAACCAAAAGAGCGTATAAAAAAAATTTTTTGCTCCAATCAATGTAAAAATGTTGAAAACATTAAAATTTAAGAAAAAATTTTTTTAAAGTCATAAGGGCGTATCCTGTTTTTTCGGTTTAGTATCAGTTATAGGTCAGAGATGGCCATCGCCATCGTCAGGATCATCTGTACCTAAGATTATAAAAAAAAAGATTTTTTAATTTTTTTTACAACATAACTTGATAATAATGAAAAAATTTATAAACTATTATCATCGCTGAAAACTGGACTTTGATAATACCGATGAAAAAAAAAAAAAACAGAAAATAGAAAATGAAACCTTGATTGAAAAATGAAAAAATGCAGCTTTGAAAAATTAAAAAATCTAAAAGTACATTTTATTAATTTGGTTAAATCAATTTTCACTGCACTCATAGAATTTAGAATTTTTTAAATGCATTTTTTTCATTCTCAAATTATACATATTTTGTACATCAATCGTTGAATTTAAAAAATTATAACAAACTTAAGATTCGATCAAAATTAAATAAAGAAATTTGGTTTTTTACTTAAATAAATATTTGTTCAGATAAATTAAGGTATGGAGTGATAATTTTTATTACCCTTGCAATTTTTTTTCTTACGACTTATGACTTTAAAAAAAATTTTTCTTAAAACTAAAAGAACGTATAACAAAAAAAATTTTTTTTTGTTTTTTCCATAGATTTTAATGTTTTCAACATTTTTACATTGATTGGAGCGACAAAAATTTTTTTTATACGCCCTTTTGGTTCTAGTAACGCGTTCTTCAACATTTGGTATAAAAAATACGATTTTTTTTTATGCGCCCTTTTACCTTTAAGTAGTACTTTTCATAAAGGTGAAAGGGCGTATGTCTTGAGATACGTCCTTTCACCTTTAGGATACCAACTTTTTTTTTTTCACAGATTTTTACGTTTCAGACAATTTCAAACCGAATGGCAAAAAAAAATTTTTTTATACGCCCTTTCACCACAAATCCCTATTAACCCTTAGCTATAAGCCCTTTAACCTTTAAGCACGCGAATTATAATTTGTAATTGAATTTCCGAAGAACATGATCTTCTGCGTCAATGTAGAGTTAATGAACTTCTAATGAATTGTACAGCCCCCCCCCCCCCCCCCCCCGAAGATATCAGACTCAAGCGCTTTATTACCTACTATTAATAATCGTGGTCAATTTATGACGTCGAATACTCCTGTTTTTTTTGGTCTCAGCGACTATATGAAGTCAGCAGTATGAATCCAGTTCAATTCAGTTCTCTAGATACTTATTTCAGTTAACGTTTCATACATTCAAATTGTACATTACTAAATTACATGAAGTCATTTTACGAAATGGGTAAGAAAATTTGATTTATTTATTATAAATTTTAAAAAATTTAGCTATGAAATAAATGTTTTCTCTTCATATCATAGCGTCCGGTGTAAATTATTTGATAATTAAATTAATAATAATCGTGATAATCAATGCTGCCACGATTGCCAGTGATGAATCTGCATTGGAACGTTATCTATTTGAAGATGTGATGATAAGTCCAAATACTCCGGTTTATTATCTAGAATCTCTCGTTAAAGACAAAGCAAATTTGATGACACAACTAAATGTAAGCTGATATGAATAAAAACTATGTTATCTTAATTTTACCACGGGTCAAAAATGAACCGTGATTTCGACTCGCTCCACCTTATTTTCTTTTGAAGTTATCGATTTGCCGATGATATTTCGATAAGATCTCTCTCTACTTTTTCAACTTGAATTAAATTTTTTTCAATTTTTTGAACTTTTGTCATCTCAGTTTCAACTTAGAGGAGGGTGGGGCAGCGCGGCCCCCTGGCGCTAAGAGGACCCCCTGTAATGTTGATCAAAAACAAATTTTTTTTCTTTTCGTCTAATTACTATAAATCTGATATATTCGCGTGTTGTCAGCCCTATGCATGATACCTGTAGCGAAATGGACCAGCCGAAAATTCTGAAAAAATGATTCTTTCATATTTTTATCATCAAATTATAAAAGAATTAATACATTAATCCATTTTTTGGCTGATCCTTTATAGATGGGGAAATTTGGCCACTAAAAATGTTCGAAAATAATAATTTGTTTTTTAATTGATAAACTTTTTTAAACAAAGCAAAATGATCTGTAACCCAAAAAATTAAAATCCACTTTTTTGGGTTAAAAATAATTACAAACAAGAAATATAAAATTGTTTTTTTTTTATTAAGCGACAATAAGTAATCAAGCTAATCGTGGAGAACGATCTATTACACCTTAAAAAATTTTTTATGAGAAATATATAACTAAAAATAGTTGTCATGAAAATGAAATACACGGAAAGAAAATTATGGCAGCGGTTCCCATAGTTATTGGCCCAAGCTCAAGTAATCATTGTAACGGCAAAGGCTAGGTTACCCAGTTTTGGCCCAAGTCTGGCTTGCCATTGGATAGCCAAGGCTAGGTAACCCAGTCTTCATCCAAATCCGTTTAATCATAATTACGGCCAAGACTGAGTTCCTAATCTTGAGCCAAGCATGGACCAATATAGGTGTGCCAAAGCTAGGTTCCCCAGTGCTGGGCCAAGTAGGGCACCGTCGTTGCCAAGTGTGGCAGCTCCTGAATAGGAAGCCACAAAAATTATTTCCTTAGTTTTCACTTTTTCGCCTTACATATTGAGTCGAATAAGTCTAAACCAAGTCAATTTCGACTTGATTTCAACTTTTTCGTCTTAAATCGTGACTAAGTAAGCCGATTAAGTCCAAAACCAAGGCGAAAGCTCAATGTATTTTATATCTCCGTAAAACAAAAGTCAAGTTTTTTTTGTGAAAAACGGCGCCAAATTTTGATTCGGTAAACCAAGTCTAAATCAAGTTTTATTTTCGACCCAAGACATCATGATGCATAGAAATTTATATAATAATTATAATATTGCGACATTTTTTCAGGTATTCAAAGCATCTCAGGCTTATGAATATTACAACCATGCTAAAAACGACCGCAGTAGTAAGTACCCTGGGAAAAAACGAAATATAAATTAATAATATAAAAGAACAATTGATCATTATATTTCGTTTCCATTGCAGACACATTCCTTTTAAATATACTACTAGTTTTTGACAATATCGAAGAAAATCCAGAATCCAACGAAATCCGCCATACCAATAAAATCTTACAAGATTTAAATACCGCCGCCAAAAGTTTCAATCAATTAAATGATCCTAAAATAAAATTACATATTGCCGGACTTATTAAATGGAAGGTAAAAAAAATTATACTTGCTATAGAGTTATCTTTGTATCAATTAATAAGTAATATTTTTACATTCAGCATGTAACTACTACGGCTTTTACAATAAGATGCGGGACACCCTCTGCGAGTATTGAGTGTTATAATATGCATCAAACATATGATAGGTTGGATAATTGGTTGCATGAAAATTCTAAAATATTCGGCAGGGTTAATTATGACATGTTCATTTTTCTATCGAAGTCAGTTTTATTAACTATTATTGTCCTTTTAGCAGTCGTAAAACCATTTATACCTATTAACATTCGACTATTTGTTTTTTCTATCAGCAAAGCTATAGATTACCTAATATATGAATTATCGCAAGAAGTGGCGTTATTTAAAAAAAAAAAAAAAATAGATTGCATAAATAGAGATAATGCGAGTAATCAATTGGGCGGACTCCTTCACTGTTAGAAGTATTTATTTGAGACAAATAAGATTTATTAATAGTTAATAAATGATTTATTAAATGCGATTTATTTGAGCCAAATAAGCCATTTCTTAATAGTTAATAAATGGCTTATTTGAATAGAAAGAAATGACACATGAAGTTAAGGTTATGATCTTGAATGGAATGAGTGTGATTGTTAGTAAAAATTTATTATAATATTTCTTTTTTTTTATATTTTTTGTACAATAATTTTTATCTTCAATTAACATTAATTGTGTGTATTATTTTCTTAAAAAAAATAAAATTAAACAGTCCTATAAATTATTTGTCATAACCTTACTTAATTTACTTCATGTGTCATTTCTTTCTATTCAAATAAGCCATTTATTAACTATTAAGATATGGCTTATTTGGCCCAAATAAATCTCATTTAATAAACCATTTATTAACTATTAATAAATATTTTTTTGGCTCAAATAAATACTTCTAACAGTGTTTATTCTGGCCAAGAGAATGTTGATTTGCATTTTGTACAGATGATCGCTTTTGCGTAAGAAAAAATACGTTTTGCTGATAAAAGTTAAATTAATAAAAAAAAAAAAATAAAAAAACATCAACATACACAGGAAGAAGAGAACCTGACTGGTTACTGTCCTGCACCCGACTCAGTACGGTGCTGGACAAAAATACTCGGTTGTGGTGCAGCACCATACCGATTACTGTGCAGAACCTGACTGATTGATGTGCGCACACATCAGTGTTGCCAGGTTGGGGGATTTTCCCCTAAATTTAGTGGATTTTAGACGGCTTGGTGGGAAATCTAGGGGAAACATTTTTTTAGGGGATTTGATCAGGGGATTACAAACTTCCTTAAATTTAAGTTGAAAAAATGAACGAAGAACGATTTCAGTTCAGAACAGAAATTTTTAAAATTTTTTTAATAAATTATCAATGAGAATTACAAACATGCTTCATTATAGATAAAAAAACATATTTTCTTTAAAAAAAAAGGAAAATGGCAAATAATCGTTGTCCACATGTTAAACAGCGTCCTCGTCTGAATTAAATAATTTATTAGAGTTTTAAACAATGTTTTAAAAATTTTAAAAGATTTTACCTATTAAATAATTTATTAGAGTTTTAAACAATAATTGAAAAATTTTAAAAGATTTTAACTATTAAATAATTTATAAAATATAATACAACTTATTATTTATACTAAGTTTCGTATGAAAATATGTTTTTCATACTTTCTTATCACCTGTACTAAAAAATGGTTTATTTTTTTCGGAAAAAAATTTTAAACTAATAAAACAATAAGACTTTAATGTATTTTTAATCATAATTAAACATATTTTATTCTAAACACAATGTATAGTACATTGATTCTTCAACAAGCTTTACAATATTAATTATAAGATCTTTGATTTAATGATATTAAAGTCAGCAGACATTTTATAAATTTTTTAAGTTTCTAAGAGATAAATTTTTATAAAAAAAAATTATCCCAAAATGTTCATCAAGTTTTTTTAATTTTTTCACCTGCAAATTTTTAAATTATATTTATATAATTTATTTATTAAAAAAAACAAATTCAAAAAGTCATCAGACGTCTGATAATTTCAGTCATTTAATTTAGGGGATTTTATTTCAATCTAGGGGATTTTACGCGGGCGTTTAGGGGAAAGTAGATGAGTCCATCTGGTAACACTGCCACACATAAAATATCTATTAAAAGTTTTTACGAAGCTCATCAATTTTAACCTTACTTATTTTCATGAATGGATTTAATTTATGAAAGAAAAATTATTGACTGATTTAGAATTGAAATTAAATGGCATTTTGTTGCGCTTTTTAAAAAATATTTCATTTACAAAATTACTGAAAACCCTATATCACGTGAACGACGAAATTGAGTCACGTAACTAAAAGGACCTTTTTTGTAGAGAATCAAATTTCCTGAAAAATCGTTACCAACATTTTTACACGGAAACATTAGAACCCGAGTAGTTATTGTTCTGTGTCACCGGGATTCGAAACCACGACCTTACGAATGTGAAGCAAAACCACTGCCGCACTGCTACTCGAACGCTTACGATCAGTTAGAAATATCTTTATCTATTTAGAACGCAGCTATTATTGTAACAATATTATCATGCTAAAGAATTATGCTCATTCGAAGTTACATATTTAAAGTATGGTAGGCCTTGGAGGGTTAAAATACCATTTTAAAAAGGTAATTTACTTCTTCATACGCTACTTCTACGACATCGAGGACTAAAATCCCTTATTACATTCATTGACAAGTCCAAGATCGAAAGAAATGAGGCTTTTGAGGTTCAAACTACTTTTTTAATTTCGACTCGGGTTAACACAGTAAATTTTGCCATCTTGCATAGTAAATTTCCCTATGCTACATAGTAAATTTTCCTATGTAACATAATAATTTTGCCCAGCATAATATAATTTAAATCTACAAAGATCTACACTGTAAAAAACCACCGGGGTAAGTCCAAGCGGTGTCGGTGTTAAAATTGGCGGTGTTAAATTTCAACACCGAAAACGGTGTGAAAATAACGCCACCGCCTCGAGTCAAAATATTAGACGTAAGTTGAATACGTGAATTGAACGTTTTTAACGTTTTGAAAGTAAATTGAACGATTTTTTTGTATTTTGGTTCGTAAAAAATTGGTATTTTCATGAGTAATGATTTTAGTTAAATGATAACATTAATTAATTTATTTCAATATTTGTAATCACAATTTTCATAACCTTGATATCATAATAGGGGAGGGTGGGGCAGAGCGGCCCCCATGGGGCAGAGCGGCCCCCCTGAAATTTTGACCAAAAAAAAAATTTTTTTTTTTTGTCGACTAATTACTATAAATCAGATATGTTTGCGCATTTTTACTCCTACGCATGACATTTGGGGCAAAATGGACAAGCCCAAAATTTTGAAAAAGTGATTTTTTCATATTTTTATCGTCAAATAAAAAAAAATTATTATAATTCCACATTTCTAGCCCTACGCATAACACCTGGGGCAAAATGGACCAGCCGAAACTTCCGAAAATAGTATATTACACACTGAGGGAAGTAAAGTAAGAAATGTCTCAGATCACATGTAATTGTTGGCCGAGGCGAAGCCGAGGTCAACAAACATGTGATCTGAGGCTTTCTTATTTACTTCCCGAGGAGTGTATACTATTTTTCTCCTCGACGGAGGCGGAAAGCGGCAACTTCGTTTTGCACAGCGGGACGAAAGTTGACGCTTTCCGCCCGTCGAGGAGAAAAATTATTTTTTCATATTTTTCCGCCATTTCTCTATGTAAGAAGCTAATTTGGTCACTAAAAATTTATGAAAATTAAATTTTTTTTTTGTTAATAAATTTTTGAAATAAAGTAAAATTATAGAATTGATTTTTTTTTTTATTAAATAACAATTAGTAATAAGGTAATCGAGAGTGAACGATTTATCACACCTAAAAAAATTTTTTTTGAGTAACATAAAACCAAAAATAGTTGTCAAGAAAAAGAAATACATTCTTAATGATCAAAACAATTTAAAAAAACAAAAAAATGAAAAAAAAAATTTTTTTATCACTTTTTGAAGGGGGGCCGCTCTGCCCCACAAAAAAAAAAAAATTTTTTTCAGAATTTTGGCAAAATGTCCATAAATTTGTTCGAAATAGGACAAAAGTAAAGTGATCCTATGGTTGAAAGCCACAAAAAATAATAATTGGCTTAGGGGGGCCGCTCTGCCCCACCCTCCCCTATATGAAAAGATATAATAGTGTTAGGTAGAGGTATGAACTAAAAAAATTTTTTTTTTCAAAATACGAATTTTTTATTTAAGAGCCAGAAAGGCGGATAACAAAATTTTATGGAATTGACGTGATTATAATCCAGGAGTACAAAGTCGATGATAAAAATTTTTTGGAGTGCTTATGTTTGCTTATTGTAAGTCTAAATAGGTTTTAGATACGTTTTCGATTTATGATACTCCAATACACGTTTTGAATAAGTTGAAAGCTGTCAAATTGAGTTTTTAATGTCCAAAACGTTTAATTTACGTTCAAAACGTTAAAGTCGTTCGATTTACGTTTAAAACGTTTAAAACGTTCAATTTACGTTTAAAACGTTAAGAACGTTCAATTTACGTTTAATATTTCGACTCGGTGCCGGTGTAAATACTCTGTACCGGTGTTAAAATGACCCCGCCGCCGGTGTAGATATTCTTTACCGGTGTTAAAATATTTTACTTTGTGAATATTTTTACTTACTCGATCACTATACTTGTTAATAAATAATATTCTTTATTAATTATCATAAAGAACTGACATTTTTTGTGTTTTATAATCTTTAAAGTTAATATAAGCGGACGCGGTTTACCCAGCTCTTACACCGATTTTACTCCGCTGTTACACCGGTTACCCTGATTTAACACCGGTATTTTTAACACCGGTAAATTACTCTTCCTACACCGGTGTAATTTTATTTTAACACCGGGCGGAGTTAAAATGAGTCTATTTTTAACACCGCCCTTTTTACAGTGTAGATCTTGCATCTTCTAATCGACCATTTGAATCTCTAATAGTGTATAATTTTTTTTCTTGTATCATCCAACCTTTGTGCGATGATAACACTAAAAAAAAATTAGACACAGGTGCTGTCCAAAAATATGACTGCAATAATCCTTCTACGTTAGTGGAGTCTTTTGGTGCAATCGTTCAATATGACACCTTCTTTAGCTTGCATGTTACTCCCTTAAAATGAACCAGTGAATTTCACTGGTTGAATCAGTGAACGTCGCGCTCACTGGTTTCAACCAGTGAACTAAAAATATGTAAACGCGCGGGTACAGCAGCATTCTGTACATGAGTATATTTAAGTGTTTTATTATGTCAATAAATAAGTAATATTTATTGATTATCTTCATGTAATATTTTAACTAACTTTTATATAACAATAATAATTATATGACACAATTTTTACAGAGTTTAAAAATAAATAACTTTGGAGTAATTTCAATAGCTTGGAGCTAACCTCAAAAATGAATGACATAATTTTAAAATTGAACAATATAAAAGCCCATTGAAAATGGAAACAAATTCAATTTTTATAAATCCTAATAAATTTTATTTATTTTATTACAAAATAATTTTTAATTAAATATAATTGTTATTAAGACTCTTTTTGTTTGACTTCACTTTGTTCATAAATAAACGTTTATAATAAAATAAAATTAATCTAACCTATTGTGTTTATATTTACGTAGTACACCGGCGTATCACTGGTTTAACCAGTGAGCCAAGCGATCATCTTAGTCCACTGGTTGAATCAGTGAATTTCACTGGTTAAACCAGTGAACGCTCGGTTCACTGGTTGAACCAGTGGATTTCACTGGAGAATCAGTGGATTTCACTGGAAAATCAGTGAAATTTCACTGGTTCATTTTAAGAGAGTACACAACTCATCGCCCAAAGGTAATAAGTCATACTAATAACAATCACAGTAAATAAGTATACTAAATATTATACATCATTTGAACTATTTTTCGAAAATGATATATAATATATGTATGCTATGAACTTGCTGCAGGTTCGGTGTTAATGAAGATGATGTACTCCAGTGTGGATCAGGCCATATAATGGATTATCAGACGATAGGAAATAGTTTGACCACGGTAACTACTCGGTCGTGGTCAAACTGTTCACAATTAGCATTTCAGTCCATACCTAGGTGATACTTACATTATATATTTAACACTATCTTGCTTTTATTAAATATGATCAAATAATTAAACCTTAGTTTCATTTACAGTGCACCTGAATATTCATGTTATAAAATGCCAGCTTTCAAGCCGGATAGTGAAGAAGACGATTATCAGTAGCCCTACGACTCAATGTTCCTTTGGTTCATGCAATTCATACCTTTCAAATCAATAATTATAATGTACAAGCTTAAGAAAAGTTTTTTTTTTTGTTTTAATGTATTGTGAAAATCACAATAAAGAAACTACCAAGAATTTAAATGATTAAGGTACCTGCAGGTAATAAGGCTTGTCGGGTAATAAGACCTATTTGACAGAAATGATATTTAAAATAACCGCCTCAGCTAAAGGCTACTCTAGTAAAAGGGTCTTGCATAGAGATGTTACGACAAGTTTATAGAGCCCCGAGACCAGGTTTCTTGTCTTCTATATTTCATCATCCGTCATATGATGTCGTAGTGCAGAAGAAATTATAAAAAACAATCTAGACTTCTGACTCTTAAAAAGGATACTGATAGTTTTAAGTGTTGTTGAAAAAAACAATCTAGTCTTCTGTCTTTAAAAAAGTATTGTGATGATTCATCTCTACACTGTGAAAAATCCGGAGTGAACTCGGATTAGAATTAAATGCGAATTCACTCCGCATTCACTCCGCCACTCGGAGTTCCGGAGTTTTAAAAAAAAATCACTCCGCATGCGGAGTGAATTGGGAGTTTATTTTTGGCGGAGTAACCTCGGAGTGACGTGGATTTTATTTCACTCCCAATTCACTCCGGTCCGGCGTTTTAATACTTAAATAAATTTATGTTATTTTATATTAAACTGCTAAACAATGTGTGTGTGTGTGTGCGAGTGTGTGTTTGCGTGCATGTGTGTGTTTAGGTGTGTGCAGTTGTTTGTGTGCGTGTGTGCGAATGTGTGCTTGTGTGTGTTCGGCTGTGTGCAAATGTGTGCGTGTGTGTGCAAATGTGTGCGTGTGTGAAAATGTGTGCGTGTGTGTGCAAATGTGTGCGTGTGTGTGTGTTTGTGCGAGTGCGCGTGTGTGTCTAAATATGTGTGGGCGTATCAACTGATCAATAATGTAATACGCGAGTTTTTACTTCAATTTTATTGAGTGGAGCAATTTTTTATAAATAATATTTTCAAAACTCCACTCCGGAGTGAATTTCACTCCGAGGGGAGTGAATAATTAAAAATTCATTCACTTCGGATTTAATCCGCATTCACTCCACGAATTTTTTACAGTGTAATACCAATTTTATTAAGTATACTTAAACTATTCCAGTTTGTTTAACCCGTAGGCCTTATTACCCTTCCGTAGTAAAATAAGGCCTATTCGTATAGATTTTGTAAAAGTTCAGTTTTTTATTTGTTTGTAGTATAGATTACCATTACTTCATTATATTTTATGGCTAATGTATTGAAATAAAGATTTATGATACATTTCGATAATTAAATGCAATACTTTCGATTGTATTCAAAATCTCCCTTAGCTAGGCTTTATAACCCGCCGGTACTCTTTAGACTTAGATTTCTTTCATTTCTGTTTTACCATTAAGTCACAATTTAATCTCTACTTTATCAACAATAAACTGTAGCTGAAACAGTTGACACCTAACATACCTCTGTTTATTTGAAAACCAAGTACACTTCCCAGATAGCCAGAGTTGTAGTATAACTAGTTGTACTTCAACAGTTAACATCAAGTCAAGTTAAACTTTGCGTTAACTATTTCATTTGTAACTGTTATCCGCAAACTGCGTTCAATTCGCTCTTAAAGTTAACGCGAATCTATTGCCGGAATTCAACCATAAGTTTAGGTGGAAAAGTTGTATAGTAACTACAAATGTGAAGTTGCGGATGAATTATTGTTAGAAGTTGGCATTATTTTATTTTCTATACTTTGAATAGCAACTGTTAAAGTGAAGTTACATGTATTTTTACTCATTATTTAAGACATAAGGTATTTTATAAAAATAACGTCAAGTTGACATTTGCTACTAACCTAAAAAAAACTGCAGCTGAAATACTGTAAAGTTCAAAATTTGCAATAAATTATTTAAAAAACAAAAAAATATACATTGTGTTTTGAAATTTGTTCTATGTAGATTTGTACATAATTAAAATTAATTTATTATTAAATTAATAAATTAAAAAATTTATTATTTTTAAATCCAAGAATTGATTATTTATAAATAGTAATTTTTATAATGTGCTCATCAGGGTTGTAGTTGATTGATTCAAAAAATTATGTTAATTTATGACATGCATGTAAATTAATCGCTATGTAGCAAAAAGAGTAGAAAAAACAATGAACTATCAACAAACAACAATTTAATGTAATCGTAAGTAAGTATTCAATTATTTTCTTAGTAATTATGACAATATGAAAAATTGAGTATACATATATTAAAAGTATAATATTTTATTTTTTTAGTATCATACAATTGTCAACATAATCATTACATATTGTATGACGTGAAGACCTGTGATTTTCCTCCATCGAGGTAGTATTTTTTTATCTTAAGTAATATTAATATCCCTATAGTTTTATTAGTTAATCTTTTTTTATTTTTAGCTGTGATGCTTAAGAGTTACTCAAATTATTCCTTGGCTGTTCACGTAATAAATTTTCGAAAAGCACTTACGGCAGCGTGTGCTCGAGTAAATAAAAGTGCAGATAGCTCGGGTGAAGAAACGGTGGATCAAGACGGTAAAGAAAATGAAAGTCAGTCGAGAAGTGAAAAGAAAAACGGGAAAAAGAAAGGCAAAAGAATTACTTTAAAAAATGTTCATTTATATTCCAAAAGTGCTGATCAGCCTGTGATTGATCCATCTGTCACTGAGTGATAATAATTTTTATTTCTTATTGTTTATCATGAAACTTAATTGTATCGTTTTCTTTTTATAATATCACTAGTTATTTATTGTTTATTATCGTTGTGTAGGTTTGAAAACCATAAGTAATTGACGTACTGTAAGTTGGTTAATGTGCTCCCTGGCGATTTTAGCGCCACGGTGACCTTACAGTAAAAACACCGTTAAAACACCGTGGAACGACTGTGAAAACGTGGTTGTAATGCAGTGAAATCACGGTATTTTTTGTGCAGTCACGCCACTGTATTCCGACCGCGTTTCCATTGCACTTAAAGAGTGTTTCCACGGTGTTTCGATCGTAAGGTCACAGTAATCTCACGGTGGTTTTACGGTGAAACCACCGTAAAACTACGGTGCGCTCCACAGTGGTTTTCAGCGATATCCACGGTGAGTTTACAACGGCTTTCCGATGGCTTGACAGTTTTTTAACCATGAATTCACCGTATTTCCACAGTCAGCTCATCGTTTCATGATGCGTCCATAAATTTTATAGCGAAAAAAAAAAAAAAAAAAATTAACGCCTACTCGGAGGATCGATCCCAGCGCCTTCGCATTCAAAGTCTGATCTGCTATCCACTGTGCCAAATCACACCCTTGATTGTGGGGATTGATTGTATTTATATAAGCACAAATGAACTTTAGAAAATTAAAGATATTTAATAAATGATTGATTTTCTGATTTGTATTACATTCAATTATATAATTGTTTATAGGGTAACGAGACCAATACCGGTATACCCACTAGTAGCGGGGCAATAAATACTTTTTTTGGTAAATTATGTAAATGAGAAGTTAAAATTTTTCAAACTTAACCATACAATATTTTAAATTTGAAATCTAAGTTTTTTATAACTAAATTCATTATTCAAACATCGAAATGTCCTTAACTATCTCACTAATGATCTTATTAGCTTATTTTCAAAAATTTTAAAAAAGTTTGCGTACTTTACAACATTTATGAATGCGGTAAATTGAAAAATTTCATAGACTTTATAAGATTTATGAATCATTGTAAAATCATTTTTTTCGAATAATGTTACATTATTTAGTCGTATCTAAAGTATATTACAAAATATAATGATTCACAAACCTGCGCGGCATATTTACTCAGAAATCGCTATTAAATAGAATTTGCT
This sequence comes from Microplitis mediator, assembly GCF_029852145.1. Classification (NCBI taxonomy): domain Eukaryota; kingdom Metazoa; phylum Arthropoda; class Insecta; order Hymenoptera; family Braconidae; genus Microplitis; species Microplitis mediator. The sequence goes on along the minus strand of NC_079973.1, from coordinate 11,492,025 downwards.
AGAACTCAATTATATAAAATTTTGCATTATTGAATAAAAACAAAATTCACTTCGGGACTAGAAAAATTTTTTGACGCAATAACATTTTATTTTCGCCTAAAAAAATTTTTTCTTGAATTCAGAAAATTCTTTGTCGCCACAAAAAAATTTTTGTTTTCAATTCATTATGCTTAGATTTCTTTAGGGCAAGTCAAAATTTTCTTGGGGTGAGTGCAACTTTTTGGCGCCAAGAAATTCCTTTTTTCTGTGTACTCATATTGATAAGATAACTTAAAATGATAAGCTTTGTTCATTTTAATAATTTAACAATACACTTTAGAAAAGATAATTATCAAAAGTACTGAGAAAATAAGAAAATATGATTGACAGAGATTTGGAAACTATAAGAAAAAAATATATCAATGGTGAAGACACCATGAAATCATCGTGAAAACAACGAGGAAATACTGAACTACCACAGAGAAAACACTGAAAAATCCACGCGAAAATACTGTGAGGCCATCGTGGGACCACCGTGAGCTCACCGTGGAAATTACTGCCAACCACTGTGAAACCACTATGAAAACACTGGAAATTCACCGTCAGAACACTGTGAACTCGCTTTCGAAACACCCTTAAACCACCGTAAAAACACAGTGTGGACTCGGTCGGTACATAGTAGCGTGACTGCACAGAAACCACCGTAAATTCACCGTCGAATCTCCGCCGCTTCACTGTCAAAACACGGAAGACGTGTTTTCACGGTAAAAACACCGTAATTCGACCGTGCTTTCACCGTCGCGGTGAAACCGCTAGGGCTCTAATTGATCAATAAAAGAAAATTTAAAATTATAATTTTTTTATATAATTTAAAAATATTTGATAAATTTACATCTTGGAGTCTCGTTTCAACAGTACCGCCATCTACCGCCTACTTTTTTGTGGTTGGTAAGATAGGGAATTTTTTTACCAGTCTACATTACCGATGTACGGTTTTTTGGTAAGTAACCGAAAATTTCTTTTGGCTTGTGACATAAACGAAAGTTTCTCTGAAGTTTGTGTTAACTCTTTAACATCAACTCTTACACGCAACTTAGTGTCCGATTCCCGCAATAGATTTACGCAAAGTTTCTCTTCTAACTTGACGTTAACTTTCGATCAGGTGTGCTATCTGGGTTGATTTACCATTAGAGTGGAACTAAATCACAACGGAACAAACTCACATTTTCTTCCTTCCCCTAAATAGCCACACCTTGCTCAGCTAAGTTCTGTAGTGAAACATTTTCGGCTAACTTAACGACTAGTTTCTAGCAAACCTTGGCTAGATAATACTTTCCTTTAAGTTACCTTTAGAACACGACAGTAGCTTGTAGTTAATTAACGGTTAGGGTGGCTACCAGGGTCAATATCGCAAAACTGTGTGAGCAACACTAAATGAATGACTTTATTATCATATGAATCTACATCGCATTGATTACAAGTATAATTGATTTGAAGTTGACTTTGTCTTACATCGATTAGTATAATAGTCATGTCGACTCCACCATCCATACCAACTTCATATATACGATATCAAACAAATGATAATATATGTTCTCCTTAAATAGTTACTATAATTAACAGCGTTCGTGCCTAAAATAAATTGCCTCCTCGTTCTCCGAAAATAATATTCAGTTGATACTTTAAAAGACAGAAAATAATGTACTTTTAGGACAAGTGAATGGCACCCAATATTACCACATGAATAATTTATTTTATCTTGGTAAAATAGTAAGCACCCTACAGATATACCATCTCATTCGTTGTGGCAACAACTTCGTTCCACACCGTCTAGATGGCGTCAATACATAAATCATTTTAAATATAATCTACTTTAACTGATATTGTATGATTTCAGAAGTTAAGATGGATAAGACTTGCTTTCTTTTTAACTTCCCGCTAAAAAAATTGAAAATTTTCAAAAATTCGGGTTATTCAAGTTATTGGTTTTGGTCCGATTTTCGAGAATTGAATTTCTAAGAGATCTTGACGTTTTGAGGTTCTTAGGAAGCTAAATGAGGCAACTGCATAAGGCTACATGGAAATAAAATATTGCGCTTATCGCTCACCAAGGGAGAGCGACAGTTGTATCGTGATTAGTACTAAATTGTTACTTGATTTTCACGATATATATAGGGAAGGGTGGGGCAGAGCGGCCCCCCTGAAATTTTGACCAAAAAAAACATTTTTTTTTTTTCGTCTAATTACTATAAATCCGATATGTTTGCGCATTTTTACCCCTACGCATGACATTTGGGGCAAAATGGACAAGCCCAAAATTTTGAAAAAGTGATTTTTTCATATTTTTATCATCAAATTAAAAAAAAAATTATTATAATTCCACATTTCTAGCCCTACGCATAACACCTGGGGCAAAATGGACCAGCCGAAACTTCCGAAAAAAATATTTTTTCATATTTTTCGGCCGTTTCTCTATGTAAGAGGCAAATTTGGTCACTAAAAATTTATAAAAATTAAATTTTTTTTTTTAGTTGATAAATTTTTGAAATAAAGTAAAATTATAGAATTGATTTTTTTTTTATAAAATAACAATTAGTAATTAAGGTAATCGAGAGTGAACGATTTTTTAAGCTTTAAAAAATTTTTTTCGAGTAATATAAAACCAAAAATAGTTGTCAAGAGAAAGAAATACATTCTTAATGATGAAAACAATTTAAAAAAAAAAAAAACGAAAAAAAAAATTTTTTTTATCACTTTTTGAAGGGGGACCGCTCAGCCCCACAAAAAAAAAAAAAAAATTTTTCAGAATTTTGGCAAAATGTCCATAAATTTGTTCGAAATAGGACAAAAGTAAAGTGATCATATGGTTGAAAGCCACAAAAAATAATAATTGGCTTAGGGGGGCCGCTCTGCCCCACCCTCCCCTACATCGATATGAATGAAACACTAGATACTTATTATAATGATCCTACGGATTGTGAATATACTTAAATGTATAGTGATCGTCAGTTAACGTATCCATATCCTACCAAAACGGATCATGATTATCGCGATCTACTTCTCAAGCGCCACCACTAATAACCAAATTTTTTATTTATAAGATTATTAATTGTTTAAAGCGCACACAATGACGATCAAAAAATACGAATTATATATTTAATGCAAGAATTTTTTTTTTATATCTATCCTATAATATATGGGAAGAGTTTCTATAATAATATGGGATCCATTCCCATAACATTATAGGAATGGTTGCTATAATATTATGGGAACTATTCCCATATCATTATGGGAACCATTCCCATAATGGTATGAGAATTATTCCCATACTATTATAGCAACCATTCCTATAATGTTATGGGTATCATTCTTATAATTATAGGAACTATTCCTATAATTATGGGAAAAATTCCTATAATTATAGGAACTGCTCCTATAATTGATGGTCGTAATACCTACGATGGTATAGGAAAAAATTTCACAAAATTATAGGAACAGTTTCCATAATTTTCTTTCCGTGTAGTAAATTTGAATAATATTCATGGAATTTCTATTTTATGATACTCTAATTTTTTATTTTACGACAGGAAGCAAACATTACACTGTCTTCACAAATTATTACTGTCTTTGTTATAATTGTGTCACTTCATATTTTCAATCTTCAGATGATGTTATATATTTTGCAGAATATTCCCAAAGGGTAAATTTTTTTAGATGTATAACTGACAGTACTTGGAACTTGGACAAGTTTATGTCTCATTGAAACCGACATGGACATGGCCCTCTTTACTCTCGAGCAGGCTGTCTATTCGCATTTTATACTGAATTTCAGGATCATAGTTAATAAAACATGATGAATTTAAATAAATTTTTAACTTTTGTCAATAATGCATTTCGTTCATATCTGATGACCAGATTCAAATTTAATATACTGTCAAACTATACGTATTGCCTGATTCAATCGTTATCATGGTTAGTAGTATCTGATTGCTTACACTAATAAGTTTCCAACTGTTCAATTGAATATTATTGTGATTATAATTTTGATCAATATTTTATAATATATAATTTATGATGTACTAAAATGTCGATGTTTGTTTATTTTCGGGTTTGTTAAAAATGTCTGTAGCATACATTTCATAAAAGTTACAGCTGTATTTGAATCGTAAATATTTAAACGTCAATTATTTGCCGTGTAAAGTAATTTGAAAAATTAAGATAAAGATTAATTAAATGTAATAATGAGTGGGAGTGAATTAATATGCAATCGGGTGGTCGTTAAAAAGCGGGATATTTAAAAAAAAAATAAAATTAATTAAAATCCATTAAAAGAAAAAAAAATGTTAGTAAAAAAATATTAAACTGAAAATAAGAAATGAAAAAATCAAATTGATTATTTGTAAATTGAATAAAAGTTCATAATAAAAAAAAATTCATTAATGTTACGTAATAAAAGTAATGATTAAAAATAAAATGAGCGATTGAGGTGTGCACTTTTGGATTTTCCAACATTTTTTTAAGTATATAGAAACTACAACAAGCATCAATGATTGATATGTTACGAGTTACGAAGTTGTCTTTATTTAAGAAAAAATGTTATTTTTAACATTCGTTACCTTTAAAATGCTCAATTGATAAGATCTAAAAAAGTTTTTTTAAAATATCTTCATAAATACACATTTTATAAAAAAAATAAACATGACTTTTTTTGTTAAGAATTTAATTTCCTACAGAATTGTGTTTATAATTTTTTCCTTTAATCTGCATATTTCATGAGATATTTAAAAAAAACCGTGATTGTATCGAAAAATGAACTTTGATCGTCCTGCGGTATGTATTCTTTTTACTTAAAAAAAAAAAAAAAAAAAAAAAAAAAACAAATTCCCCACGTATTTTTTTACTAAAAGAAGCTTTTTATGGGACGCCTGAGAAAATTTAGTTTTTAACGACCACCCTAATATGCAATAGTTACAATTATGATAAAATTTTACTTTGCAACGCACATAATTTTTAGTTTAATTGTGAAAACTTTTTTGGCAATTCCGAAAGAGTATACGTTCTTGAACAAATTTAAAGTTTCACCACATTTTTCCAATAGCAAGAAGACTTTTATTCTTAACCGAAGGGAGACTGGAGTGACAGATCTCAACAGAGACAACTGAGCATCCAAAATATGCACGAGAGAGAAGGTAGTTGCCTGCTTCAATTCGCTTTCTTCTGTCTTTTTTTTTTTTACTTCATTCAGAAGAATGGTTTTCGGACCGGAGATGGTTCACTGTGTTTACTCCGCGAGCGAAACTATTACAATTCCTCGCGCAGCGAGGGATGTCGCGGAAGGGTACGTGCGAGAAGGAGAAAAGGGAGTCATTTCCTCCCTTGAACCCCGCGCACGGAATCGCGTACCTGTCAAGGGAGATTTATAGCAACTCGAATTCTTCGACTACTAGTCGGTGACGGTAACGGTGGTAGTAGCCGTTCAAGCGCAGAAGAGAAAAGCGAAAGGGAGTAATGTGCGCCCGTAGGGTTGATGGGTGTTGTGGGGAAATAGCAGTATGATGGGGGACGGTGGCGATCTCGCGTCACTCCAATGACGCGACGTCGGCCACAGAACTCACCGCACTTCATCGCCTACTATTTTTTCACCTTTATTTTCCATTACAACTTTTTTTTCAACTTAAGCATTTCGTTTTTTCAAACAGCCGATCGATATTGTTTTATCGATTTGAATTTTTATACTTATGTTTTTGTAAAAACAAAAGAAGGAAACTCAAATCTACCAAAGACAATAAAAATATAAGTCGAGTTTATTGAAATAACTGTGAAATAGACATTTATTATGGATGTATGAGATGGATTCTTTTTCATTTATTATTAACTTTGTTCATTTTAAATATTGACGGCTATCGTGGTATGCGAAGAAAATTTACCATCAAATTAACAGTACTAGTTCAGTAAAGCTAGAACCAAATCATGTCAATGGGGCATTTCACAGTACTCTTTATAAAGTATAGTTTCAAAGCAGTTGTAAACCTATATAATGTATGGAAAACATTGTGAAATGTTTCACTAGCGCTACCCGTGTAAAAAAAATTCGTTCCAAAAAGATTCCAAAAAAGTTCCGCATGTGGAACTTCTAAACATGAGACAGATTAGAACTTCGAATGGAACTTTTTTGGAATTTTTTATGGAGGTTATTTTTTAGTTCCATAAAAAATTCAAAATTAGTGATTTTTGAACTATTTTGGCATGTTTCTAGGGCGTCTTTATTCTACAAGAGATGCAAAAGAAGTGATTTTGGAAAGTTTTTGGAACACCTTTTTTAGTCCATAAAAAAGTCAAAAGTAGCGATTCTGGAACTTTTTGGAATGTTTTTGGAACGTCTTTTTGAGATTCCGAAAAAGGTCAAAAGTAGTGATTACGGAACTTTTTTGGAATGTCTATATAAAATTCCAAAAAATATCTAAGAACGTCCTTTTTTGACTTCAAACTAGCTCATAAATAGTATATTACACACCCAGGGAAGTAAAGTAAGAAATGTCTCAGATCACATGTCATTGTTGGCCGAGGCGAAGCCGAGGTCAACAAACATGTGATCTGAGGCTTTCTTATTTACTTCCCGAGGAGTGTATACTATTTTTCACCTCGACGGAGGCGGAAAGCGGCAACTTCGTTTTGCACAGCGGGACGAAAGTTGACGTTTTCCGCCCGGAGGTGAGAAAAACTTTTTCTCCTCGACGGGCGGAAAGCGTCAACTTTCGTCCCGCTGTGCAAAACGAAGTTGCCGCTTTCCGCCTCCGTCGAGGAGAAAAATAGCATACACTCCTCGGGAAGTAAATAAGAAAGCCTAAGATCACATGTTTGTTGACCTCGGCTTCGCCTCGGCCAACAATTACATGTGATCTGAGACATTTCTTACTTTACTTCCCTCGATGTGTAATATACTATTTTTTTTTTACCATTAAAATTACTAACGTTCCAAAAAAGTTCTATTCGAAGTTCTAATCGGTCTCATGTTTAGAAGTTCCACATGCGGAACTTTTTTGAATTATTTTTTTTCCAACGAATTTTTTTTTACACTATATATAATCATCCCAGCTTTATAGGTGGAATCATAATTTTTATCTAAATTTTAGCCTTTAATTTCATAATGAAGTTCTTTTCGCGTATGTGATTTTGTGGTTAAAGGGGAATTTATATAAATGCTGAAACGAAATATTTGCAATTTACTACAAATAAATAATGTTTTTTTTTTTTTTGTACTAATGAATACAGCCTTCTGATTTCTACTCAGAAATATAATATTAATTAGCTGGTGTTTAAAACATCGGCATAAGTACATAAAGAAAACAAGTAAAATTCAAAATAATTTTAATTAATAAATTTCAAAATAAATCGATTGTCATCAATGCCGATCTAAAATTTGGAGAAATAAGATTAACTTAAATCATTGAATTGCAATAGATATGAATTACTTTTCTTCGAGTCGTCAAGCAATTATCAATTACACTTACGGTTTACATATTCCATATGCGTATCACACACTGTAAAAAAATGGTAAAGTGAACGCGGATTAAATCCAAATGAATTTAAAGTGAATGCGGAGAAGATAGTTTTTTATTTATTGGATCCTCTTGGAGTGAAATTCACCGCGGAGAGAAGTTTGTTCTATCATTAAAACTCAGGATCAGAGTAGATGAGAGTGAATAGAAAATTCACTTCACTCTGAAATCACTCCGATGGAAAAAAAACTCCCTATTCTCGTTGAATTTTGATTCCTGTAATAACTATTTTTATTAGTCAATACTTCGAAAGTGTTTTCAAATATCTAAACTTTTTGCAGAACATCTCAATTTTTAACTTCCCACTAAGAAAATTGCGAATTTTCCAGAAACGGGAAGTTATTGCCCGTGTAAAAAAAATTCGTTTCAAAATGATTCCAAAAAAGTTCCGCATGTGGAACTTATAAACATGGGACAGATTAGAACTTCGAATGGAACTTTTTTGAAACGTTAGTAATTTCGATGGTAAAAAAAAGTTTTTATGAGCGAATTTAGAGTCAAAAAAGGACGTTCGTGGAACTCTTTTGGAATTTTTCTTAGTTCAATAAAAAATTCGAAAGTAGTGATTTTTGAACTATTTTGGCATGTTTCTAGAACGTCTTTATTCTACAAAAGATGCAAAAGAAGTGATTTTGGGAAGTTTTTGGAACGCCTTTTTAGTCCATATAAAAGTCAAAAGTGGTGATTCTGGAACTTTTTTGGAATGTTTTTGGAACGTCTATATTAGATCTATAATAGGTTGTAAAGTAACGATTTTTGGACCATTTTTGAATGTTTTTGGATCGTCTTTTTTAGCTTCCGAAAAATGTCAAAAGTGGTGATTATGGAGCTTTTTTGGAATGTCCATTTAAAGTTCCAAAAAATTTCCAAGAACGTCCTTTTTTGACTCTAAATTCACTCATATAAACTTTTTTTTTTACCATCAAAATTACAAACGTTCCTAAAAAGTTCTATTCGAAATTCTAATCTATCTTATGTTTAAAAGTTCCACATGCGGAACTTTTTTGGAATCTTTTTGGAACGATGTTTTTTTACACGGGCATGGTTTCGGTCCGATTTCCAAAATCGAGTTTTCATCAGATGTCGACGTTTTCAGGTCTTAGGAAGCTATTCTGACTATTCACGGATGGACGTCCGAGTGTGCGTGTGTGTGTGTGTGTGTGTGTGCGCGTGTGTGTGTGTGTGTGTGTGTGTGTGTGCGCGCGTGTGTGTGTGTGTGTGTGTGTGTGTGTGTGTGTGTGTGTGTGTGTGTGTGTGTGTGTGTGTGTGTGTGAGACCTTTTTTTTGTCCGACGATATCTTTGGAACGGATCAACCGATTTGAACGTACTTGGTAGCAATCGAAAGGGCTCACCAAAACTTAGAATTGATTAGATTTTGAGGTAGATCGGTCACGTAGCTTACAAGTTATACGAAGAATTAAAATTAAAAAATTTTTTTGTATTTGGTTTTTTGCATATAACTCATAAACCACTTGCCTAATTTACCTTAAAATATATTCAGTTCTAAATCTTGGTGAGCCCTTTCGATTGCCACCAAGAACGTTCAAATCGATTGATTCGTTCCAAAGATATCGTCGGACAAAAATTATAATTTTTCGGTGAAGGCATGTTTTACCGGCCTGACAAATTTTTGAGCTTAAAGAGCTCAAAAATTTACAAGTAATAATGTCTCCGAGCTCCCTGAGCTCGAAAACAGCGGGAAGTTTTGGGGCTGGCCCGCAGGGTCAGGCGGTTTTCAGATTTTTTTTATATAAACGATCCCGAAATCTATTCTGCTTTCCAAAATTTTGCAAAGACGTATCTTTTTAATTACACTGATCAAAGTATTCCTTAAAATGCGACAGAAAAACTTTTTTATTGTTTTTTTGAATATTTAGACACTCTATTTTAGCCCTGATATTCCATTATGATTCGTTTTACCCTACATAATCTATGAAATAACTTTTAGTTATTCAACTTGAAGTAATTACTGCTCGATAGAAAAAATTCAATCCGTATTACGATGGTAACATCACACAAATGTTTTTTTCAAGTTTATTAAGGAAGTTTGTGTTCAGTTAAATTGAAGAAATTTTTTTTTTTTTCTCGTTCAAATCTTGTAGATAATCTCTTAATCATTGCTTAATGGATTATCGACCTATTTCTTTCTACTTTTTTCGGGATTATTGACTCCTTTACAAAGCAAAAAAATTTTTAGATAATGATTTTATAGATAGACTCATATAAGTTTCTATCAAATATATATATTTATATCGCGGCATAAAATGTTATTTATTTAATTTTCAACGCCAATATGTTTTGAACTAATTTACCGATTTTGATATTCATGTGCCAATCGGTGCATTTTAACGAGTTCTAGAGCTGAGTAGATTTTGGAAATGATTGATTCAGTCGTTTTAAAGATATTCGTGAAAACCCGTTTTTTTACCCTTCTTGCCCCACTCTCTCCTACACTTATATCTATAAAAAATTGACTAGGACGTTGTGAAAATCTATCTCGAAATTTTGATGCATTCAAATCGATTTCTAAGTGGATTTATCAATGTATATTTTAGGAAGAAGAAAAAAACGATGAAATAGATGTACGAAAAGAAATATCTATGTTTAGCATGTATATGCACACTAGCAATGTGGCGTAAGAAATTTACGATGTACAGCGACCCTCCTCTAACATTTACCCCTACCTCGATCGTTAAAGGTTCAACAGGTGGTCGTTTGAGCGAATCTATGAATTGTAATTTACACTTAATCAATTTATGTTTCTGTTATCTTAGGCATATAATTTTTGTTTGTAATGTAATTAATATGAAAATTGTATGAGTTATCATATCTGTAAATTATTTTTTTATATAATTGACATAGATGATCAATAATTTATTGTCATTAATGAAATTTAGTGAATAAATAACATTAGTGAAATTCAGTGATAAATAACATAATATAGTTTTTTTCAAAAAATAATAAACAATCATACCAACAAGATTTACTTTTAAAATGTATGAAATACATCAGTAATTCTCTAACTGGTATTTTAGTTGATTTATGTACTTGAGAAAGGAACAGCAGGCTGTCGGATTGTATTGACTTAGAGTTCCGGGTAACGGTCCCGATCTACATTTGTCTGGCAGCAAACCTGATGTGAGTAGTACAGCTCAAGTATTATATGAAACATCCTTTTCATTTCCTATCCAAGGTCGATTGCAGAAGTTTACTATTTGCCCGCATGAAAATACCATATCCATACTGCCATTCTAATAGGGCGTATCCCACAAAATTTGAAATTTTTACTTTTTTTGAAAAATGGAATCATTGTAATAATGTGCAGCTTATGTAGAAATTTTAGAGGTCAAATTGTTTATTTAGTATTTTTAAATAAATATTCTAATATGTTGTATCCCACATTCGTATAGGTTCACTCAAGCTTAACATTTACAATTTTAAGGAAGCAATTAACCAAATCAGTAAGAAGGTTATTATGCATAATTTTTTACTCTTTTTACGGCATACAATTCAAAATTATTTATTCACTACAAATGCCTGTATTTTATAAAAAACACATAAGAAAATAAATTTATAGGTTATACCAATGTCAACATATTACAAATAATTTTGTTTTGCCGACCGTGAAACGTTTTTATCGTCTCCTAAAAAATTTCTCAAATGTGGGATAAGGCATATTAGAATGGCAGTATCGATTCACTTCTTAATTTATGAATTTCACAATTTCACTAGTAACTTTAACTAGCAAATAATTAAATATTTTACTAGATATAAATATAATTAATAATTATGGTACTATTTTTAAAAATTAAAAAAAAAACTTTCAAAATAAAAAAAAATAGAAGTACAGAACAATAATATTTTTATATGAAGTGATGAATTCTTCATCAGTTATTGTTTGGTATCATAACGAATATACTATTTACACTCACGCGATCCCATGCGTAGGTCAGTGCAGTGGATAACATCAAATACTTTGAATCGGAAGGATGCAGGTTCAAGCCCAGCAGTCACCGGGATTCTTTCATCAATCAAAGTCATGTATACTTCATCTAAGTAATGATTCTAATACATTAATAACATTTCGGATCTAATTACAAGTATCTTATATTTTTTTTCACAATATAATATTTTTTTTCACCGATGAAATCAGTGGATTCCCATATTCACTTTTCAATTTAGTGGATCCTCTTATTCACTTATCAAATCAGTGAATTCCAATATTCACATATTCATTTAGTGAATATTCACTAATTCTGCGTGGTACGATTGTAGCATTGACAATTAGTGAATATTGTGACGAGACGTTCGCCATTATTGGTAAATATTTATTATTCAAACTATCCGCGTGGCCGTCCAGAGAAGCACCTTTCTTTGTTGCAGGTTATTCGAGGACCCGTGTCGGCTAGAGAAATATTCGTATGAATATTTTTCCAACGAAAGCCCCAAGTGATGTGTTCACAGCCCTAGTGGGACTTAAATCGACCCGCCAATTAGCGACTTGTTATTGGTGTCCTCTCTTACCATCAATTGAGGAGTATACGTCGCCGGATTGCAGGAGCAATGCGTGCGAGCCTATACGGCGTGTCTCCTAGGGTGGGGCAAAGCAATCGATAACTTGTATCGATGTTAGACCATAAATGGTGCCAAAACCATAAATTGCCACGTGGGAAAGTGATGGACCCACGAAACTTGCGGGGAGAGGAAAGCTCTTCCTTCTCTGGTCCGCCATTACGGTGAACGGTCGCGTTTTTACTATTGCAAGTATAATCTAAATTTAATTGTGGAATCTTTGAAGATAAAGTTCCGTTCATATTTTGGGGCATTATTGCCGGTACTTTTGATTGATTTGGGAATATTATTTCCGTGGGCTAAGTGCTCGTTAAGTTAGTATTTTTATAATAAAGTTGTTCGTTTATTTTAATCACGTGTTGAGAAATTTATTTTATATTAGAGTATAAATTCCTTGTCCTTAAATAAGTATTAAATAGTCATTCCACGTGGTAAAGCGAATACTCGAGATCAGTGACGACACAGGTAAGCCTTCTACGAAGCTCTTATTGTTTTGTTCCTGTAACGGTGGTAAAAGTAAGTAATTGTCAACGTTGGTAGATAGTTGTTGGGTCCTCAACCACTGAGAATCGTGGATTACTCAGATAAAGAAGTCACAATATTATTAATCTAGAAGTTTCGTAATCAATAGTAAAATTAAGTCTAGTGTATTTTGTGGAAATTGATTGTAAGAAATAAATTTGTGAATGGGCAACTTGTCTCTCATCATCTCCACGTGGGAAATAAGTTGCACCGTTTCAATATTCACTTGAAATTAGTGAAAAATCACTAATTCATATTTAGAGAGTAAACATGAATAAGTGAAATAAGTGAATATTCACTAATTCCAAGTGCAAATCGAACCACACGGAAAAATTGAAACCTGACTGGTTCCTGTGCAAGAAAAAATAAGGGCAAGCACACGACTGGTTCTGGTGCGCACCCGAACCAGTCGTGTCTAGCACCGTACTCAGTCTGGTGCGCCACCCGAACGGTAACAACGGCAGCATAGTAATCAGTCGTGTGCAGAACAATACTGATTTGTATGCACACCCAAATCAGTATTGTTCTGCATACGACTGATTACGGTGCTGCCGTTCAGGTGCTGCACCAGACTGAGTACGGTGCTAGACATAACTGGTTCGGGTGCGCACCAAAACCAGTCGTGTGCTTGCCCTTATTTTTTCTTGCACACGACTCAGTCGTGTGCTGCACAGGAACCAGTCAGGTTTTAATTTTTCCATGTGGTTCGATTTACACTTGGAATTAGTGAATATTCACTTATTGTCACTAATTCATGTTTAGAGAGTAGACAGGGTTCAAGTCCTATAGATACACAAATATAAACTTTTGGACCAGTAATATTTTTGGAACCTACTCAATAAATTATGACAGATTATGGCTAATTTTTTTGAAAATTCCACCATGAGGACAAATGCTAAAGATAGATTTCTATGAAATCTCATAATTAGTAATGTTGGTCTAAATTTAATTAAAGTAATTTGTAGTGTAGAGATAATTCTACGTATTTATTAAATTTCGGAGAAACATTATCTTGTACGTCACTGCAGAGATAATGAACTTCTAATGTATTGTACCATCATAGCCAGGCAAGAGCTTAGTACCTACTATCAATAATGTTCGTCTATTTATGACGTCAAATACTACGGTATTTTTTGGTCTCAGCGATCATATAAAGTCGGCAATATAAATCCAGTTAAATTCAATTCTCCAGATACTTATTTCAGTTAACGTTTCATAGATTCAAATTGTACATTACTAAATTACATTAAGTCATTTTATAAAATGGGTAAGAAAATTTTATTTCTTTATTGTAAATTTAAAAAAATTAACCCGAGTCGAAATATTAGAAATTGAACGTTCTTAACGTTTTAAACGTAAATTGACCGTTATGAACGTAAACTGAACGTTTTCAACGTTTTAAACGTAAATTGAATAATTTGGACATTAAAAACTCAATTTGATAGCTTTCAACTTATTCAAAACGTAGATTGGAGTATCATAAATCGAAAAAGTAAGTAAAACCTATTTAGACTTACAATAAGAAAACATAAGCATACCGAAAAATTTTTTTCATCGATTTTGTACTCCTGGTTTATAATAATGTCAATTCCGTAAAATTTTGTCGTCCACCTCTCCGGCTCTTAAATAGAAAATTCGTATTTTGAAAAAAAAAACTTTTTCAGTTTCATATTTCTATCTTTAACACTATATATTTATACCTGTTCATATATTATGATATCAAGGTTATGAAAATTGTGATTACAAATATCGAAATAAATTAATTAATGTTATCATTAAACTAAAATCATAACTCATGAAATTACCAATTTTTTATAAACCAAAATATAAAACAATCGTTCAATTTACTCTCAAAACGTTAAAAACGTTCACTTTACGTTTAAAACATTAAGAACGTTCAATTTACGTTTGAAACGTTCAGAGCGTTCAACTTACGTCTAATATTTCGACTCGGGAAGCTATGAAATAAATGTTTTCTCTTCATATCATAGCTTCCGGTATAAATTATTTGACAATTAAATTAATAACAATCGTGATAATAAATGCTGCCACGATTGCCAGTGATGAATCTCCAATGGAACGTTATCTATTTGAAGATGTGATGATAAGTCCAAATACTCCGGTTTATTATCTAGAATCTCTCGATGCAGATAACGCAAAAGTGACGACACAATTAAATGTAAGCTGATAAAAAAAAACTATGTTTTCTTTATTTTACCCCGGGTCAAAAATAAAACATGATTCCGGCTCGCTTTACCCTATTTTCTTTTGAAGTTATCGATTCGTCGATGATTTCTCGATAAGATCTCGACTCTTTCGACTTCAATTAAATTTTTTTCAACTTCTTGAACTTTTTTATCTCAGTTTCAACCTAGGGGAGGGTGGGGCAGAGAGGCCCCCCTGTAATTTTGATCAAAAACAATTTTTTTTTTTTTCGTCTAACTGCTATAAATTTGATATATTTACGCGTTCTTTGCGCTATGCATGACACACGGGGCAAAATAGACCAGCCAAAAATTCTGAAAAAACAATTCTTACCAACTTTTATCATCGAATTCTAAAAAAATTAATATTTTAATCTATTATTCGGCTGATTCTCTACAGCTGAGGTGAATTTGGCCACTAAAAATATTCGAACGTAATAATTTGTTTTTTAATCGATAAAATTTTTTCAATAAAGCGAAATTATCTCTAATCTAAAAAATCAAAAAAATCCGTTTTTTGGGTTAAAACTAATGACAAATAAGAAATACAGAATTGTTTTTTTTTTTATTATATAGCAATTAGTAATTTAACTAATCGTAGGAAACGATTTATTACGACTTAAAAAATTTTTTATCAGTAATATAAAACTAAAAATAGTTGTCAAGAGAATGAAACACATTCTTAATGGTGAGAAGAATTGAAAAAAAAAATAATCATTTTTTGGAGGGGCGCCGCTCTGCCTCAAAAAAAAAAATTTTTTTTAGAGTTTCGGCAAAATGTCTATGAATTTATCCGAAATAGGACAAAAGTAAAGTGATCTGATGGTTGAAAGCCACAAAAAGTAATAATCGGCTTAGAGGGGCCTCTTTGCCCCACCCGACCCTATTTATACTTATTTGTATTTTTTGATCTTAGTTTGAACTTATTCGTCATTACTTCGAGCACGATAGTAATTCACCTTAGTTTTGACTTTTTCGCATTAGAATTTAAGTCGATCAGTCTAAATCAAGTCAGTTTCGACTTGATTTCAACTTTTTCGTCTTAAATCGTGACTAAATAAGCCAGTTAAGTCTAAACGGAGGTGAAAACTTAATGTATTTCATATCTCCATAAAACAGAAGTCGATTTTTTTTTTGTGAAAGATTGCTCCAAATTTCGACTTGGTAAACCAAGTCTAAATTAAGTTTTATTTTTGACCCGGGACATCATGATGCATATAAATTTATATAGTAATTATAATATTGCGACATTTCTCCAGGTATTCAAAGCAACTCAGGCTTATAAATATTACAACGATCCTAAAAACTACCAGAATAGTAAGTACCCTGGGAAAAAACGACGATAACGTAATAATTTAAAGGAACAATAGATCATTTCTTGTTCCTTCATATTTCTTTTTCATTGCAGACACATTCCTTTTAAATATACTACTAATTTTTGACAATATCGAAGAAAATCCAGAATTCGACGAAACCCGTCATACCAATAAAATCTTACAAGATTTTAGTATCGTCGCCAAAAGTTTCAATCAATTAAATGATCCCAAAATAAAATTACATATTGCCGGAGTTATTAAATGGAAGGTGAAAAAAAATTTATACTTGCTATAGAGTTATCTTTACATCAATTAATAAGTAATGATTTTACATTTAGCATGTAGATACTACGGCTTTTACAATGTGGAGCGAGACATCCTCTGGGAGAATTTACTATTATAACGCTGATTCAACACTTGATAGATTGAGTAGTTGGTTGTATGAAAATGCTGCAACATTCAGCGGGATTAATTATGACATGTTCATTTTTCTATCAAAGTTAGTTTATTAACTATTATTGTCATTTTGGCAGTCGTAAAATTATTTGTCTTTATTAACATACGACTATTTGTTTTGTCTTTTAGCAAACGTTTATATGAATCAAATGATGAATTATGGTATGAGCTAACGTATTATCAAAAAGAAAATGTTGATTGCACAAATAGACGCAATGCGAGTAATCAATTGGGCGGACTCCTTTATTTTGGCGGAGAGAATGTTGATTTGAATGCTGTACAGATGATCGCTTTTGCGTAAGAAAAATTACGTTTTGCTAATAAAAGATAAATCATAAAAAAACTTCAAATAGGTCGAGCTATAATAATTTGAAATGCGGCTGAGTTGTAGAGAATCGGAAAAAAGTCTTAACTTTCTTATGTGTTTTTAATGAGAAAACTTCAAAATCAAATCTAAAGAACTTGAAATTAAAATGAAGGGCTGAAACTTGCCGGAATTTTTTTTTTCAATGTTTACAACAATATTTATCAGAAGGAGTGAAAAAAATAGTCATTCAAAACGAATTACTCATATATATATATACATATATAACGACTGTTATAGATTTGGAGTAAGAAGCGATTCCGATCCTGGATGCGAAAGTGATTCCGAAGTTATCGATCATTACTATATGCATATTGAAAGTGATGAGATTCAAGCAACATTTCGCCATTGGTCTGAATGTTCACAAGCCGATTTTAAGGAAATCGTCGAGTAATTATTATATTTCACTCTCTACAAAAAAAAATTTTTTTAATTGCATATTATCTGATAATAAAACTTTTATAATAGCAACGAATATTATGAATGCCTTAAAATGCCAGGCTATGAAGATTTGATACTGGGACCCAACACCTACATTTATTCTATTGACCCTCCAGGCAATGAATACGTGAGAATAATATCTGATTTGAATGTGAGTGACTTAAACGAACTTATTTAACTTATTTTAATTATACATGGAGTCTTTTGCGCGCTGATGCGCACCCATTACTTTTTACCTTTTCTAATATTTTGATAACCACCTCCTACGCTCTCCTTATGAATAGTCGTTATTAAAAATATTTATTATGGATGCCTCTTGTCCCTATTAGCTGCTAACATCACCAACGATCTCCATTGCGACCGTTGCCATGACAGCAGTCTCTATAGCAACCGTTGCCATGACAGCAGTCTCTGTAGCAACCGTTGTCATGAAAATAGTCTCCATAGCAACCGTTGTCGTGACAGCAGTCTCTATAGCAACCGTTGCTATAGCAACAGTCTTCATAGTAACCGTTGCTATGCTGACTATAAGCGGTGACACAGCACCAACTTTTTTAGAATAGGAAATATATTATCTTATCATTATCAATATTACTATGACGTAAATTATGAAAATAATTTAATTTTTATAGAGATTTGAGGCAACACCGACCTATAATTATTACAGAAAACCAGATGTCGATCTCAGTAGTAAGTAATAGAAAAAAAAAACAAAAAACAATTAAATGAACCGACAAAAATAAATTAATAACTACAATTGAAATGATTTTTTTTTTTTTCATTCTAGATACTTATGTTATTAATATATTATTAATTTATGACTGGAGCTATAATGCAATAAATGAGGACAGAAATATTGTCCTTGATTCCATACTAAAGAAACTGAATATAGTGGCTGTGAATTTCAATAAATTAGAAGATTTTAAACTAAAACTACGTATTTCCGGAATAGTTTTACCACCGGTATAAAATAATCAATTTCATAGTTTAATACTACATGTATTATTAAATATCCGCTTTTCGTAAATTTTATCATCACTACAAGTATACCATCTCCAGTTTACGTCTTTAGTCATTTACTTTTCCATAAGCTACAACCTCATTTTAACTAAAATATATCAATTTTATAGTATATTGTGCAACTAGTACGTAACTGAGTACATTCATTTGCTCTCATGAGCAATCGACAACACCGTAAGAGTTGCTGATACTTTTTTTTCACTAATTCGAGATAAATCTCATTTAAGTGCACATTATTACATGCGGTAAGTTTCCGTCTATCGTTGAGATGCTTTTCGTGTGGTGAATGTTATTTAGCACTCATTGGGTTGTATCTGGACTAATCGCTCTGTTTTTTAATTTTCATTACAATTTTCCACCGTTTTTGATCTAAGAACTATCGAAAAGAGACTAATAACAATAATTGACAAGCATCAAAATAGTCTACATAACGAATAGTACGGTCAAAACCCAATTAAATTTTACAGGTTGATTATTATTTGATTTAAGATAGACAAAATTTTTCGACCCTGGAAAACTTATCCTGCATTAGTAAAAAAACAAAAATTGTAGTGATTTTAAATTAAACCGGATATTTAATGATAATTAGTTTGATATCCATTTAATAACCGGATATTTAAATACCTTGAAAAATTAACAAATTGGTGAATTTGATTCACGAGAAGTATGCAGTTAAAAGTTTTAAATTTTTTATCAATGAAATTTACCGATTTTTTAATTTTCAAGGTTATTTCGATACCCCGAGATTAAATTGAGCTCGGTCAATATTTCCTGTTGTTGGCCTATTTACCAAATTATATTTTTATTATCTTAAGCGTCCCGATATTTTCAACGTACCGGAAACACAGAAAACGCCTCAGCGGGGCCAACCCTGTTATCGTTCTAGTGGGACCTTACGCTACCTGAGTGAATGGTTACGAGAAAATGGAGAGCAGTTTGAAAATCCCTCATTCGACTTTTTCCTCTTCGTGACAAGGTGAAAATTATGATTAATTCAACAGATATATTTTTTAGTTTTAGCCTGTAAAATGATATTTACTATCTCTAATTATTTGACTATTATCAACATATGGAGGAAAAACAATTACTTTATATTTCCTAATAAAAACTTATAATGATATGTTTTAATCATTGCCGTGAATTACGAAAAAAATTTTTGGCCCAGCATAAATAATTTAAATCTACAAAAATCTAGATCCTACATCTTCTAATCGACCATTTAAATTTCCGTGTAATACTGTATAATTTTTTTTCTTTTACCAGCAAAATCTTGTGCGATGATAAGACTGATAAGAAATTAGACACTGGCGCTGTCCAAAAATATAACTGCAATAATCCTTCTACGTTAGTTAAATCATCTGGTGCACTCGTTCAATATGACGCCTCCTTCAGCTTGCATGTTACACAACTCATCGCCCAGAGGTAATAAGTAATAGGGGAGAGTGGAGTTAATTGAAGCAAAAATACTTTATCATTTTTTTTTCAATGAGTAAAAGCAAAATGACACTTTTTTCTTTACGAAATTATATTTTATTATATAGACTGTCATTTCTTATAAGCACATAACAAATGATGAAAATTTTTAATCAATATATGAAAGATGGTATTACAAAATTTTAAGATTACATTTGAAAATTAAAAACTTATTAAACAATTTGTCAAGAGCTGAAAAAAAAGTTCAGATGCCTAAAAACACAGAAACTTCAATTTTTTAAAATTAAATCATCATATTGGTTCCAAATTTTTGTTCGACTAAGATTTGGTGCATTAGAATATAATTCCAATAGGACGACTCATTTTCTACTTTTTTCCCTTGGTTCAATTGACCCCACTCTCTTCTGCTAATAACATTCACAATAAATAAGTCTACTAAATATTATATATCATTTTAACTATTCTTCGAAAATAATATATAATAAATGTTTGCTATTAACTTGTTGCAGGTTCGGTGTTAAAGAAGATGATTTACTCCAGTGCGGATCAGGCCATATAATGGATTATCAAACGATAGAAAATAGTTTGACCACGGTAACTACTCAGTCGTGGTCAAACTGTTCACAATTAGCATTTCAGTCCATACCCAGGTGATACTTATATTTAATATATAACACTATTTGGCTTTTATTAAATATGATCAAATAATTGAACCTTAATTTCATCTACAGTGCACCTGAATATTCATGTTATAAAATGCCAGCTTTTAAGCCGGATAGTGAAGAAAACGATTATTAGTAGCCCTACGACTCAACGTTTCTTTATTTAATGCAATTCATAACTTTTGAATCAATAATTATAATGTACAAACTTAAGGAAAGTTTTTTTTTTTTTTTTTAATGTATTCATTAAATGACGAAAATCTCAATAAAGAAACTATCAAGAATTGAAATGATTAGGGAAGGAAGGAGCAAAAGGGGGTACTTAAGGAAATACCAAGTTTTCGAGGACTCAAATACGCTAAATCTTTTTTTTTTAATGATATTCAAAGTAAATAGAAGAAATTTTCAGTTACCGATGAAAAGAAAATTTTTCATTTCTGCGGGCAAAGTGGGGTATCCCCTAAAAAAGGTAAAAAAAAAAAATTTCTGGATTTTAAACGAATTTGGTTAAGTTGAATTCTTTTGTAAGTAATTTACATGAAGAAAAATTATATTTTACATGTTTATTGGATACAAAAGAAAAAAAAATTTTTTAATAGTTTTTATCATAAAACGAACGTCATTAATATTTTTCAACTAACAATTGATTTTTGAAAAAGTTTACAAAAAAAAAATTGAAAGTAACGCTTAATTATATTTACAGAAGTGATTTAGGAATGTTTAAAAACTATTTAAAATATAAAGTTTTTTTTATCAAATTCTGGGGGTACCCCGTTTTGCCTACCCTACCCCCCCCCCTTTTTCCCCCCATTCCCCTATATAAGAAAAAATATTCAACTGATCTTTCAAAATTTATGAACTTGATCAAAATAATTACCTGAAGAATAAGTATAGAAAATGTCAATCATGTGACTTTGAATCCTTATTAATATTGGAAAAATTCTCATAAAATAAAATTTAAAAAAGGAAAACACAGCTTATCCGATCAGCTATTGAGTTCTTTTTGCATAATATGGACAGATATGTCCGAGCCAATATTATTCAATTAATTCAGTTAACTTTCATTAACTGTCGACATTTTTAAACAAAAGACACTAAATAAACAGTAAACAAAACATAATCAATTCTGTAGCTTAATATATTTTTTATAAATACTGCCCATAAATAAAAATATCACAAGCCCATGATTTAATCTAGTTTAGTCCTTGCAAATTTTCAGAGCTAAAATTTTTTAAAGTTCAAGAATTAATTTAGTTTTGTCTGCCCGTAACGCAATTGTTTTTTAAAATTAAAAGATCAAAAACAGATCAAATAGTCCAATTAGTCTAAAATCAGATCAAATTTTTCGACCCGGGATATTTTGAAATGGAAAACATTTTCATTTACGACGTATTTTGTTTCAATTACAATTAATATTTTAAGTAAATATTCGGGATTTATTTAAGAAAAAATCATAAATAATTCTATAAGTACTGTCGTTATTTCGACAGAGAATTTAGATAGGCATTCAGAAAGTTCGTCATGGTATAAAGTTATTTACATGAGGTTATCGTCCTGGCTTTGTTGTAAGTCGCCTCCCACATATGCAGCCGGGTTGTCACTCAGAAGACTTAAACGTATCGGACCTTCTGTGGATCCATCAGAGGAGTAGAGACACAGAAGAAGAAGATACCGAGTGCGGATGTCTCTTGTCTTTTCTATTTGTATATTTTTGTTTTCATTTTTTTTACTCTCTTGAAGTGGAACCTCCCTGCTAGGGTTCACCCTACATCCTTCGCTGACTTACCTGCATTCCTGCATACAATTATGTATTCTGTGCTTAACCATTATCTGTGTAGGTCTATTACATATGATTAAAGTTTTAAAACAGTTACTATTCTAATCTTTGGATGTTCAGTTTTTATCTGTGCAAGAGTATTTATTTCAAACAATCGACTTTATATGTGTACATATATATACAAGTATGACATTGCCTGAACATAATCAGTATGCAACTTGACAACATTCGTAACATTCCCAAATCCAATCAACCGATTTTGTCAATAGTTTCAACAGTATTAGAGCATTCATGCAAATCGATCAGATTCTGTGTTGATATTTCAGCGATGATCTTCTCGGCAGTTTGGAACGTGAAGTCGAATCCCGTATACAGATACGAAACTGGAATGGAACAGAGATGGAGGCCACATTAATAAAACATTAAGGTTTTGTAGAGTATGTATCGATGTAGTGTTTATATTATCTTCTTTGATGTCGACATGTGAATTGGACAGATTTGTTATTCAGAGTACGTACATAAAAGTGGTGAAGTCTTGCTCCGCTCCGTTTGTGGACAGAAGAGTTCTTGGATACCTCGTGTTGAGAAAAGAGCCAAGCAGCTATACTACGCACGATAGACGGACGTGGACGAACGTTTTCAAGTCCAGCATCCCGTTCTCTGCAATCGTCTGCCACTCACTGCCATCAAGACAACCTTCTTCCACCTTACTTACAAAAGAAGGGAGCGTTATCCTAGCGTCGCATCTTCCTGACTTTAACAGACAACATCTATAGATAATCAATGTTAGATCAAATACTATAATGGTATTCTGTTTATTAAGCTATTTTCGGTATCTAATAACCCGGGTCGAAAAAATTAATCTTATTTTAGTCTAATTGGACTATTTGATCTGTTTTTCATCTTTCATAAAAATTATAAGCTATTTTTGATCTGTTGTTTTAAAAAACAATTGCGTTACAGGCAAACAAAACTAGATTAATTCTTGAACTTTAAAAAAATTTTAGTTCTGAAAATTCGCAAGGCCTAAACTAGATTAAATCATGGGCTTGTAATATTTTTATTTATGGGCAATATTCATAAAAAAAATATTGAGTTACAGAATTGATTATGTTTTGTTTACTATTTATTTAGTGTCTTTTGTTTAAAAATGTCGACAGTTAATGAAAGTTTGACAGCTTTATGTTTTAGTTGTCTTGACTGAATATTTATAGTATTAAATAAAAGTAATAAAATAACTCTTAACATATCGAGAAATTTTCCTTATTTTCTGGATAAAATCGAAAATATTTTGGCATTAGAAACCATCAAAATTCTTGTGACATCTTATTACGGAAGCGCATTAGCATGTTTCAAATATCAAGAAAATTAAAATAAATTTATGAATTTATATTATTATTATTATTTATATTTGTAAAAAGTCCTGTCCTGATCTAAAAGCGATTAAAAACAGACTAAAAATTATAGTAAATAAAGTCTGTTTTTGTCCTTAAAAACAATTGAACACAGACCATGAATTATAATAAAAAAGTCTGTTTTTAATCTAAACGCGATTTAAAACAGATTAAATATCATATGAAAATAAGTCTGATATTGGCCTGGATAAGGCATAGTACGGGCAAAAACAGATTAAAATCTTATATAAAATATATACGATTTATAAACTTAAATTCAAGAAAAAATATTTGAATTTATCATTTATTTTAAAACAGATCTAATTTTTTGATGCGGGAATACTTTTTTATTATAAAGTTTATTTGAATCTATTCGTTAATTAATAGATACATACGATTTGTCACATACAAAAAATATAACATCTGGAAAATTCACAAGCGTACATCATGAAGACTCATGTTTAATAATCATTGTAATTATAATTTATTAGAATGACAAAAAGATTTTGTTTATTTTCATACAATCCAGTTTAAATTTCCTCCTTGAATCTTCTTGAATACCATTATAGTCCCTCCCAGATGCACACATTCTCGTATGTCGCCTTAAATAAAACATCTCTAAGGCTGTATTCTATTCATTTCTTCCTTACTGCAATCAATGAAACAAAAAATTCTGTACTCCCAACAATCAACTTTTGATCATTTTTTTTATTCAATCAATCGATTCTAAATAATGGTATTGATACCGTTCGGAAAAAATACACGCTATAGTATTCAAACTATGGATGTAAAAGTCTTGACTTATTTACAACAATTAAACAAACGAAATTTCGATATTGATTTCCAAGAGAATTTTCACACGGATAGAAATTTATGTTAACAATTACAATATATTATGGGAATCGTTTCCATAATCCATGGTAACAAGTTTTTTTGAAATGACGGTTACAGGAACGGCAACCATACACATTATGGCACTCATTCCTATAAATACGGGTTTCATTTCTATGTGATATTGGAATAGTTTTTATGAAATTATGGTAATCGTTACTATGCCACTATGGTAATCATTCCCATAATAACCATTACTATCATATTATGGTAACGATCACCATAATATTATGGTAATAATTATCATAAGAATATGATAATGAGTACCGTCTATTGGTACTCATTGGCGTACTTTTGAAATATTTATCATCAGCTGACTAGAATCCCAGTGCAGCTTGCCGAAATACCGATTCGGAACAAATGAGGCTTTCCGAAATACGGCAAGCCTAATTTGAATCTTGTCCCGTCCTTATGAGGAAAACTGAAACTCGACATACCAAAACATTTCTAAACTTGGTTGTTATGAGGAAAGTTTTTGGCAAGGCGTAGGTTCAGTAAATCTTTGGAATTCCTGACTAAAACCGAGTTCGGATGACCGAAGGCTTGCCAAAGTTAGGTATGTCAAATTTGGCTGATATTAGGAAAATCTTTTTCATTGCCTGAGTTAGGTATATCTTTGGAATTCCTGGCTGGTACGTATTTATATTTTTTGGTTAAATATAGTGGAAACCTAAACATGCAAACATGCAAATAACCTTCTCAATATGACAATTTATGGATAAATTGAGAAAAATATAGATAGCCCGAACTGGAAATCGAACCCAGACCAATTCGGTATCGCGCTGAGTGCTCTACCAGTTGAGCTATCCGGCATTATACTATATTCCGTTCAATTTGATCTATAACTTATTGAGCCACACCGTCCATCGTACGGTAATACACCATTTGAATATAGTGGAAACCTAAACATGCAAACATGCAAATAACCAAAAAAAAATAATATTTAAATAGCCTAAATAAACTTAGGAGCCACAATCGGTAGTGTAGCGTAGTAGTTAAAGCGTCGGTCTTTTATGCGCAGGGTCCCAGGTTCGAATCCCACAACAGTGGTCATTGATAAGTTTCGTGTTTTTCCTTTAATTACAAATTTCTAATTCGATTGGAAATTAAATTAATAGCTCATCTGATGATGACTGCCCCGCAAAAATAATTTTGAAAGATAAAAAAAATTCTTTTTTTTTAGACCTTAGTTTTATAATAATACTTACTAACTTAGTTTTATAATTATACTTACTGGCCCTACATTAAAAAAATTAATGTCTACCGGTAGTTTAACCATTTTACCTAAAGCACTGTTTGAAAATTTGTATTGGAACTAGTTGTTTCGACATGGCCAGATTAGCACTATAATTTTTCTGAAGGTATTTAATCCGTGATTTCTCCATGATTATTCTATTTTTTAACATATGAATTAGGATCTATATTTATCTCAAAAAGGACAAGACCACTTTTTATAATTAACGTAATCTTAAAACAAGATAAAAATATAAATCTAAACTTATTAATAATGTATAATAAATTGATGTATGATTTTGCGTCGTTAAAACAAAATACAAATTTATAAAAATAATAATTCTTTTTAGTCGTTCATATAAATAGCTCAACAAAACTATACTAAAATAATATTTTTTTTTCTTAAAATACGGAAAGCAAAAAGAGAAAGAGTAAGATTGGTAAGAAAAAAGTAAAAGACGGTAAGAAGAGTGCGGTGAAGATAAGATCGTAAATTTGCCGCGGCAGCTTCGGCGCCAAGATCGACACGACAGTTACGCTAACGACCGGTAAATTCCGAACGAGTCGAGATAAATTAGTATTAATATTTATGGAATTACTGTAGTCGACACTCACAACGTAAATATTGCATTACATACGGAATTCGCACATTATAAAACCTACCTTGATGTGTAGTCCTGCCGGCAGTGCTTGTTTTTAATTCTTTTTCTTTTTTTTTGGTAAGAATGCGAATAAGAAAGGTATAGGATTGAAACTCCGAAGGTTTGCATCATAAATAACATTTAGTATTGCGTTATCTTGTGACAGTCGGGTCAAAATGTTCTACGATTACAGGTAGCTTTTAGTTTCTACTTACTACGCACACACTGCAGCGAAGTTACTCCTCCAATTCGTGTAATTCTGTTAGCCTTATCAATTATTAATTTTTTTTTATGTTCGATAAACACATTTTGTAAACTGCTGTTAAAAGGATATTTATGTTAAATATCAATGAACTCACTTGCTAACACAACGTTGTAGAACGTACGTTTATTGGACACTCTATGAAAAGTTACCTAAATCGCGACCTAAATCACGATCTCAGTAAAATTTTATTCCTTTGTTGGATTGAATGACGTGTCTTATCATAAAATTGAGAACACTTTCAGAGCGTAATGATGGCTAACATATTTAATGGTTGCAATCGAAAATAATAAACTAATTAAATAATACGATATCGTAAAAGAGATATAGTCCATTGAAAGTATTTTTATATGTTGTAGAGGAGAAGTTCAAAGAAGAGAACTTTACGCTAATTTTACACACAAATCATAATTTTTACGGGAAGTTTTCGAAAAAAGTTGAAAACTATGAAAATTGATGTAATTTTAATGAAAAAACTAGTTATCATATATGTATTACTTTACAAAAATTGGTATCAGTAATAAGAGGAAATTCTCGTGAATTTAAAACGTTAAAAATAAGATACCAATTGGCCAATTGATTAACCGATGTCTACATTTTTTTATCGTGTTAAATCATCGATACTGAGGAATAAATGAGAAATGAGAACAGTAACTACACGGTAAGAAATATTTTGCGGATATCACTATGCCAGTAAGGGCGTGAACGCCATACTGTATGGTATCGAAGATTTTTATAGGTAATAAAATTGTATGCATAGATGATTCGACCATTGCAGGAATAGTAACATTGGCACTAGCTGTCTTGGACGCCGCAATGTGAGTATGGCCGTCAGACCCATACTGCATTGCCGTATCCACATTGGTTCTGGCCGATAAACCTAGTCTAACGACATCTATATAGTTTTGGCGGTACTACGATAGTATACATTGATTGACACGCCATAAATTATGGCGGGAAAAACTAGGAGCATGTGTTTTCGGCATTGTAGTACGGGTCTCAGGGCCATGCTGTTTCGCCGTGCCGGCTATGCATACGAGTGAGCAATACAATAGCTTCAGTACTATACAGTATAGTAAAGAACGTCATACTTCTGGGACTCGTTACAATACTGTCTTGGAATATTTCACAGACAATTTTAGTATCTGTCATGAGACCATACCAGCATGGTGTTGAACGCTATGCATTTCTTACCGTGTAAGAACACTAAAGCCACTAATGACACGAAATGCACTAACGGAACTAAAGCATTAATGAATAAAAATACTAGACCATTAGTTTTTTATTAGTGTTTTCCAAAAGTATGTTCATTAGAATTTTTTTGCAAGGGTATATTGCTTATATGAGCAAAATTTTGCGTAGCTTGATTAATCATCAGTCATTACTAAGCCGAAAATTATTTTCATTGCCATGGTTATATTATGTTTTAAACTAAATCATGAGTTATATAAAAATATATCATTATGCTCTCTTAAAATGAATCAGCGAAAAGTACTCTAATTAGAAAATTTACTAGATGAATAGTCTTAAGTATATCACTGATTAAATCAGTGATATACTTGGGACTGATTCGCAGTGAATATTCACTGATTTGCAGGTCTTTTCACTGATTTATTTTAAGAGAGTACATTCGGATAGTATATCATGACAGCGGTCTTAACAACTCCATCTTACCTCCTCAGTAGCATTACTATTCACCGATAGCCCGTCACAATGACTTGCATTTGCTGCTTTCTCGATCACATTTATTTTTCTTACCTGATTTCGTTAGGCACAGTCTTAGTGATTATAAATCTATAAATCTTTCCAGGTGTAAGCAATGATGAAGAACTTTATAAAAGAAGTAGATGTGACCCCCCAAGACCATCATGAAGTATCAACACATATTTACCTTTAGCTTCAGAATTAAAGATACTAGACATATTGAATATGAGTGACTTGCTGTATTTTTTAACATGTTACAGCGTGATTAAGTTGTTTCGCTTCCGTAAAATTGATTGATTTTGATAAATGATTATAATAACAGCAGCTTAAATATTTACTACTAATTACATATAGAGCATTGCTACGAAGATGATGCGCTGAATAATTATACGTAGGTATATTGATGAATTGATATCAGATTTCTATTCATTTTCAATGAAATACAGATTTTTCAATTCAAACGGGAATATATAAATAAGTGAAACAATTTTTTTTAGTCGAACTACTTAACTTCAATTTATAAAAATTAATTGCAAACGTGATTATAAATGCAATAAAATTAATTTTCTATTAATTGTATGCATTTTTTTTTGCTAAATAAGATTTAGTGCTTAAAATAATAGAAGGAACATCATAAAGTTGCTAAAGTTTAAAAGTATGAAAGTCGGAAATACTAAATTTCTACTTCAACAGTGTATAGTGGAAACTGGCAACATAGTAATAGGTTTTATGCACTATCATGTGGTATCCTTGGCAGATTCAAGGTACGGTAAATTGCGGTAATTTACGTCAACGCTGCGGTAATTTACCGTACAAGTTTTCTTGTCGCACTCAAATTTACTTCTTGTCGCACGCAGATAATCGTTTAACGCACACAAATGTCGTGGAAACAGTTGAATGGGCAAACAGCTATTTGGCGAACAAAAGAGCGTGCACTAAGATAACACTTATATTGCATTAATGATAAAAATATAGATTAGTATATGATAAATAATTCTATTATTGCTTTTTTGTGAATCACGACTGTTACGATAAAAGGACGTAACTACAACTTAAAAGAGCCAAAATGCAGTATTGGTACATCAATCACGTATTATCAATATCGTTAGTAACAATCGTGGTTTGTAGCTGAACGACTTTTTGTAGATTGTCATGAAAAATTTGTATATGTAAGTTATGAAAATATATCTATAATTTCTGTACTCTAATCTAACAGCAGTCTATATTTTTTCTTTTTACTATAAATTAACCCAGGAAAAAATTTTGTCATGAAATTTAATTAAATTTTATAAAATTTCACTAAAGAACTTTCATGAAATTTCATAAAATTTCACTAAAATACTTTCATGAAATTTTATGCTGAAAATGGCCTGATAAATTTTATGAAAATTAAAAAAAATTTCATGAAATTTCATAAAATTCTACACTCACCATTAATTTTTCGAAAAAAATATTAGATCAGTAAAAAAAAATTGCAATTAGATCTTACGAATTGATCTAATGGATGAAGGCATTACTGTATATTTTTTATTGGCGAATAAATCCTGGCGACTACTGGGCTCGAACCTACGTCCTTTCGATTTCAAGCCTTTGCTGCTATCCACTGCGCCGAGCCACGTACGTGATCGTGAATGTATAAATAATATATTCATCGAGATATGGAGTTTAAAACTTTCATACGAAGTTCGATATAATTTTATAAGATTTTATGAAATTTTATATAATTATGGAGGAACTGATAATTTCACGATGAGGTATATAATATATCGCGGTACAGATGCCATAAGGGCGTATAAAATATATTTTTTAGGAATTGCCGTAATTTTATTGAACTATAAAATTGTAAAAATATATTTATTCAACTCATGCGCGCTATTCACGTTTTATCATGCCTAAAATGCGAACCCTAAATGGCAGTTTACCGACTGGTGAAAAATTATTTGTCAAAACGCAATAAAGATGTCTGCTATCCCGGCCATTGTGACGTAATGGAAATGAACGTAACTATCTTTCAAGGTCTTACTGAATATGAGGTAATTACAATTCTCTGTTGTTATCCATTAAGTAGCCAGGGTTGTGATGTCGAATGTTATTTTTTTTCACCATGTCACTAAGCAGCTATTGAGATTTCGCTTTTTAGGCGATTAATAAAATGTGAATAGCGCATATGAGTTGAATAAAACTATGGGCGCAACATGTAGGGTAAGTCATAATCCGTTACCCGCGATGTGTTTAGCACTCGTCTCCGGTGCGCAGTATGCACTCGCTTCGCTCGTGCCTGCGCACCTGCGACTCGTGCTAAACGCATCGCGCTGACACATTATGAATCACTTACCCTACTAGTTACGCCAATAACTATTAAAAACTAATTAGAAGCCAAGAAAAAAATTTTCATAAAATTTTACATAATTTAATGAAATTTCGTAACATTTCGTGTAAGGCCGAAACTTCAATTATGTAAAATTACACAAAGTTTTATAGAGTTTTCTGATATTTCATAAGACTTCATATAATTTCACGAAATTTTCTGAAAATACATAAAATTTCATACCACTAAGTCCTTCGAATCTTTATAACAATTAAGTAAAATTTTATAATTTTTATGAAATTTAATAAAACTTTATAAAGTTTTACAAAAAATTATGAAATTATGCGAACCGTTATGAAATCTTATAAAAACAAAATTTCACACAATTTTACACAATTTTCTGAAATGTTGCGAAATTTTATGAGATTTCATAGCATTATCTCTGAGATTCTGAGAAATTTTCGCAAGTTTTTTTTAAATTTTATAAACTTTGTGAAATTCCATAAAAATATATAAAATTTCATACCAGTAACTTTTTGGGATCTCAATAACAATTATGAAAAATTTATAAATATTTATAAAATTATATAAAGTTTTGAAAAATTATATATAACTGTATAAAATTTTATGTATCTTTTAAAATATCACAGAAGTTCACCAAATTTTATGAAACTTCATAAAATTATATGAAATTTCGTGAAAAAAATTTATTCCCGGGAAGGATAGTCATTAAAATAAAGTAATGTGAGTTTGCAATATAATCAGTATTTTTTTCTATAAATAGAAATACATAAAAAATAACTTTATTGATGATCATCATTGAAATCCTACTGCATTTATTTATAATCAATGAATTTTTCGTTTTTTTTTCTAATCATATTAACATACAGGAAAAAATTATGGGCTGCCTCACTCGCAATATGTATTACAATGATAACAGCCGAAACTATGAATAATACAATGGAACGATCATTTGGAAATATGTTAAATTGT
Source organism: Microplitis mediator (assembly GCF_029852145.1). Lineage (NCBI taxonomy): Eukaryota > Metazoa > Arthropoda > Insecta > Hymenoptera > Braconidae > Microplitis > Microplitis mediator. The sequence goes on along the minus strand of NC_079973.1, from coordinate 11,460,292 downwards.
ACGACTCGAAAATGTGTACAGGATAATATGGAATTCGGTAGAAACTTATAGACACTATTCTATATAATTTGTTACAACAAAAATTAAATAATTTATTATAATATTATTTTAGAATTGAATTTAATGTCTAATATGAATACGAGCGTCAATCCCTGCGATAATTTTTATGAATTTGCTTGCGGTAATTTTGATAACTTTCCCGCTCTTTATGCACGATTTCTTCAACATAACTTTGATTATCGACCGAGCATCATGTATCATAAAATTTCCGAGACAATCGAAAAAAGCGAACCAACGGCTTCACCGAAGCAATTTCATTTCCTGAAATATTTCATGACTTCTTGTAATAATGTGAACTTTAATAACAACGATTGGTGTAATTATTTATTTTTTATTCAAATATGCAGATATATGCATAATTTCGGTAGCTCATAATGTTCCAATTCTTCAGATATTGGTATCAAAGCAGACAAACTTGATGATTTAACAGAAATAATATCGAAATTAGGCGAATGGCCCGTCATCAAAGGCTCTAAATGGAACGGCACTAATTTCGATTGGATGAGTTTTAATAACAAAGCAGGAAATCTTGGTTCCGAGAAACAATTATTCCTTTCTCCAGATATTCAATTACATCGAAACGGTAAGCAATATGCTGTAAGTATCCATTCAATCATTTATCATTTAATTAAAATTTTCAAATTTCGGGATGTCCTATTCTTTTTTTTATCTTCTGCTATTATCAAACAGTTCTATCCACAAGAATTTGAATTCTCACATGAATATATGAAGAATCTCCAGAATAATATCACAATCAATGCTTATTATAAGTATATGGTCGATGTTGCTAAACTTCTTGGCGCCAATGAAACACAAGCAAAAATAGAACTCATGGAATCATTTCAATTTGAACTCAAACTTATCAATATAAGCAATAACAATGATATAGCATTAAATAATGTAGATAACGCCAGCAAAATGTCGCTCAAGGAAATAAAAGAAAAGTGGCCAGGTATTGAATGGGATAAACTGATCAATATGACAATTGAATCGCAAGTAAAATTTTACTACCCAAACAAAACGATGATTTCCATAGAAATTCATCATTATATAACAGAACTGGAAAAATTAATGAAAGAAACTCCAAAAAGAGTCCAAGCCAATTACGCTGTATGGAAGACAATTCAATCTATGATTCCAATGGTTGAATCCGTTACTCTATCTAAACTTTACGTAGCTTATTCTAAAATAAGGAACCCATCAGCCTTCAACTTTCATTATATTTCCTGCTTCAACATTCTTAAAATGAAGTTACCAGAACTTATGTACTTTTACTATGTACATCATTTCTCAATCGACAAACGTGCCAAAACTCATGCAGATCAATTGACTTCCGACATAAAAAATAAACTATTAGCTATTTTGAATAACGCGTATGCGTCGGATATTAAAACCAAAAATAAACTGACCTCAGAAATCAATTCTTTAAAGTTTGTCATTGGATATCTCGACGAAGTCTTCGATAATAAAATATTAGATGAATATTATCAAGGCCTTGAAATAACATCTGACAGTTATTTAAAGAATTACTTGAACGTGTCTTCATTCCATCGCAAAAAACTTTTAGAAGTATGGGAGAAGCCACTAATTTCGATAAATTGGAAGAATATTTTCAAACTATCGAACCCGTTTGAATTCGGTGGTATCAATTTAGATCTATTTAAGACCATTGGTACACATGATTAAACTATTTGACTTATTTAGAGTGTTTTTTTAGGTTGAATATTTTAAACTTATCGTAGAAAAATTTTAGTTATAGGTATTGAAAGATTGAGGAATTTGTTTTTCAGTATTAATCGTCCAGATATCACTAATTTGGCCACTCTTGGATTCACTATTGGGCATGAAATGGGACACACCATATATTTTTCTTACAATCCTGTTGATAAGTTCGGACTGAAAGACAACGGATGGAGTGTAATGGCAGATGAAAAATTTAAGCAAACAGAAAAGTGCTTAATAGAACAATTCTCGAATTATTCTATCGAAACAACTGGAAAAAAAGTATGATTGATAATTTTTTCAAGGAGAAAATAGTGTAGACAGTGTTTTCTCAAATTCTTGTTTGATTACTTGCAGCTAAACGGTTCATTCTTTTTGGAAGAAAATATTGCCGACAATATTGGTATACAAGTTGCTTATTCGGTCTACCAAGATTGGGTCAAAAAGTATGGACCCGAAGCAACTTTTTCTAACTTGCCGTATAATTCGAATCAGTTGTTTTGGATAGCATATGCAACTCGATGGTGCAAATCAAAGTCATTTTTGCGTAAAACATATTCGACCGATGAGCATGCTCCACCCGATAAACGTGTTATTGGATCGCTTTCAAACAATCCAGAATTTTCAAAAGATTTCAATTGTCCCTTAGGCTCTAACATGAATCCTGTTAAAAAATGTAGCGTATTTTGATAAAAATGTTCGATTATTTTAATAAACTCTGCAGGAAATTTTCAATTTATTTCATCAAAAAAATAAATTATTAAACTATCTACTATATTTATATCTTATATTTAGTATTTAATTTCATAGTCGTCTCAAAGATAACTTGAGATTTTCCCACCAGTTTCTTCCCTTACCATCACAATATTAGAATCAGCACATGCACCATTAAATGTGCGCGAAAGTCACCAAATCCAACATTTAAAGGATAGGGAAGAAACCGTATGTGGTGGGAATAAAATCTCAAGCTTTCGTCGGGATGACTATAACACGGAACGTCTATTGAATTAACTCAAATTTTCTGTGAAAATAACAGATTTTATCTGTTCAGTTATCTGACATAAAATTTGTGTCGAAGATTAACAGAAGCACGATAAAATCGCACAAAAGTTCGTGTATACCGTTTGCAGAACACGATTGGTGTGGAATTCGATCGAAAATCCAATTGTAATATGGACCCTGTTGAAAGATGCACCATGTTTTGATAAAAATTATTAGAAACTCTGCAAGCGACTATTTCATAAAATGATTTAATTATTAAACATTCCACTATATTTATTACATTTTCATTTATTTATAAAATCAAAATATAACGCAACGGACGTAAAAGTCTAATATTATTCATTTTAAATAAATAAACTTAGTAATCGCTAGTTAATATTAATAGGATATTTTAAATTAACAAGTTATAGTTCACTCCACTTTGATTTTGACATATATCCACGTTCAAATGTATCGATTAGTCATAATATTTTTTTATGACACATGAGTACACGATGATTAATTTTATTGGTGTTTTTTTATCAATCACGACTGTTACGATAAGAGTAAGTAACTACAAATTAAAAAATGAAAATTTGGGATTGGTGCATCGATCATTTACTATCGATAGCGACAGTAATAATCGTGGTTTGTAGCTGAACGACTTCTTCTAGACTGTCATGATACATTTGAATATGTAAGTTATGATAATATATGAATAGTCATTAAAACAAGATAATGTGAGTTCGTAATATAATCAGCATTTTTTTCTATACATAAAAATACATAAAAAGTATGTTTATTGATGATCATCATCGAAATCCTACTACATTGATTTATAATTAATGAATTGGATGTTTTTTTTATTCTGAGAAATATTAACATGCAGGAAAATATTATGGGCTACCTCGCTCTCAATATGTATTTCAATGACAACAGCCGAAACTTGGAATAATACAATGAATCAGTCATCTGGAAATAAAATAAATTGTACGACTCGAGAATGTGTAATGGATAATTTGAAATTAGGTGAAAACTCATAGACACTATTCTGTATAATTTGTTACAGCAAAAATTAAATAATTTATTGTAATATTATTTTCGAATTCAAATTAATGTCTAATATGAATATGAGCGTCGATCCCTGCGATAATTTTTATGAATTCGCTTGCGGTAATTTTGACAAATTTCCCGCTGATTATGCACAATTTGTTGGCGATTACTTTGGTTACTCTCCGAGCACCATGTATAAGAAAATTCACGATTCACTACGAAGAAGCAAACCAATGGATTCACCGAAGCAATTTAATTTCCTGAAAAACTTCATGATTTCTTGCGAAAAAGTGAGCTTTAATAACAACGATAGGTGTAATTATTTATTTTTCATTCAAATACGCAGATATATGCATAATTTTGGTAGCTCATAATGTTCCAATTATTTAGATCCTGGTAGCAAAGCAGACAAACTGGATGTGTTAACAGAAGTAATATCTAAATTGGGTGAGTGGCCCGTTATCAAAGGCTCTAAATGGAACGGCACTAATTTCGATTGGATAAGTTTTAATAACAAAGCAGGCAATCTTGGTGCCCATGAAAGATTATTTCTTCATTTATATCCTCAACTACAACGCGAAGGTAAGCAATATGTTGTAAGTATCAATTCAATCATTTATCATGTAATTAGAATTTTCAAATTTCGTGATGACCTAATGTTTTTTTTATCATCTGCTATTATCAAACAGTTGTATTCACAAGAGTTTGAATTTTTACATGGAAATATAAAGAATCGCCAGAATAATATCGCAATCAATGCTTACTATAAGTATATGGTCGATGTTGCTAAACTTCTTGGTGCGAATGAAACACAAGCAAAAATAGAACTCATGGAATCATTGGAATTTGAACTAAAACTCATCAATATAAGCAATAACAAAGATATAATGTCAAAAAATGAAGATAACGCCAGCAAAATGTCGCTCAAGCAAATAAGAGAAAAGTGGCCAGGTATTGAATGGGATAAACTGATCACTGTGACAGTTGAATCGCAAGAGAAATTTTACTACTCAACCGAAACGATGATTTTCATACAAATTTATCATTTTATAACTGAACTGGAAAAATTAATCAAAGAAACTCCTAAAAGAGTCCAAGCGAATTACGCTGTATGGAAGACAATTCAATCTTTTATTCCTATGGTTTAATCCGTTACTCTATCTAAACTTTACGTAACTTATTCTGAAATAAGAAACTCATCTGCAGTCTTTGAAAATATTGATTGCTACGGTTATCTTAAAGAACAATTACCAGAACTTATGTACTTTTACTATGTCCGTCACGTCTTAGTCGACAAACGTGCCAGAACTCATGCAGATCAATTGACTTTTGACATAAGAAACAAATTTTTAGATATTTTGAGTAACACGTATGCGTCGGATATTAAAACCAAAAATAAACTAACCGCAGAAATCAATTCTTTAAGGTTTATCCTTGGATATCTAGACGAAGTCTTTGATGATAAAGTATTGGATGCATATTATCAAGGCCTTGAAATAACTTCTGACAGTTATTTAAAGAATCGCTTAAACGTGACTTCATTCAATCGCAAAAAATATTTAAAAATGTGGGAGAAGCCACTGAATTTGATTAATTGGATGACTATTTTCAAATTATCAAACCCGTTTGAAATCGGTGGTACAAACTTGAACCTATTTAATACCATTGGTATACATTATTGAACTATTCGACTTATTCAGAGTATATTTTTAGGTTAAATGTTGTAAACTTATCGCAGAAAAATTTTAGTTATAGGTCTCGGAAGATTGAGAAATTTGTTCTTCAGTATTAACCGTCCAGATTACAATAATTTGGCCACGTTTGGAATCACTATTGGGCATGAAATGGGGCATACCATTCATGTTTCTTACGATGCTGTTGATGAGTTTGGAAGAAAAAACAACGGATGGAGTGCATTGGCAGAAGAGAAGTTCAAGGAAACAAAAAATTGCTTAATGGAACAATTCTCGAATTATTCTACCGAAACAACTGGAGAAAAAGTATGATTAATAATGTTTTCAAAAAATAAATAGTGAAGAATGTGATTTCTAAAATACTTGTTTGATTACTTGCAGCTAAACGGTTCAATGTATTTGGAAGAAAATATTGCCGACAACATTGGTATACAAATTGCTTATTCGGTCTATCAAGATTGGGTCAAGAAGCTCGGACCCGATGCACCTTTTTCTAACTTGCCTTATAATTCGAATCAGTTGTTTTGGCTGTCATATGCAGCTCCCTGGTGCACATCAACGTCATCATTGCTCCAAGTGAATTCAGCCGATCAGCATGCTCCAGTCGAAAAACGTGTTATTGGAACGCTTTCAAACAGCCCAGAATTTTCAAATGATTTCAATTGTCCCTTAGGCTCTAACATGAATCCTACTAAAAAGTGTAACGTATTTTGATAAAAATATTCAATTATTTTGAAAAATTGCCTGGGTCAAAAATAGAACTTGATTTAGACTTGGTTAACCCAGTCAAAATTTGGAGCCGTTTTTCAGAAGACGAACTAGAGTTTTTTTGCGGAGATATGAAATGCATTAAGTTTTCGCCTTGGTTTAGACTTAACGGGCTTATTTAGTCACGATTTAAGACGAAAAAGTTGAAATCAAGTCGAAATTGACTTGGCTTAGACTTATTCGACATGAATTATAAGGCGAACAAGTCCAAGCTAAGGTGAAGTAATTTTTATATATAAAGCCCAAAGTAAGGCGAATAAATAACTTTTTCGACTTGATACAACAAGTTAAAAGTGAAGTGAATGGCTATCGTGCTCGGAGTGAAGACGAATAAGTCCAAACTGAGATCAACAAATTTGAATAAGTTGAAATAAGTTATCACTAAGTTGAACAAATTGCAAAAAGTTTAAGAAAATTTAATTCAAGTCAAAAAAGTCGAAATTTTATCGAAAAAACATCAACAGAAAATAACGTAAAGCAACTTTGAATCAAGTTTTTATTTTTGAACCGGACGGGGTAAAGCCAATAGCTTCCTGGATTTTTGATAACGCTATTGGTGAACTTTTGAGCTCATCGAGCTGAATAAACGGCTGAATCGAAAAATATACATTCCACTGGAAAAATTAAGACAATTGTTATTTCATCACCGATATCTTTTAAACTAACAGACAATTCTGAAGTTTGAGGTGGCTGTCGATGCATTTTTCTGATCGTCAACGATGAAAATTTTTCGGAAAGAATCAATTAATTGTTTTTTAATTTTATTTGAGAATAACATTTGTTTGAAGTGTTTTCGTTTTCGATATCTCTTGAACAAATAATTTAGTTTTGATCGCTGAGGTAGGATCCAACGCAGTTCATAGAACTTCAAAGCTGACTGGATTTTGGGATTAAACCATGGAGTAAGTTATGTGTTATTTAAAGAAAAAAAAATACAATAATTCATTAATTGAAGCTACTATTTCTTGTAAGTTTAGAATAGAAAAACGAAGTTTTTTTCGACTCGTTACTTCCAGTTAGACGTTATTGATCATATTTTGTTCTTATTTTTAAAATTAGTAATCGCCAGTTTATATTAATAGTATTTATAGAAGGTTTAGATTGACAAGTTACACTTCATTTTGCTTTGATTTTGTAATATTCCACATTTAAATAAAACTATTAGTCATCATTGATTTCATCATACATTGGTATACGAGGATTGGAGATTAGAATACAATAAATAATTCCGTTATTGTTTTTTTATCGATCACGACTGTTATGATAAGAGCACGTAATTATAACATAAAAGAACAAAAATTTAGTATTAGTGCATCGATTACTTGTCAGTGATATCGTCAGTAACAATCGTGGTTTGTAGCTGAACGACTTTTTCTTGACTGTCATGAAAAATTTTCACATGTAAGTTATGAAAAAATATCTATAATGTCTGTACTCTAATCCAACAGCAGTCTACACTAATGCAAAAAAAATTTGGAAAATCCAAAAGTGCACGCCTCGAAAGCTCATGTTATGTTTTTTTTTTAAAGTTAAATTTCGAATAAAATTGAATATCTCGCTCTTTTCCCATAGAAATTTCCATGGTAAATATACGGTAATAAAAGTAAAAAAAAAAATAAATAAGGAAAACATTCCTAATGAAAAATGGCGGCAGTGGGTGTTTGTTTACATGTAAGATTGCCGGTTTTAACCGTAATGATTTATTTTAAAAAAAAACGAGAAGGCCTACAGTAGTGATTTTCGAAAGGAACCTTCTTTGCTTATTTCTGAAAATTTTGAAAAAAAAATTAAGTAGTTTCGTCAAGTCGTTCTCGAGATATCCGTACCACGCCGTTTTTTTGAACCACAGACTAATGGACGTCCACGATAAATTTTTTTTAATAAACTTTTTTTTATATTAATACATATTAGACAAATTAAAAAAAGTATCAGGATTATTTATTAGTGTTTCAGCTTTATATTGATGTGTTTTTCATAATGTGTAAGAGTAATAGAAAAAAAATATATGCACTTTAATGAGTGGAAATCGTGTGACCTTGACAGGTCGGTTATAAAGCACAACCTCTCCGCTTCGCTTCCGAGGCGTGCAAAATAAAAGGAGCAGAAAAATTTAATAAATTTTTTAGTGATTTTTGGAAGGCTGTAACTTGGTGAAAAATGATCGTATCGAGATTTTAAAAAAAGCATTTTATAGCTTGAAATCTCTAGTTTTGGTGCATTTTTTTCAAAATTTTTTAAAAGCTCCGGTTAGTGCGCAAACATAAGAAATACCGCGAGACAAAAAATTTCTAAATTTTTTTTTTTTTCCGAAGAGCCTACGGACCGCGAAAAAATTCTTTCAACTAAACGAATGCACAGTTCGTTTAGCAAATTTATTCAGCTTTAATTTGGTTTTTTTTTAAACTTCGTAGGACGATTTGTCGCAGAGATATCAGCGTTTAAACAGAAAATAATCCTTTTGGCTTTGATCATCGATATTTCAGGTACCAATGATCGCACAGAAAGTTGAAGGGCGGTGATAAAAACTTAAATAAATTCCCTTCGAGACCCTATCATCATTTTTTGAAAAAAAAACTTTTTTCCATTTTTAGCATCCATTAGAAGTAAGTACAAAAAAAAACTGACTTTTTTTGGTTTTTCAGTAAATCAACCGCTACTCTGCAGATATCAAGAAAAAAAATAATGTTGCCAGGGACTTTTTTAGCTTAATGTACCCCCAAGACCCCTGTAAATTTTAAAATTGATCAATCGGACCGTTTTTTGGGAATCATCGATCAAAGTTTAGCCAAACAATTAAAGGAGCAAGTTTTGTTCCTTTAATTGTGTAATCATAATCAAAATGAAAAATATTTTTTTTTTCAACCTTTCTCAAATTTTTGCGTTGGTGACTCAGCAAATGCAAGGAAATGACAAAAAAAATAAAAAATTTCCAAAAAATGTCAAAAAAATACTTAAAACATAAAAAACAAGTTTCAATTTTTTTGTTTTCTTCGATTTTTTTGACATTTTTTGTCTATTGAGCCAATTTATTTAATAAAATGAATATTAGTTGACATTAATATGTAAAATAAAATTAAACATTTATTAATTCTTTGTTTTCATTATTTATTATAATAAATAGAAAAAAAAATTTTTAAATGTTTTTTATCTTATATAAATCAAAATCAGACTGAAAAAAATGGAAAGAACGACTCTGATTTTGACCGAGATTAGATCAAAAACAGACCAAAAATTATTGAAAATAAGTCTAAAAATAGTCTGAATAAGGAATAGTAAGAGCAAAACTAGATTGAATTTTACATATAAATTAAATATAAAAAAAAATAAAATTGAATTAAAATAACTTAAAATTTTTAATTGTTTTCAAACAGATCAAATTTTGTGACCCGGGACGTTCAATTAAAACTATTAGTCATCATTTCTTTTATCATCATACATTAGTATACGATAAATATAGATTCATATACGATAAATAATTCTGGTATCGCTTTTTTATCAATCAAGACTGCTACGATAAGAGCACGTAACTATAACTTAAAAGAACCAAAATTAAGTATTGGTGCATCGATCACTTATTATCGATATCGTCAGTAATAATCGTGATTTGTAGCTGAACGACTTTTTCTTGACTGTCATGAAAAATTTGAACATGTAAGTTATGATAATATATATTTAATATCTGTACTAGGGTGCTCCGTTTGAAACGAAGATTTTTTTTTTTTCGTTCCCCATCGAAAATCTTGTTCTACATGTAAAAATAAAAATTCAGTGAAATTTTGAGCTCTTAATAACAATTTTAAGAACTGGAACAACGTCGTTGAAGTTTTCCCATGCTAAAAGCATGTAAATTTTGATTCTTTTCATTTTATCGAATAAAACTCAGCCCCATATTCACGTATCTTATCGGTTCAAAGTTTTCTTGGAAGAGAATTGTATGCTCTTTGAAAAAGCCTGTATGTGCTTAGCAGTACCTTCAACTACAGCCCTCGTGGAAGCCTTGAAAGTCTAATTTCCTACGAAATTAGTGGTTTTTTGTTGTTAACTTGTAAACGGTTGACTTTTGGGAAAAAAAGTACATGACATTTTTTGTAGGAAATTTAGTCTTCTACAAAAAAGTTCTTCAAAGTCAAATCTCTGAAATCAATATTTGAAAAGATATGTGAACTTTAACTAAGTAAAATTCGAAATTTTAGCTAAATGTCAAGATTAACGGTTTTATAATTCAAAACCATTACATAAACCATGTTTCTTTTAACATAATCCATCTGTTAGGTCCCGAGGACATCGAAAATTCGAACGAGATTCTTCAAACCTGTGTTTTAATCATTCAATATTTCAAAAGAATTACAAATGAGGTTAGTACTTAAGAACAATTTCGATGAATAATTACGGGCATTTTATATTTTATATAAATATATATTAATTGATACTTACCATAAGTTAATAACTGAATATATTGTATAGTATTGAACATTGACATTTAGCTAAAATTTCGAATTTTACTTAGTTAAAGTTCATATATCTTTTTAAATATTGATTTTAGAGATTTGACTTATGAGAACTTTTTTGTAGAAGACTGAATTTCCTACAAAAAATGTCATGTACTTTTTTTCCCAAAAGTCAACCGTTTACAAGTTAACAACAAAAAACCACTAATTTCGTAGGAAATTAGACTTTCAAGGCTTCCATGAGGGCTGTAGTTGAAGGTACTGCTAAGCACATACAGGCTTTTTCAGAGAGCATACAATTCTCTTCCAAGAAAACTTTGAACCGATAAGATACGTGAATATGGGGCTGAGTTTTATTCGATAAAAAGAAAAGAATCAAAATTTACATGCTTTTAGCATGGGAAAACTTCAACGACGTTGTTCCAGTTCTTAAAATTGTTATTAAGAGCTCAAAATTTTACTGAATTTTTATTTTTACATGTAGAACAAGATTTTCGATGGGGAACGAAAAAAAAAAAATCTTCGTTTCAAACGGAGCACCCTAATCTGTACTCTAATCCAACAGCAGTCTATATTTTTACTTTTTACTATAAAATAAGAATAGTCGTTAAAATAAAGTAAGGTGAGTTCGTAATATAATCAGCATTTTTTTCTATGCATAGAAATATATAAAAAGTATCTTTAATGATGATCATCATCGAAATCCTACTACATTAATTTACAATCGATAAATTTACCGTTTTTTTTTCTGATAATATTAACATACAGGAAAAAATTATGGGCTGCCTCGCTCGCAATATGTATTTCAATGACATCAGCCGGAACTTTGAATAATACAATGGACCAGTCATCTGGAAATAAGTTAAATTGTACGACTCGAGGATGTGTAATGGATAATTTGGAATTCGGTAAAAACTTATAGACACTATTCTGTATAGTTTGTTAGAACAAAAATTGAATAATTTATTGTAACATTATTTTAGAATTGAATTTAATCTCTAATATGAATATGAGCGTCGATCCCTGCGATAATTTTTATGAATTCGCTTGTGGTAATTTTGATAACGTTCCCGCTGATGCACATTTAGTTCGCCAATACTTTAATGTCCCATCGAGCGCCATGTATGATAAAATTTACGATTCAATAAATAAAAGCGAACCAATAGATTCACCGAAGCAATTTCATTTCCTGAGAGACTACATGATTTCTTGTGAAAAAGTGAACTCTAATAACAACGATAAGTGTAATTATTTATTTTTCATTCAAATACGCAGATATATGCATAATTTCGGTAGCTCATAATGTTCCAATTATTTAGATCCTGGTATCAAAGCAGACAAACTAGATGATTTAACAGAAATAATATCTAAACTAGGTGAGTGGCCCGTTATCAAAGGCTCTAAATGGAACAGCTCTAATTTCGATTGGATGAGTTTTAATAACAAAGCAGGAAATCTCGGCGCCGCTAAAAACTTATTCCTTTATTTACGTACTAAACTACGTGACGGGAGTAAGCAAGTAAGTATTAATTCAACAGTTTTTCATTTAATTAAAATATTTGAATTTCGTGATAATCTAAGTTTTTTTTATCTTCTGCTTTTATCAAACAGTTGCATCCACAAGAATTTGAATTTTCGTATGAAAATATAAAGAATCTCCAGAATAATATCACAATCAATGCTTACTATAAGTATATGGTCGATGTTGCTAAACTTCTTGGTGCGAATGAAACACAAGCAAAAATAGAACTCATGGAATCATTTCAATTTGAACTCAAACTTATCAATATAAGCAATAACAATGATATAGCATTAAATAATGTAGATAACGCCAGCAAAATGTCGCTCAAAGAGATAAAAGAAAAGTGGCCAGGTATCGAATGGGATAAACTGATCACTGTGACAACTGAATCGCAAAAAAAATTTAACTACCTAAATGAAACGATGATTTCCATAGAAATTCATCATTATATAACAGAACTGGAAAAATTAATGAAAGAAACTCCAAAAAGAGTCCAAGCCAATTACGCTGTATGGAAGACAATTCAATCTATGGTTCCAATGGTTGAATCCGTCACTCTATTTAAACTTTACGTAGCTTATTCTAAAATAAGGAACCCATTTGCAGTCTTTGACGACATCGACTGCTTTGATAACCTTAAAATTAAGTTACCAGAACTTATGTACTTCTACTATGTACATCACTTCTCAATCGACAAACGTGCCAAAACTCATGCAGATCAATTAACTTCCGACATAAAAAAAAAATTTTTAGATATTTTGAGTAATACGTATAAATCGGATATTAAAACTAAAGATAAACTAACTGCGGCAATCAAGTCTTTGAAGTTTGTCGTTGGTTATCTTGACGAAGTCTTTGATGATAAAATATTGGGCGAATTTTATCAAGGCCTTGAAATAACTCCTGACAGTTATCTAAAGAATTACTTGAACTTGACTTTATTCAATGGCAAAAAACGTACAGAAGTGTGGGAGAAGCCACTAATTTTCATTAATTGGATGAATATGTTCAAACTATTAAAACCGTTTGAAATCAGTGGTGTAAACGTGCCTGTATTGAATACTATTGGTATACATTATCCAACTATTGGACTTATTAAGAGTGTTTTTTTAGGTTGAATATTTCAAACTCATTGTAGAAAAATTTTAGTTATAGGTATCGAAAGATTAAGAAATTTGTCCTTCAGTATTAATCGTCCAGATCACATTAATTTGGCCACGTTTGGATTCACTCTAGGGCATGAAATGGGGCATACCATTCATGTTTCTTACGATGTTGTCGATGAGTTCGGAATAAAAGACAACGGATGGAGTATTTTGGCAGATGAAAAATTTAAAGAAACAGAAGAGTGCTTAATTGAACGATTCTCGAATTATTCTACCGAAACAACTGGAGAAAAAGTATGATTAATTATGATTTCAAGGAATGAATAGTGCAGAGTGTGATTTCTTAAATGCTTGTTTGATTACTTACAGCTAGACGGTTCATTCTTTTTGGAAGAAAATATTGCCGACAACATCGGTATACAAGTTGCTTATTCGGTCTACCAAGATTGGGTCAAAAAGTATGGACCCGAAGCCACTTTTTCTAACTTGCCTTATAATTCGAATCAGTTCTTTTGGCTATCATATGCAACTCAATTTTGCAGATCAAAGTCATTATTGTCTTCAATTGATTGGACCAATAAGCATGCTCCACTCGATAAACGTGTTATTGGAACGCTCTCAAACAGCCCAGAATTTTCAAAAGATTTCAATTGTTCCTTAGGCTCTAACATGAATCCAGTTAAAAAATGTAGCGTATTTTGATAAAAATATTCAATTATTTCTTGTAATCGGGGTAAACCCAATAATTTCCCGGCCTTTTCAAAAATGCTATTATCAGTTAACTTATGAGCTCTTTGAGCTGAATAAACGGCTGTATAAAATAAACATATATTTTGCTGGAAAAATTGAGACAATTAAACATTTTTCTTTATTGTTTCATCACTGATGTCTTCTAAACTGGCAGACAATTCTGACGTTTGAGGTGGCATTCGATGCAGTGTTTTGATCATTAACGCTGATAATTTTTTGGAAGAATTAATACAATGTTTTTGACTTTATTTGAAAATAACGTTTGTTTAAAGTGTTTCCGTTATCGATATCTTTCGAACAAATGATTCAGTTTTAATGGTTGAGGTGACATCCAACGCGGCTCATAAAACTTTAGAGCTGATTGGATTTTGGAATTTGCCAATGGAGTAAGTTAGATGTTATTAATATGAGAAAAAACAATTTTTTCAAATAGCTCCGAACACACATTCAATGAATTAGATATATATTTTTAACCTATCAAATCGATTTGTAATCAGTACTGAAAAGTTCTACTTTTTTAAAACCATTGGTTAAATTATTCAGTAATTCGACTTGTTCTGAGTGCTACTTTAAGTAAAATAGTTTTAATAAATCATCGGAAAATTCAAGTTATAGGTATCGAACGATTGAGAAATTCGTTCTTTAATATTAATCGTCCAGATTGCTTCAATTTTTGTACGCTTCGGACCGGTGTGGGGCACAAAACAGGGTATTCTATGCATTCTTCTTACAATACTGTTAATTAATTCGGGATAAAAGATAATGGATGCAGTGATTTGGCAGACAAATAAATTCTAGAAAATAGAAGATTGCTTATTTGAACAATATTCCCAAATTATTTTCATGAGAACGGTGTCACGAATAAATATCCGCGACAAAATATCTAACGACAAAATAACCGACGACAAAACACACAAAATCCATTATAAAAGGGCGGTTATTTTGTCATTCGGTTATTTTGTCGTCGGTTATTTTGTCGCGGTTATTCTGTCGTTGGATATTGTGTTACGGAACCAATAGAGTTTCTAGAAGGTTGAACCTGACGAGTTACAGTTCGTTTCGCTTCAATTTTGTAATATATCCACCCCGGGTCGAAAAGTTTGATTTGATTTTAGTCTAACTGGACTAAATTTGAACTAATTGATCCGTTTTTGATCTTTTATAAAAATTTCAAGCTGTTTTTGATCTACTGTTTTAAAAAACAATTGCGATACTGAAGGACAAAACCAGATTAATTCTGGAACTTAAAAAAATTTTGATTCTGAAATTTTACAAGAAGAAAACTAGATTAAATCGTGGACTTGGAATAATTTTGTTTATATACTGAAAAAACTTACAAAACATATTCCAAGTTCCAGAATTGAATATGTTCTGTTTTCTATTTAATCAGTGTCTTTTGTTTAAAAATGTCGGCAGATAATAATAATTTGACAGCTGTATTTTCTATTTGTCTTGATAGAATATTTATAATATTTAATTGAAGTATAAAATTGCTGTTAAAATCTCAAGAAAGTTTTCTTTAATTAACTGGACAGAGTCGAAACATATTCTGGTGTTAAAACCCATCAACACATTCCTCTGTGACATTGCATTTCGAAATAGCAACAACTCGTTACAAATATCAAGAAAATTTGAATAAACATGTACATCTTGATGTCCTTTTATCACTTTCCATGGGCAGTAAGTTTTATTGAACTTTATTCATTCTTATTATTTTCAGTGAATTATGTAGCGATTGATAGATGAGTGATTAATTTTCTCCATAAATGAAAGTATGAATTTTTTTTTTTTCAATTATTTTGTGATTTCAAGTTTATTGTTTATATATAAAGCTTTCAGTACAGCAAATTTCTCATTTTCGCAGAATCTTTGAGTTGCTTAGGATATCTTATTTTTCGTGACAGACACTTGAAATCTACGACATTTAGCGCCTATAGCCGGCAGCTGAAAATATTAGATAAGACACAGCTGGTGAAAAAGATACCTAATCGTTCTAATAGTGACGTCATCGTCGGATCAAAAAATATTTTTTGGTTACATGTGCGATAGCAAACAACCAAAAAATATCGAAGTTACTTAACGAACCATCTTGTGACAAAATTTATCATCATTTCAATTCGTCCACTTACCCAGTAAACACTTTGACGTAAATTTGACGTCAGAGTGACGTTACGCTATGTCATCATTTACGTAAGGTATAAGTCACGAATGAGTCAGGTGTGACTCATTATTTCCCACTTTTTTACGTAAGATTATGATGTAAAACTAATGACGTATGCATGATGTAAATGTGATGTCTGTGTGACCTTCTATGACGTCAATATGACATATGGGTGATGTCAAAATTATCAATTCGGAAAAAATATTTTGAAAAATAAAAAAATAAAATGAAATACCGAATTTTTGATTTGACTATTACCGCACGAACGCATTGTGAATTCTGAAACAAGATTAGATAACGTTAAATGATGAAAAAATCCTGGGCGTCTGCTGGGTTCGAACACGGCTCCTCTTGGCTGGTAGTCCTGAACGTTGCTCACTGGTCCACATCACGAGAGTTCAAATCTCGTACTTAATTGATGTATTTAGAGTGAAATGCCGGAAAAGACATAGTTAATAAGTTTTCGTGATGGATTTTTACAAAATTCAAAAAACTCTATGAACTTATATGAAATTTTATAGAAGCAATATTTGTCGACCTCGATGATAATTGTATAAAATTTCATTAAGTTTCATCAAATTTTGTAATTTTTTGTTGTAATGTGAAATTTAAAAAATCTTAAATAAAATTTTGCGAAACATTAAATAATTTCACAAAATCGTATGAAATTCAATCGATTGAAAAATTGTGATACTAAACTTTAAAATCATAATAGCAAAAGAGTTCAAACTGTCGTTACATTTTCTTTGTCATCCTAAATGATATTTTCGATACATCATTTAAAAAAATAAAGTTAATTTTTTTATGCTCACGCTATTGTTTTAATCTAAAACGTCTGAATGATCTATTATCGAGTTTATCGATTACTTTGACCCCAAAAATGTTCGACGTTTAGTTGTTATTTTTACACATTTATACATGTTTGAAAATTCATTCTATGATTGTTTTATTTCAATAAATAGATGATAAAAAACTATGACTCGGACATTACATCAGCATTGCGTAAAATACTGACTTGTCACTGATGTAAAGATATGATTTAAGAGTGACATCCACATTACGTATAACCGTGACTTTGCTACTGACATAAATGTATGATTTTAAAATTACGTCATTATGATATACGGATAATGACTTTATTACTACATAACAATGTGATGTAGATTCTATGTCAAACGTACGTAATACATAAGACATAACTGTGACATAGTACAAGAGTCATGCTTACATCAAGATGATGTCACAAGCTTTACATCATATTAAAGTCATGTAGAACGTCAGATTGACATCAAATTTACATCAGATGTCGTGACATTGCTATGACCTACGTATGACGTCAAAATAAGGTCATGTGTTCACTGGGTACCGACTTCTCTCTAATTTTCGACAAATACTCAAAACAATCTTACCAAATTAATAAACGCGGATTTATAACCTGCCATTTATAGGCACTGAATGTAGTAAATTTCAAATATCTGTCACAAAAACTAATGTATTTATCTAGTACAATCAAGTCTAAGACGCTCGTGTGTTGGTACCCCCGCCATCGGCTCGGGCACCAATCGTCACACTCGCGTCTTAAACACGATCGCACTCGATAGATGAACTACTATTATAATGCAAAGATTTTCACCAATTATTCTGTAAAATAAAATTTTCTTTGATACTAGGTATAAACTTATTATAGTGAATTTCGTTATTCATAAAAATATCTAACAGTTTAGCTAAAGATCTGAATGAGTTGAAGGTAGAAGAATCAAGAGGGACAATAGTTGATATTTCTCAAAATCGATGCTCACAGAAAATATCAGTT
The DNA here is from genome assembly GCF_029852145.1 of Microplitis mediator. Lineage (NCBI taxonomy): Eukaryota > Metazoa > Arthropoda > Insecta > Hymenoptera > Braconidae > Microplitis > Microplitis mediator. Next base: position 11,442,214 of record NC_079973.1, on the reverse strand, counting down.
ACTAGGACAGCACTATGAAAAGGAAAGGAAGAAGATAATGATAAACTCCTTTTAAATAATACCTATATGTCTATTGAGCCAATTTATTTAATAAAATGAATATTAGTTGACATTGATATGTAAAATAAAATTAAACATTTATTAATTCTTTGTTTTCATTATTTATTATAATAAATAGAAAAAAAAATTTTGATTTGTTTTTTATCTTATATAAATCAAAATCAGACTGAAAAAAATGGAAAGAACGACTCTGATTTTGACCGAGATTCGATCAAAAACAGACCAAAAATTATTGAAAATAAGTCTGAAAATAGTCTAAATAAGGAATAGTAAGGGCAAAACTAGATTGAATTTTACATATAAATTAAATATAAAAAAAAATAAAATTGAATTAAAATAACTTAAAATTTTTAATTGTTTTCAAACAGATCAAATTTTGTGACCCGGGACGTTCAATTCAAACTATTAGTCATCATTTCTTTTATCATCATACATTAGTATACGATAAATATAGATTCGTATACGATAAATAATTCTGGTATTGCTTTTTTATCAATCAAGACTGCTATGATAAGAGCACGTAACTATAACTTAAAAGAACCAAAATTAAGTATTGTTGCATCGATCACTTATTATCGATATTGTCAGTAATAATCGTGATTTGTAGCTGAACGACTTTTTCTTGACTGTCATGAAAAATTTGAACATGTAAGTTATGATAATATATATTTAATATCTGTACTCTAATCCAACAGCAGTCTATATTTTTACTTTTTACTATAAAATAAGAATAGTCGTTAAAATAAAGTAAGGTGAGTTCGTAATATAATCAGCATTTTTTTCTATGCATAGAAATATATAAAAAGTATCTTTAATGATGATCATCATCGAAATCCTACTACATTAATTTACAATCGATAAATTCACCGTTTTTTTTTCTGATAATATTAACATACAGGAAAAAATTATGGGCTGCCTCGCTCGCAATATGTATTTCAATGATATCAGCCGGAACTTTGAATAATACAATGGACCAGTCATCTGGAAATAAGTTAAATTGTACGACTCGAGGATGTGTAATGGATAATTTGGAATTCGGTAGAAACTTAGAGACACTATTCTGTATAATTTGTTACAGCAAAAATTGAATAATTTATTGTAATATTATTTTAGAATTCAATTTAATGTCTAATATAAATATGAGCGTCGATCCCTGCGATAATTTTTATGAATTCGCTTGCGGTAATTTTGATAACTTTCCCGATGATGCACAATTTGTTCGCCAATACTTTGATGTCCCATCGAGCGCCATGTATGATAAAATTTACGATTCAGTACAAAAAAGCGAACCAATGGATTCTCCGAGGCAATTTCATTTCCTGAGAGACTACATGATTTCTTGTGGAAAAGTGAACTCTAATAACAACGATAAGTGTAATAATTTATTTTTCTTTCGAACACGCAAATATATGCATAATTTCGGTAGCTCATAATGTTCTAATTATTTAGATCTTGGTATCAAAGCAGACAAACTGGATGATTTAACAGAAGTAATATCGAAATTAGGCGAGTGGCCCGTTATCAAAGGCTCTAAATGGAACGACACTAATTTTAATTGGATGAGTTTTAATAACAAAGCAGGAAATCTTGGCGCCGCTAAAAACTTATTCCTTCATTTATATATTGAACTACAACACGGAAGTAAGAAATATTTTGTAAGTATTAATTCAACCGTTTCTCATTTTATTAAAATTTTCAAATTTTGTGATGATCTAATTTTTTTGTTGTCTTCGGCTTTAATCAATCAGTTGTATCCACAAGAATTTGAATTTTCGTATGAAAATATAAAGAATCTCCAGAATAATATCACAATCAATGCTTATTATAAGTATATGGTCGATGTTGCTAAACTTCTTGGTGCGAATGAAACACAAGCAAAAATAGAACTCATGGAATCATTTCAATTTGAACTCAAACTTATCAATATGAGCAATAACAACGATATAGCATTAAATCATGTAGATAACGCCAGCAAAATGTCGCTGAAAGAAATAAAAGAAAAGTGGCCAGGTATTGAATGGGATAAACTGATCACTGTGACAACTGAATCGCAAAAAAAATTTTACTACCCAAATGAAACGATGATTTCCATAGAAATTCATTATTATATAACAGAACTGGAAAAATTAATGAAAGAAACTCCAAAAAGAGTCCAAGCCAATTACGCTGTATGGAAGACAATTCGATCTATGATTCCAATGGTTGAATCCGTTACTCTTTCTAAACTTTACGTAGCTTATTCAAAAATAAGGAACCCATCTGCAGTCTTTGACGACATCGACTGCTTCGATAATCTTAAAATTAAGTTACCAGAACTTATGTACTCTTACTATGTACATCACTTCTCAATCGACAAACGGGCCAAAACTCATGCAGATCAATTAACTTCCGACATAAAAAAAAAATTTTTAGATATTTTGAGTAATACGTATAAATCGGATATTAAAACTAAAGATAAACTAACTGCGGAAATAAATTCTTTAAGGTTTATCATCGGATATCTCGACGAAGTCTTTGATGATAAAATATTGGACGGATATTATCAAGGCCTTGAAATAACTTTTGACAGTTTTTTAACGAATAACTTGAACGTGAATTCATTCAATCGAAAAAAATTTAGAGAAGTTTTGGAGAAGCCAATAAATTTGATTAATTGGATGACTATTTTCAAACTATCTAACCCGTTTGAAATCGGTGGTATCAACTTGCATGTATTGAATACTATTGGTATACATTATCCAACTATTGGACTTATTAAGAGTGTTTTTTTAAGTTGAATATTTTAAACTTATCGTAGAAAAATTTTAGTTATAGGTCTCGAAAGATTGAGAACTTTGTTCTTCAGTATTAATCGTCCAGATCACATTAATTTGGCCACGCTTGGAGTCACCATTGGGCATGAATTAGGGCATACCATACACGTTTCTTACGATGGTATTGATGAGTTCGGAATTAAAGACAACGGATGGAGTGTATTGGCAGATGAACAATTTCAGCAAACAGAAAAGTGCTTAATAGAACAATTCTCGAATTATTCTATCGAAACAACTGGAGAAAATGTATGATTAAAAATGTTTTCAAGGAATGAAGAGTGTAGAATGTGATTTTTAAAATACTTGTTTGATTACTTGCAGCTAGACGGTTCAATCTATTTGAAAGAAAATATTGCTGACAACATTGGTATACAAGTTGCTTATTCGGTCTACCTAGATTGGGTCAAAAAGTATGGACCCGAAGCAACTTTTTCTAATTTGCCTTATAATTCGAATCAGTTGTTTTGGCTGTCATATGCAACTCGATGGTGCGAACCTAAGCCATTTTTGCAGCAAATAGATTTGACCGAGGAGCATCCTCCACTCGATAAACGTGTTAATGGAGCGTTTTCAAACAGCCCAGAATTTTCAAAAGATTTCAATTGTCCCTTGGGCTCTAACATGAATCCTATTAAAAAATGTAGAGTATTTTGATAGAAATATTTCATTCTTTCTTGCAATCGGGGTCAAACCAAAAATTTCCCGGATTTTTCGATTCCGCTATTATTGGTTAACTTATGAGCTCTTTGAGCTGAATAATCGGCTGTATCAAATAAATATACATTTCGCTGAAAAAATGAAGACAATTAAACGTATGTTTTTATTATTTCATCACTTATGTCTTTCAAACTGACAGACAATTCTGACGTTTGAGGTGGCACTTGAAGCAGTGTTTTGATCATTAACGCTGAAAATTTTTTGGAAATAATTAATTAAACTTTTTTGAATTTATTTGAAAATAACATTTGTTTGAAGTGTTTTCGTTATCGACATCTCTTGAACAAATGATTCAGTTTTGATGATTGAGGTGGCATCCAACGCGGCACATAAAACTTTAGAGCTGATTGGATTTTGGAATTGGCCCAGGGAGTAAGTTAGATGTTATTAAAAGCGAAGTGTCTAAAGATACGGAAAAAATCCTGTGTTCGGAATATCCTACCGTGTGGCACGTTATTAGGCCACACGCTTATCCCTTATTCTATCCCACCTATTTCTGTACACTTATCCACGTTTTATTGAAAAGAACAAAAACAATTTTTCTAATAACTCCCAACACACATTCAATGCATTTGATATTTATCTTTAACCTATCAAATAGATTTGAAATCAGTACTGAAAATTTCTACTATTTGAAAACCATTGGTATAAATTATTCAGTGATTTGGCTTAATTTGGGTGCTATTTTAAGTAAAATAGTTTTAACACATCATCGAAAAATTCAAGTCATAGGTATCCCACGACTGAGAAATTTGTTCTGCAGTGTTAATCGTCCAGATTGCTTTGATTTCAATCTTCAGACCGGAATGGGGCACAAAACAGGATATTCTATGCATTCTTCTTACAATGCTTTTAATCAATTCGGGATAGAAGACAATGGATGCAGTGATTTGGCAGACAAATAAATTCTCGAAAATAGAAGGTTGCCTAATTGAACGAAATTCCCAAATTATTTTCATAGAACAACTGGGAAAAAAGTATGATTAATCATATTAATTTTCACGGAACAAATAGTGTATAACCCGACTTTTTCATGATTTGATTGCTTACTTGCAACTAAACGGTTCCGCGCATCTGAAAAAAAATATTGCCGACGATTTTTCGTGCAAGTTGCTTATTCGGCCTGCTTATTCTGGGTCAAAACGCATGGGTCCGAATAACCTTTTTCTCACTTGTATTATAATTCGAATCTAATGTTTTGGCTATCATATGCAAATAATTGGTGCTCGTCGTATCACATGCTCCTAATGTTCAACATATTATTGGACTGCTTTCAAACAACCCAGAATTTTCGTGATATAGAAGTTGTCCTTTCATGTCTTCTATGTATCCTATTATAAATCTACTGTATTTTCTTAAATTATCCGAAATTTTTCGTAACTCTGCAAACAATTGCTAACTATTTCATTAAATAATCAAATCATTAAACTATCTACTATATTTGTATTAGTTCTATACCTTTATAAACTTAAAACATCATGCTGAAGATGTAAAAACCAAATATTTTGCATTTAAACAAATAAATAGGAATATTCGAAGTACAAAAAATACTATTTGCTATGATTGATTAATTGAGGCGACCTATTTCTTATAAGTTAAGAATAGAAAAAAAAAGTTTTGTTGAAATCATTAATTCCAGTTGGACGTTATTGATCATTACTTTTTCTTTTATTTAAAATTAGAAATCGCCAGAAAATATCAATAGAGTTTCTGAAAGGTTGAAATTGACGTGTAACAGTTCATTTCGCTTTAATTTTGTAATATATTCAAGTTTAATTAAAACTATTAGTCATCTTTTCTTTCATCATACATTAGTATACGATAAATAATTCTATTATTGCTCTTTCATCAATTAAGACTGATATGATAAGAGCACGTAACTAAAACTTAAATAAACCAAAATTAGGTATTAGTATATCAATCGCTTATTATCGATGTCGTCAGTAATAATCGTGGTTTGTAGCTGAATGATTTCTTCTAGACTGTCATGAAAAATTTGTATATGTAAGTTATGATGATATATGAATAGTCATTAAAACAAGATAATGTGAGTTCGTAATACAGCATTTTTTTCTATACATAAAAATACATAAAAAGTATCTTTATTGATGATCATCATCGAAATCCTACTACATTTAATTATAATCAATAAATTGGCTGTTTTTTTTATTCTGATAATGCCAACATACAGGAAAATATTATGGGCTACCTCGCTCGCAATATGTATTTCAATGACAACAGACGAAACTTGGAATAATACAATGGATCAGTCATCTGGAAATACAATAAATTGTACTACTCGAGAATGTGTAATGGATAATTTGAAATTAGGTGAAAACTCATAGACACTAATCTGTATAATTTGTTACAGCAAAAATTGAATAATTTATTGTAATATTATTTTAGAATTCAAATTGATGTCTAATATCAATATGAGTGTCGATCCTTGTGATAATTTTTATGAATTCGCTTGCGGTAATTTTGACAACTTTCCCGCTAATTATGCACAATTTTTTGGCGATTACTTTGGTTATTCACCAAGCACCATGTGTAAGAAAATTTACGATTCACTACAAAGAAGCAAACCAATGAATTCACCAAAGCAATTTCATTTCCTGAGAGACTTCATGATTTCTTGTAAACAAGTAATCTTTAATAACAACGATAGGTGTAATTATTTATTTTTCATTCAAAGACGCAGATATATGCATAATTTTGGTAGCTCATAATGTTCCAATTTTTTAGATCCTGGTAGCAAAGCAGACAAACTAGATGATTTAATAGAAATAATATCGAAATTAGGCGAGTGTCCCGTTATCAAAGGCTCTAAATGGAACGGCACTAATTTCGATTGGATAAGTTTTAATAACAAAGCAGGCAATCTCGGCGCCCATAAAAGATTATTTCTTCATTTATATCCTCAACTACATCGCAAAGGTAAGCAATATGTTGTAAGTATCAATTCAATCATTTATCATGTAATTAGAATTTTCAAATTTCGTGATAACCTAATGTTTTTCTTATCATCTGACATTATCAAACAGTTGTATTCACAGGAGTTTGAATTTTCACATGAAAATATCAAAAATCTCCAGAATAATATCACAATTAATGCTTACTATAAGTATTTGGTCGATGTTGCTGAACTTCTTGGTGCAAATGAAACACAAGCAAAAATAGAACTCATGGAATCATTGGAATTTGAACTAAAACTTATCAATATAAGCAATAACAAAGATGTAGTGTCAAAAAATGAAGATAACGCCAGCAAAATGTCGCTTAAGCAAATAAGAGAAAAGTGGCCAGGTATTGAATGGGATAAACTGATCACTATGACAGTTGAATCGCAAGAGAAATTTTACTACTCAACCGAAACGATGATTTTCATACAAATGCATCATTATATAACTGAACTTGAAAACTTAATGAAAGAAACTCCTAAAAGAGTCCAAGCTAATTACGCTGTATGGAAGACAATTCAATCTTTTATTCCTATGGTAAAAACTGTTACTCTATCTAAACTTCACGTAGCTTATTCTAAATGAAGAAATCCTTCTGCAGTCTTTGAAAATATTGATTGCTACGGTGATCTTAAAGAACAATTACCCGAACTTATGTACTTTTACTATGTCCATCACGTCTTTTTCGACAAACGTGCCAGAACTCATGCAGATCAATTGAGTTTCGACATAAAAAAAAAATTAGTAGATATTTTGAGTAACACGTATGCGTCGGATAGTAAAACTAAAAATAAATTATCCGCAGAAATCAATTCTTTAAGGTTTATCCTTGGATATCTTGACGAAATCTTTGATGATAAAGTATTGGATGCATATTATCAAGGCCTTGAAATAACTTCTGACAGTTATTTAAAGAATCGCTTAACCGTGACTTCATTCAATCGCAAAAAATATTTAGAAATGTGGGAGAAGCCACTGAATTTGATTAATTGGATGACTATTTCCAAATTATCAAACCCGTTTGAAATCGGTGGTACAAACTTGAACCTATTTAATACCATTGGTATACATTATTGAACTATTCGACTTATTCAGAGTATTTGTTTAGGTTAAATATTGTAATCTTATCGTAGAAAAATTTCAGTTATAGGTCTCGGAAGATTGAGAAATTTGTTCTTCAGTATTAACCGTCCAGATTACAATAATTTGGCCACGTTTGGAGTCACTATTGGGCATGAAATGGGACATAGCATTCATGTTTCTTACGATGCTGTTGATGAGTTCGGAAGAAAAGGCAACGGATGGAGTGCATTGGCAGAAGAGAAGTTCAAGGAAACAAAAAAGTGCTTAATGGAACAATTCTCGAATTATTCTGCTGAAACTACTGGAGAAAAAGTATGATTAATAATGATTTCAAGGAATGAATAGTGTGGAATGTGATTTCTTAAATACTTGTTTGATTACTTGCAGCTAAACGGTTCAATGTATTTGGAAGAAAATATTGCTGATAATGTTGGTATACAAGTTGCTTATTCGGTCTACCAAGATCGGGTCAAAAACTATGGACCCGAAGCAACTTTTTCTAACTTGCCTTATAATTCGAATCAGTCGTTTTGGCTGTCCTATGCAGGTCAATGGTGCACATCAAAGTCCTCAGTGTCCCAAATAGATTTAAGCGATGTGCATGCTCCAGTCGATAAACGTGTCATTGGAGTACTTTCAAACAGTCCAGAATTTTCAAAAGATTTCAATTGTCCCTTAGGCTCTAACATGAATCCTGCGAAGAAATGTAGCGTATTTTCATGAAAATATTCAATTATTCCTAAGCATCGCCCGGGTCAAAAATAAAACTTGATTTAGACTTGTTAACCCAGTCAAAATTTAAAGCCGTTTTTTAGAATACGAACCTGAGTTTTTTTCACGGAGATATGAAATGCATTGAGATATCGTCTTGGTTTAGACTTAACGGCCTACTAAGTCGCTAATAAAGACGAAAACGTGGAATTTAAGACGAAATTGACTTGGTTTAGACTTATTTGACATAAATTATAAGGCGAAAAAGTCCAAGCTAAGGTGAAATAATTTTTATATATTAAGGCGACAGTAAGGCGAATAAATAACTTTTTCGACTTGATACAACAAGTTAAAAGTGAAGTGAATGACTATCGTGCTCGAAGTAAAGACGAAAAAGTCCATACTGAGATCAACAAATTAAAATAAGTTGAACTAAGTTGAAACCGAGATGAAAAAATTGCAAAAAGTTGAAGAAAATATAATTTAAGTCAAAAAAGTCGAGATTTTATCGAAAAAACTTCAAAAGAAAATTACGTGAAGCAACTCTGAATCAAATTTTTATTTTTGACCTGGACAGGGTAAAACCAGTAGCTTCCTGGATTTTTCGATAACGCTATTGGTGAACTTTGAGCTCATCGAGCTCAATAAACGGCTGAATTGAATAAATATACATTCTGCTGGAAAAATTAAGACAATTGTTATTTCATCACACATATTTTTTAAACTGACAGACAATTCTGAAGTTTGAGGTGGCTGTCGATGCATTTTTCTGATCGTCAACGATGAAAATTTTTCGGAAAGAATCAATTAATTGTTTTTTAATTTTATTTGAGAATAACATTTGTTTGAAGTGTTTTCGTTATCGATATCTCTCGAACAAATGATTCAGTTTTGATGGCTGAGGTGGGATCCAACGCGGTTCATAGAACTTTAGAGCTGAATGGATTTTGGGATTAAACCATGGAGTAAGTTAGATGTTATTCAAAGAAAAAAAAATACAATAATTCATTAAGTGAGGCTACCTATTTCGTGTAAGTTTAGAATAGAAAAGCGAAGTTTTTTTGGACTGGTTACTTCCAATTAGACGTTATTGATCATATTTTGTTCTCATTTTTAAAATTAGTACTCGCCAGGTTATATTAATAGTATTTATAGAAGGTTTAGATTGACGAGTTACACTTCATTTCGCGTTGATTTTGTAACATTCCACGTTTAAATAAAACTATGAGTCATCATTTATTTCAACATATATTGATATACAATAATTAGAGATTAGAATACAACAAATAATTCTATTATTGCTTTTTTATCATTCACGACTGCTATGATAAGAGCACGGAATTACAACATAAACGAACAACAATTTAGTATTGTTGCATCGATCACTTACCATCGATATCGTCAGTAATAATCGTGTCTTGTAGCTGAACAACTTTTTCTAGACTGTTATGAAAAATTACAATATGTAAGTTATGAAAAAATATCTATAATATCTGTACTCTAATCCAACAGGGTCTATATTTTCACTTTTTACTATAAATTAAGAATAGTCATTAAAATCAAGTAATGTGAGTTCGTAATATAATCAATATTTTCTCCTGCACATAAAAATGTATAGAAAATAAATTTATTAATGATCATCATCGAAATCCCACTTCAATGATTTATAATCAATAAATTTCCCGTTCTTTTTCTGATAATATTAACATACAGGAAAATATTATGGGCTGCCTCGCTCGCAATATGTATTTCAATGACAACAGCCGGAACTTTGAATAATACAATGGAACGATCATTTGGAAATTTGTTAAATTGTACGAGTCGAGGATGTGTAATGGATAATTTGGAATTCGGTAGAAATTTAGAGACGCAATTCTGTATAATTTGTTACAGCAAAAATTAAATAATTTATTGTAAAATTATTTTAGAATTTAAGTTAATGTCTAATATGAATATGAGCGTCGATCCCTGCGATAATTTTTATGAATTCGCTTGCGGTAATTTTGATAACTTTTCCGCTGATGCACAATTAGTTCGCCAATACTTTGATGTCCCATCGAGCACCATGTATGATAAAATTTACGATTCAATACAAAAAAGTGAACCAATAGATTCACCGAAGCAATTTCATTTCCTGAGAGACTACATGATTTTTTGTGAAAAAGTGAACTTTAATGACAACGATAAGTGTAATTATTTATGTTTCATTCAAACACGCAGATATATGCATAATTTCGGTAGCTCATAATGTTCCAATTATTTAGATCCTGGTATCAAAGCAGACAAACTGGATGATTTAACAGAACTAATATCGAAATTAGGCGAGTGGCCCGTTATCAAAGGCTCTAAATGGAACGGCACTAATTTCGATTGGACAAGTTTTAATAACAAAGCAGGCAATCTTGGCGCCGCTAAAAACTTATTCCTTTATTTATATACTAGACTACATCACGGAAGTAAGCAACATTTCGTAAGTATTAATTCAACCGTTTTTCATTTAAGTAAAATTTTTTAATTTCGTGATAATCTAAGTTTTCTTTTCATCTTCTGCTTTTATCAAATAGTTGTATTCACAACAATTTGAGTTTTCACCTAGAAATATAAAAGATCTCCAGAATAATATCACACCTAATGCTTACTACAAGTATATAGTCGATGTTGCTAAACTTCTTGGTGCGGATGAAACACAAGCAAGAATAGAACTCATGGAATCATTGCAATTTGAACTAAAACTTATAAATATAAGCAATAACAAAGATATAGTGTCAAAAAATGAAGATAACGCCAGCAAAATGTCACTCACAGAAATAAAAGGAAAGTGGCCAGGAATCGAATGGGATAAACTGATCACTGTGACAATTGAATCGCACAAAATATATGACTACTCAGCCGAAACGATGTTTTTCATAAAAATTCATCATTACATAACTGAACTGGAAAAAATAATGAAAGAAACTCCTAAAAGAGTGCAAGCTAATTACGCTGTATGGAAAACGATTCAATCTTTTATTCCAATGGTCGAATCTGTAACTCTATCTAAACTTCACATGGCTTATTCTAAAATAAGAAATCCATTTGCTGTCGTTGACGATTTTAACTGCTTCGATAATCTTAAAATGAAGTTACCAAAACTTATGTACTCTTACTATGTACATCACTTCTCAATCGACAAACGGGCCAAAACTCATGCAGATCAATTGACTTTCGACATAAAAAGAAATTTTTAGATATTTTGAGTAGCACGTATAAATCGGATATGAAAACTAAAGGTAAACTTACTGCGGCAATCAAGTCTTTGAAGTTTGTCGTTGGTTATCTTGACGAAGTCTTCAATGATAAAACATTGGATGGATATAATGAAGGCCTTGGAATAACTCCTGACAGTTATTTAAAAAATCGCTTGAATGTGAATTCGTTCAATCGAAAAAAAATTATAGAAGTGTTGGAGAAGCCAATAAAGTCGATTAATTGGATGACTATTTTCAAACTATCAAACCCGTTTTTAATCAGTGGTACCAACTTGCATGTATTGAATACCATTGGTATACATCATTCAACTATTTGACTTATTTAGAGTGTTTTTTTAGGTTAAATATTTCAAACTCATTGTAGAAAAATTTAAGTTATAGATATCGAAAGATTAAGAAATTTGTCCTTCATTATTAATCGTCTAGATTACATTAATTTAGCCACGTTTGGAGTCACCATTGGGCATGAAATGGGGCATACCATTCATTTTTCTTACGATGCTGTCGATGAGTTTGGAATAAATGATAACGCATGGAGCGTATTGGCAGGTGAACAATTCGAGCAAACGGAAAATTGTTCAATAGAACAATACTCGAATTATTCTACCAAAACAACTGGAGAAAAAGTATAATTAATTATGATTTCAAAGAATGAATAGTGCAGAGTGTGATTTCTTAAATGCTTGTTTGATTACTTGCAGCTAGACGGTTCATTCTTTTTGAAAGAAAATATTGCCGACAACATCGGTATACAAGTTGCTTATTCGGTCTACCAAGATTGGGTCAAAAAGTATGGACCCGAAGCCACTTTTTCTAACTTGCCTTATAATTCGAATCAGTTCTTTTGGCTATCATATGCAACTCAATTTTGCAGATCAAAGTCATTATTGTCTTCAATTGATTGGACCAATAAGCATGCTCCACTCGATAAACGTGTTATTGGAACGCTCTCAAACAGCCCAGAATTTTCAAAAGATTTCAATTGTTCCTTAGGCTCTAACATGAATCCAGTTAAAAAATGTAGCGTATTTTGATAAAAATATTCAATTATTTCTTGTAATCGGGGTAAACCCAATAATTTCCCGGCCTTTTCAAAAATGCTATTATCAGTTAACTTATGAGCTCTTTGAGCTGAATAAACGGCTGTATAAAATAAACATATATTTTGCTGGAAAAATTGAGACAATTAAACATTTTTCTTTATTGTTTCATCACTGATGTCTTTTAAACTGGCAGACAATTCTGACGTTTGAGGTGGCATTCGATGCAGTGTTTTGATCATTAACGCTGATAATTTTTTGGAAGAATTAATACAATGTTTTTGACTTTATTTGAAAATAACGTTTGTTTAAAGTGTTTCCGTTATCGATATCTTTCGAACAAATGATTCAGTTTTAATGGTTGAGGTGACATCCAACGCGGCTCATAAAACTTTAGAGCTGATTGGATTTTGGAATTTGCCAATGGAGTAAGTTAGATGTTATTAATATGAAAAAAAACAATTTTTTCAAATAGCTCCGAACAAACATTCAATGAATTAGATATATTTTCAACCCATCAAATCGATTCGTAATCAGTACTGAAAAGTTCTACTATTTTAAAATCATTGGTTAAGTTATTTAGTAATTTGACTTGTTTTGGGTGGTACTTGAAGTAAAGTAATTTTAACAAATCATCGAAAAATTCAAGTTATAGGTATCGAACGACTGAGAAATTCGTTCTTCGATATTGATCGTCCAAATTGCTTTAATTTAAGTCTTCAGAACGGAATGGGGCACAAAACAGGATATTCTATGGATTCTTCTTACAATGCTGTTAATCAATTCGAAATAGAAGACAATGGATGCAGTGATTTGGCAGTCAAATCAATTCTAGAAAATAGAAGATTGCTTAATTGAACAATAATCCCAAATTATTTCCATAGAACAAATGGAAAAAAAGTATATGATTAATAATATTTTTAAGGAATAAATAGTGTATAGGAACTATTCCTATAATTAGAGGAACTATTGCCATGACGTTGTGGGTATCATTCCCATAATTATAGGAACTGCTCCCATAATTTATGGTTGTAATTCCTATGATGATATAGGAAAAATTTCACAAAATTATGGGAACAGTTCCCATAATTGTCTTTCCGTGTAGTGATTAATTTTTTCCATAAATTTTTTTTTTTTTCAATTATTTGTGATTTCAAATTTATAGCTTATATATAAAGCTTTCAGTACAGCAAATAACTTATTTCCGCAGAATTTTTGAGTTGCTTAGGATAACTTATTTTATAGTCCCAAGTTTATCACCAATTTTTCTGTGAATTGAAATTTTCTTTCATACTGAATATAAACTTATTATAGTGAATTTCGTTATTCATAAAATATCTAACAGTTTAGATAAGGATCTGAATGAGTTGAAGGTAGAAGAATCAAGAGGGATAATAGTTGATATTTCTCAGAATCGATGCTCAAAGAAAATCTCAGTAACTAGAACAGCACTATAAAAAGAAAAGGAAGAAGATAATGATAAACTCTTTTTAAATAATGTCTATATGTCTATTGATCCAATTTATTTAATAAAATGAACATTAATTGACATTAATATGTGAAATAAAATCAAACATTTATTAATTTTTTGTCTTCATTATTTATTATAATAAATAGAAAAAAAAATTTTAATTTGTTTTTTATCTTATATAAATCAAAATCAGACTGCAAATAATGGACAGAAGGAGTCTGATTTTGACATAGATTCGATCAAAAACAGACCAAAAATTATTGAAAATAAGTCTAAAAATAGTCTAAATAAGGAATAGTAAGGGCAAAACTAGATTAAATTTGACATATTAATTAAATATAAAAAAAAACATAAAATTGAATAAAATAACTTAAAATTTTAATTGATTTAAAACAGATCAAATTATTCGGCCCGGGCCATCCAATTAAAACTATTAGTCATCATTTCTTTTATCATCATCCATTAGTACACGATAAATATAGATTCGTATACGATAAATAATTCTATTATTGCTTTTTTATCAATCAAGACTGCTATGACAAGAGCACGTAACTATAACTTAAAAGAACCAAAATTAAGTATTGGTGCATCGATCACTTATTATCAATATCGTCAGTAATAATCGTGGTTTGTAGCTGAACGACTTTTCCTTGACTGTCATGAAAAATTTGAATATGTAAGTTATGAAAAAATATCTATAATATATGTACTCTAATCCAACAGCAGTCTATATTTTTACTTTTTACTACAAAATAGAATAGTTGTTAAAGTAAAGTAATGTGAGTTCGTAATGAAATCAGCATTTTTATATGCTGATTTTATTTATGCATAGAAATATATAAAAAGTATCTTTAATGATGATCATCATCGAAATCCTACTACATTAATTTATAATCTATAAATTTACCGTTATTTTTTTTCTGATAATATTAACATACAGGAAAATATTATGGGCTGCCTCGCTCGCAATATGTATTTCAATGACAACAGCCGGAACTTTGAATAATACAATGGAACGATCATTTGGAAATTTGTTAAATTGTACGACTCAAGAATGTATAATGGATAATTTGGCATTCGGTAGAAACTTGTAGACACTATTCTGTATAATTTGTTACAGCAAAAATTAAATAATTTATTGTAATGTTATTTTAGAATTAAATTTGATATCTAATATGAATATGAGCGTCGATCCCTGCGATAATTTTTATGAATTCGCTTGCGGAAATATGGATAACTTTCCAGATGATTATGCACAATTTGTTCGCCAATACTTTGATGTCCCACCGAGCACCATGTATGATAAAATTTACGATTCAATACAAAAAAGCGAACCAATGGATTCACCGAAGCAATTTTATTTCCTGAAAGACTTTATGTATTCTTGTCAACAAGTGAACTTAAATAACAACGATACGTGTAATTATTCATTTTTTATTCAAATATGCAGATATATGCATAATTTCGGTAGCTCATAATGTTCCAATTATTCAGATCTTGGTATCAAAGCAGACAAACTTGACGATTTAACAGAAATAATATCGAAATTAGGTGAGTGGCCCGTTATCAAAGGCTCTAAATGGAACGGCACTAATTTCGATTGGATGAGTTTTAACAACAAAGCAGAAAATCTTGGAGCCACTGAATCCATATTCCTTGATATATATTTTGATCTACAACACGGAAGTAAGGAATATTCTGTAAGTATTAATTCAACCGTTTCATATTTTATTAAAATTTCCAAATTTCGTGATGATCTAATTTTTTTTGTTATCTTCGGCTTTAATCAATCAGTTGTATCCACAAGAATTTGAATTTTCGTATGAAGATATAAAGAATCTTCAGAATTATACCACAATCGATGCTTACTATTATTATATGGTCAATGTTGCTAAACTTCTTGGTGCGAATGAAACACAAGCAAAAATAGAACTCATGGAATCATTTCAATTTGAATTCAAACTTATCAATATAAGCAATAACAATGATGTAGCATTAGATAATATAGAAAATGCCAGCAAAATGTCGCTGAAAGAAATAAAAGAAAAGTGGCCAGGAATCAAATGGGATGAATTGATCTCTGAGACAACTGAATCGCAAGAAAAATTTAACTACCCAAATGAAACGATGATTTCCATAGAAATTCATCATTATATAACAGAACTGGAAAAATTAATGAAAGAAACTCCAAAAAGAGTCCAAGCCAATTACGCTGTATGGAAGACAATTCAATCTATGATTCCAATGGTTGAATCCGTTACTCTATCAAAACTTTACGTAGCTTATTCTAAAATAAGGGACCCATCTGCAGTCTTTGACGATATCGACTGCTTCGATAATCTTAAAATGCAGTTACCAGAACTTATGTACTTCTACTATGTACATCACTTCGCAATCGACAAACGTGCAAAAACTCATGCAGATCAATTAACTTTCGACATAAAAAACAAATTTTTAGATATTTTGAGTAGCACGTATAAATCGGATACTAAAACTAAAGATAAACTAACTGCGGAAATAAATTCTTTAAGGCTTATCATCGGATATCTCGACGAAGTCTTTAATGATAAAATATTGGACGGATATTATCAAGGCCTTGAAATAACTCCTGACAGTTATTTAAAGAATTACTTGAACGTGAATTCGTTGAATCAAAAAAAACTCACAGAATTAGTGGAGAAGCCAATGAATTTGCTTAATTGGATGACCATTCTCAAACTATCTAACCCCTTTGAAATCGGTGGTGTAAACGTGCCTGTATTGAATACTATTGGTATACATTATCCAACTATTGGACTTATTAAGAGTGTTTTTTTAGGTTGAATATTTTAAACTTATCGTAGAAAAATTTTAGTTATAGGTATTGAAAAATTGAGGAATTTGTACTTCAGTATTAATCGTCCAGATCTCATTAATTTGGCCACGCTTGGAGTCACCATTGGGCATGAATTAGGGCATACCATACACGTTTCTTACGATGGTATTGATGAGTTCGGAATTAAAGACAACGGATGGAGTGTATTGGCAGATGAACAATTTCAGCAAACAGAAAAGTGCTTAATTGAACGATTCTCAAATTATTCTATCGAAACAACTGGAGAAAAAGTATGATTAATAATGTTTTCAAGGAGTGAATAGTGTAGAATGTGATTTCTAATATATTTATTTGATTACTTGCAGCTAAACGGTTCATTGTACTTGAAAGAAAATATTGCCGACAATATTGGTATACAAGTTGCTTATTCGGTCCACCAAGATTGGGTCAAAAAGTATGGACCCGAAGCAACTTTTTCTAAATTGCCTTATAATTCAAATCAGTTGTTTTGGCTATCATATGCAACTCGATGGTGCGCACCAAAGCCATTTTTGTTCCCAATCAATTGGTCCGATACGCATGCTCCGGTCGATAAACGTGTTATTGGACCGCTTTCAAACAGCCCAGAATTTTCAAAAGATTTCAATTGTCCATTAGGTTCTAACATGAATCCAGTTGAAAAATGTAGCGTATTTTGATAAAAATATTCAATTATTTCTCAAAATCGGGGTAAAACCAATAATTTCCCGGATTTTTCGAATACGCTTGTTGGTCACCTTATGAGCTTTTCGAGCTGAATAATTGACTGTATAAAATAAATATACATTTTGCTGGAAAAATTAAGACAATTAAACATATTTTTTTATTATTTCATCGCTTATGTCTTTCAAATTGACAGACAATTCTGACGTTTGAGGTGGCATTCGATGCAGTTTTTTTATCGTTAAAGCTGATAATTTTTTGAAAATAATTAATTTAAAAAATAACATTAGTTTGAAATGTTTTCGTTATCGACATCTCTTGCACAAATGAATCAGTTTTGATGGTTGAGGTGGCATCCAACGTGGCACATAAAACTTTAGAGCTGATTGGATTTTGGAATTGGCCCAGGGAGTAAGTTAGATGTTATTAAAAGCGAAGTGTCTAAAGATACGGAAAAAATCCTGTGTTCGGAATATCCTACCGTGTGGCACGTTATTAGGCCACACGCTTATCCCTTATTCTATCCCACCTATTTCTGTACACTTATCCACGTTTTATTGAAAAGAACAAAAACAATTTTTCTAATAACTCCCAACACACATTCAATGCATTTGATATTTATCTTTAACCTATCAAATAGATTTGAAATCAGTACTGAAAATTTCTACTATTTGAAAACCATTGGTATAAATTATTCAGTGATTTGGCTTAATTTGGGTGCTATTTTAAGTAAAATAGTTTTAACACATCATCGAAAAATTCAAGTCATAGGTATCCCACGACTGAGAAATTTGTTCTGCAGTGTTAATCGTCCAGATTGCTTTGATTTCAGTCTTCAGACCGGAATGGGGCACAAAACAGGATATTCTATGCATTCTTCTTACAATGCTTTTAATCAATTCGGGATAGAAGACAATGGATGCAGTGATTTGGCAGACAAATAAATTCTAGAAAATAGAAGGTTGCCTAATTGAACGAAATTCCCAAATTATTTTCATAGAACAACTGGGAAAAAAGTATGATTAATCATATTAATTTTCACGGAATAAATAGTGTATAACCCGACTTTTTCATGATTTGATTGCTTATTTGCATCTAAACGGTTCCGCGCATCCGAAAGAAAATATTGCCGACGATTTTTCATGCAAGTTGCTTATTCGGCCTACTAAGTCTGGGCCAAAAAGCATGTACCCGAATAAACTAATTTTAACTTGTATTATAATTCGAATCAAATGTTTTGGCTATCATATGCAAATAATTGGTGCACGTCGAATCACATGCTCCTAATGTTCAACATATTATTGGACTGCTTTCAAACAACCCAGAATTTTCGTGATATAGAAGTTGTCCTTTAATGTCCTAAATGTATCCTATTAAAAAATCTACTGTGTTTTCTTAAATTATCCGAAATTTTTCGTAACTCTGCAAACAATTGCTAACTATTTCATTAAATAATCAAATCATTAAACTATCTACTATATTTGTATTAGTTCTATACCTTTATAAACTAAAAACATCATGCTGAAGATGTAAAAACCAAATATTTTGCATTTAAACAAATAAATAGGAAAATTCGAAGTACAAAAAATACTATTTGCTATAATTGATTAATTGAGGCGACCTATTTCTTATAAGTTAAAAATAGAAAAACGAAGTTTTGTAAGAATCGTTAATTCCAGTTAGACGTCATTGATCTAAATTTTTTCTTATATTTGAAATTAGTAATCGCTAGGTAATATCAATAGAGTATCTACAAGGTTGAAATTGACGTGCAACAGTTCATTTCGCTTTAATTTTGTAATATATTTAAGTTCAATTAAAACTATCAGTCATCTTTTTTTTTATTATACATTAGTATACGATATCTAATTCCATTATTGCTTTTTTATCAATCACGACTGTTATGATAAGAGCACGTAATTACAACATAAAAAAACAAAAATTTAGTATTAGTGCATCGATCACTTGTCAGTGATATCGTCAGTTATAATCGTCGTTCGTAGCTGAACGACTTTTTCTTGACTGCCATGAAAAATTTGAATATGTAAGTTATGAATATATACCTGTAACTTCTGGACTTTAATCTAACAGCAGTCCATGTTTTTCCTTCATACTATAAAGTAAGAATAGTTGTTAAAATAAAGTAATGTGAATTCGTAATACAATCAGCATTTTTTCAATGCATAGATATATATATATATATATATATATATATATATATATATATATATATATATATATATATATATATATATATATATATATATAAAGTATCTTTACACTGTAAAAAATCACCGGGGTAAGTCCAAGCGGTGTAGGTGTTAAAATGATCGGTGTTAAATTTACCCCCGAAAGCGATGTGAAAATAACGCCGCCACCGGTGTAAATATTTTTTACCAGTGTTAAAATATTTAACTTTGTGAATATTTTTACTCACTCGATCACTATACTTGTTAATAAACGATATTTTTTATTAATTTTCATAAAAAACTGACATTTTTTATGTTTTATAATCTTTAAAGTCGATACTCCAAGCGGACGCAATTTACCCCGATTTTACACCGATTTTACTCCACTTTTACACCGGTTACCCTGATTTAACACCGGTATTTTTAACACCAGTGAATTACTCCTCCTACACCGGTGTATTTTTATTTTAACACTGGGCGGAGTTAAAATGAGTCCATTTTTAACACCGCTCTTTTTACAGTGTAGTAATGATCCTCATGGAAATCCTACTGCTTTTATTTATAATCAATGAATTTACCGTTTTTTTTTTTTTCTGATAATATTAACGTACAGGAAAAAATTTTTGGCTGGCTCGCTCGCAATATGTATTTCAATGACAACAGCCAAAACTTTGAATAATTCAATGGACCAGTCACCTGGAAATAAGTTAAATTGTATGACTCGAGAATGTGTTATGGATAATTTGGAATTCGGTAAAAACTTGTAGACATTATTCTGTATGATTTGTTACAGCAACAATAAAATAATTTATTGCAATATTATTTTAGAATTCAATTTGATGTCTAATATGAATATGAGCGTCGATCCCTGCGATAATTTTTATGAATTCGCTTGTGGAAATTTTGATAACTTTCCAGCTGATTATGCAGAATTTGTTCAACATGACTTTGATTACCCACCGAGCACCATGTATAATAAAATTTTCGATTCAATAAAAAAATTTGAACCAAGGGATTTACCAAAGCAATTTCATTTCCTGAGAGACTTCATGATTTCTTGTGAAAAAGTGAATTCTAAAATCAACGATAGCTGTAATTATTCAGTTTTCATTTAAATATGCAAATATATGCATAATTTCGGTAGTTTATAATGTTCCAATTATTTAGATTCTGGTATCAAAGCAGACAAACTAGATGATTTAACAGAAATAATATCTGAATTAGGCGAGTGGCCCGTTATCAAAGGCTCTAAATGGAACAGCTCTAATTTTGATTGGATAAGTTTCAATAACAAAGCAAGAAATCTTGGCGCCGCTAAATACTTATTTCTTTATTTATATATTAAACTACATAACGGAAGTAAGAAATATTTTGTAAGTATTAATTCAACCGTTTCTCATTTTATTAAAATTTTCAAATTTTGTGATGATCTAATTTTTTTGTTGTCTTCGGCTTTAATCAATCAGTTGTATCCACAAGAATTTGAATTTTCGTATGAAAATATAAAGAATCTCCAGAATAATATCACAATCAATGCTTATTATAAGTATATGGTCGATGTTGCTAAACTTCTTGGTGCGA
Source organism: Microplitis mediator (assembly GCF_029852145.1). NCBI lineage: Eukaryota > Metazoa > Arthropoda > Insecta > Hymenoptera > Braconidae > Microplitis > Microplitis mediator. The sequence goes on along the minus strand of NC_079973.1, from coordinate 11,420,824 downwards.
ATGAAACACAAGCAAAAATAGAACTCATGGAATCATTTCAATTTGAACTCAAACTTATCAATATAAGCAATAACAACGATATAGCATTAAATTATGTAGATGACGCCCGCAAAATGTCGCTGAAGGAAATAAAAGAAAAGTGGCCAGGAATCAAATGGGATGAATTGATCACTATGACAATTGAATCGCAAGAAAAATTTTTCAACCCAAATGAAACGCTGATTTTCATTGAAATTCATCATTACATAAATGAACTGGAAAAATTAATGAAAGAAACTCCTAAAAGAGTCCAAGCCAATTACGCTGTATGGAAGAGAATTCAATCTTTTATTCCAATGGTCGAATCTGTTACTCTATCTAAGCTTCACATAGCTTATTCTAAAATAAGAAACCCATCAGCTGTCTTTGGCAATATTGATTGCTTCGACAATCTTAAAATTCTGTTACCAGAACTCATGTATTTTTACTATGTACATCACTTCTCAATCGACAAACGGGCCAAAACTCATGCAGATCAATGGACTTTCGACATAAAAAACAAATTTTTAGATATTTTGAGTAACACGTATGCGTCGGATGTTAGAACCAAAAATAAACTAACCGCAGAGATTAATTCTTTAAGGTTTATCATTGGATATCTCGACGAAGTCTTTGATGATAAAATATTAGATGCATATTATCAAGGCCTTAAAATAACTCCTGACAGTTATTTAAAGAATCGCTTGAACGTAAATTCATTCAATCGCAAAAAAGTTTCAGAAGTGTTGAAGAAGCCACTAAATTTGATTAATTGGATGAATATTTTCAAACTATTAGACCCGTTTGAAGTCGACGGTTCCAACTTGGATTTATTTAATATTATTGGTATATATATTTATTATTCAACTATTCGACTTATTTAGAGTGATTTTTTAGGCTAAATATTTTAATCTCATCGTAGAAAAATTTTAGTTATAGGTATTGAAAGATTGAGAAATTTGTCCTTCAGTATCAATCGTCCAGATTACATTAATTTAGGGACGCTTGGAGTAACTATTGGACACGAAATGGGGCATACTATTTATGCTTCTTACGATGTTGCTGATGAGTTCGGAATGAAAGACAACGGATGGAGTGTATTGGCAGATGAACAATTCGAGCAAACAGAAGATTGTTTAATAGAACAATTCTCGAATTATTTTACTGAAGCAACTGGAGAAGAAGTATGATTAATAATGTTTTCGAGGAATGAATAGAGTAGAATGTGATTTCTCAAACATTTATTTGATTTCTTGCAGCTAGACGGTTCAATCTATTTGAAAGAAAATATTGCCGACAATATTGGTATACAAGTTGCTTATTCGGTCTACCAAGACTGGGTCAAAAAGTATGGACCCGATGCACCTTTTTCTAACTTGCCTTATAATTCAAATCAGTTGTTTTGGCTATCATATGCAACTCGATGGTGCAGACCAAAGTCATTTTTGCAGCAAATAGATTTGACCGATGAGCATCCTCCAGAAGATAAACGTGTCATTGGAGTACTTTCAAACAGCCCAGATTTTTCAAAAGATTTCAATTGTCCCCTAGGCTCTACCATGAATCCTGATAATAAATGTAGTATTTTAATAAAAATATTCAATTATTTTTATTAACTCTGCAGGAAATTTCCGATTCATTTCAACAAATAATCAAATCATTAAACTATCTACTCTATTCCTCTTACTTCGATTCCATCATAAATTATAAAAAATATAACAGATGGAAAAGCCAAATATTTTGCCTTCCAAAAATTAAGTCAAGGAAATGAAATTACTAATACAAAAAAAAACTATTTACTATAATTAATTAATTTGTGGCCATTCATTTCTTATGAGTTTAGGATAGAGTCGACTATATATATTAGGGTGCGTAATTTCGGAGCAGCATTTTTTTTTTTTAAGTTTATTTGGAAAAAATCATAGTTTAACACAAAAAAACAATTTTCGCGAAAGAAAGAAAAATTCTATGTCGATTGCAGACCTAGCTCATTGAAAAATTTGATTTCCCATTTAAAAAACACAGGAAAACTTATTTTTAACTTTGAGTATTTTTCACTCGTTAACAAATCAATAGATCGAATAAACTACTACTTATTTTTGTAGGAAATTGAACGCTCTATAAAAAAGGTCGATTATCATTTTTTGATAAATCCATCTGTTTAAAAGTTATTAGAGCTCGAAGTAAAGTTGAAGATCTTTTTATTTTTCTGGCGAAACTATCAGATTTATCACAAAATGTTGTTAGGTCTTTTTTGTTGACAATTTTATTCTCTACAAATTATCATCATTAAATTATAATTAAAAAAATATATACATATATATATATATATATATATATATATATATATATATATATATATATATATATATATATATATATATATATATATATATATATATATATATGTATACTTTGATTACACAATTGATAATAGTCATGGAAATAAGTAATATTCGATTGTAGAAAACATTTCAGATATTCCATATATATTTAATTAGTTCTTCAGATGATTTTTACGTCGATTCGTTCATAATTTTTAATTGTATAAATATATCATAATAAGAATAATTCTAATTAATAATACTGATTGTTGCAAGATGAAAGTTGCAAGTATACTTTCCTGCAAGAAAATAGCAGCATGTAATTATATTATAGTGTTATGTTAAATACATCCAAAAATTTTAAATCAATTATCGTTTGCACATGACACTTAATCGTTTAATGAATGTTGCAGACGGTTGAGGAAGAGTAATGATATAAAAAGGCAAAAAGAGAAAGAACTGTTTTTCGTTTACGACATACCATTTAATAATTACACTTTTAATTATATATAATTATTATACGATCGTACACATATTTGTGTTCTAAATTTATGTAGTTATAGCAAGTATTTTTTTTATTAAAACTATCACGTATCATACATGGAATGAATTAACATTTGAGAAAAACGTCTACGCGAATGTAATACTTATGGTTAATCTTCGGACAAATTTCGTACGAATAAAGTATATGAATATTTTAATATGACATTTTATTAAATTGCAGTGTATTTTGTTATATAATTTTTTTTATACATATTTTTCAAATTAGAAACAATGACCAATCGGTACATTCTAATAATTAAAGTAAAATTGTGCTGATAAAAATGAGTATTTTGTAATTACAGGGTTGGGGAGGCAAAATGGGCTTACATTTATATTACGTATAAGCCCTTTTTTCTTAAGGCGCCCATTCCACCCCACTCTGCCCTACATAAAAATAATGAAAAAAAAATTAAATTGTCCCAAATCGACCCCCTTCTGGGTGAACCTCGTAACTACTTTTTTTTCATAATTACAATTATGAGTGGAAAACATTCTTTTGTAAAGCTACTAGTTAAAAAAAGCTTCAAATTTTAATAATTACGACAGAATGTTCGGGAGACTTTTGAGTTTTAATATTTCCATGAACGTACGTGTAACACAATAGAGGTTTTGACCGATTTCTGAAGAAATTATAATTTTGCAGTTACACGGTAAGAAATATTTTGCGGAAATCACTATGCCAGTATGGGCTCGAATGCCATACTGTATGGTATCGAAGATTTTTATAGGTTATAAAATTGTATGCATAGATGATTCAACCATTGCGGGAATAATAACATTGGCAATAGTTGGCGCGGACGCCGCAATGTCAGTATGGCCGTCAGGCCCATACTGTGTTGCCGTATCCACATTGCTTCTGGCCGATAAACCTAGACTAACGACATCTATATAGTTTTGGTGATCATACGATAGCATACATTGATTGACACGCCAGAAATTATGGCGGGAAAAACTAGTAGCATTGTGCTTTCAGCATTGTAGTATGGGTCTCAGGTCCATGCTGTTTTGCCGTGCCCGCTATGCATACGTGTGAGCAATACAATACTATACTCCAGAACTATACAGTATAGTAAATAACGCCATACTTCTGGGACTCGTTACAATACTGTCTTGGAATATTTCACATACAATTTTGGTATCTGTCTTGAGACCATACCAGCATGGTGTTAAACGCTATGCATTTCTTACCGTGTACGAGGTTTACCCAGAAAGGGGACGAAATGTGAAAGCTATTAATTTGTCAATAAAAAAATATGTTTGAAATACAATAATCATAATTCGTGTTAAATCATTCGTTGACTTGTGTTATCTCATAAGTAAATTGTGGCCATTCGCGTAGAATTGAGCGTGTATGTAGCCGACGACACGCGGCGTTAAATAACAAAAAATCATAACGAAACAAATAAAATTTAATATTAACACTGAACTAAGTCAATATACAACAGACTCACTTTTAAAAAATAATAATAATAATAATAATAATAATAATAATAATAATAATAATAATAATAATAATATCTAAAATTAAACCAATAGTAATAATAATAATAGTAATAACTAAAATGAAACTAATTGTAATAATAATAACAATAATAATTATTATTGTTATTATTATTAGTACAATAAATAAATAAAAATTTAAATACATTGATATAAAGGTATCATAACATCTTATGAGTTAAAACAAAAGGAAGCTGAGACTTTTCGAGTTTACATTCAGCCTTTTCATTATTCCCAATATATCACGCCAACATAGTTAATAATCTTTGCTAATTTTTATATGTATATATATATATTTTTTTTTAATAATTATGTACAATCACTTAATTTATTTAACTTATTTATCGTATACTCATAAATCCCTGTATGCTTCCGAATTTGTCTTTTCAAAACACTATTTAACTTTTTATTAACTTAACATAAAAAAAAAAAATTCAATATTACAATTTTTAGTTTGCGAAATTCGTATCACAAGATATAACACCACAATTACAAGAATGTACAATTTTATATCAAAAACGAATTCTTGCTCAACTGATTTTACTGTGAGCCACTTTATTTTATTATTTTTACTTTAATAAGACAGTCGATTTATTACTAACTGTACGTATTGATGTACATATGATCGGTCAAGCTAAATTATTTATTTAACATGAGATTCAAGAGGTTGCATGTAATTGCCTTTTGCCGAACTTATGTAAAATTGTCACCATAAATCTTCACCCGCTTGATCTTATTTTGATACTCGTCAAAAATTTTACATATATTGTTAACGTGATTCAATTTAAAAACACCCAATAAAATCTTATTAATTCATGTTTATACCAATTCAATGGATCTAATATACGGAGAAAAATTCATAATTAAAAATTGCTGAGATATATGATAGCAGTTGTACGACAATCTAACACTTTGTAATAGGATACATCAAAATCTTGTACAAAATATAACGTTATATTTCATGAAAAAAAAAAACAATTTTTTTAAATGATGTAACATAACAAAAGTTTATTAACATTGTGTAATTAGATGTAAAATAAGAGGGAGGGAGGGGGGGGGCAAATTAGGCACAATTTTGATAATATAATTGAGCATTATTTTGATTTTTTTTTTGTTAACCAGCACTGAAAAAGTATATTTCCGTATATATTCGGGCAAATCTGAATATATGCCGCATATATGAGACATATATTCAATTTTGCCCGTATGTATTCCGGATATATACTTTTTTCGTACGGAAAGCTTTTTCAAAATCGAAAGTGTCAGTCGAAAATGTTAATGACTCATGTTTTAAAAAAACTATTAAAAATATTTTTTTTCCTTTGCATCCAATAATTGTGTGAAATGTAAATTTTCGTTACGTAAATTACTTATAAGAAAATTTAATTTAAACCAATTTAGGGGCGACCGAGGCACGACGGCCCCCTTAAGCCGGAAATTTTTTTTTATGGCTTTTAATCTATAGGTTAATCTAATTTGGACCTATCTTAAGCAAATCCAGTAAGGTTTTACCAAAACTTAAAGAAAAAATTTTTTTCTGGGGCACGACGGCCCCCCTCCAAAAAAAAGCTTAAAAAGATTTTTGTTTTTTTTTTATTGAAAAAAAAAATTTCAACCACAAATATACAATTCTGTACCTTTATAATCCCATGGACTTACAGTTTTATTAAAATTTTTATTTTTTTATTTTAACCACAATATAATTTGTTGACCTAAAAGAGCTTTATTCAATAAATTTTTCAAATTCATTTTAGTCTAGAAAAAATAAAAATTTTTCTGTAGCAAATTTCTTTTCAGAAGTCCATTTTGCTCCAAATATCGCAGATGGGCTTAAAATATTTTTAAAACATCAGAGGTATCATGATTTGACCGAAAATGGAAAAAAAAAATTTTTTTTCAAAATTTTTGAGGGTGGCCGCAATGCCCTAGGAAGCCGTAGCGCGCCCCGGTCTTTCTTATTTGATTTCCAAAAATTCACATTTCGCACTTAAAAATAAAAATTGTTTCTATTCACTCTGAATATCATTAAAAAAAAATTTTAACGTATTTGAGTTCCCAAAAACTCAGTATTTCCTCAGGTGGTACCCCCTCCCCCGAACTTATCAATAAAATTTATAGTCTGAAGCTCCCAAAATCACAAAGCACCACATATAAGCTTTTAAATACAAATTTGGTGGCAAAATTATTATAAACTTTTCTCCGTATATTTTAAAAATTACACAACTTATAACTTTTCTCCAATAAATAAATTTAGCTTTTTCAATTATTGTAAAATCAACTTAAATATATTTTATTGATTCGACATGCTTTTTATCAGACGTTACTTAAATAAATGATTAATGTATGATCTATATTTTTCAAATTATTTCTTCAAAACCGACGTATCAAACACATAATATCCTATTTTCTTTTCATTTACGCTTTTTGATTTGATTTATTTTTCATTTTATCAATAAAGCTTTGAGTATTATCAGGCATTTATATATATTCTAGAAATTTATATGAGACACTGTTATATTAACATTTTCATATAACAAATATAGAACGGTATACTTTGTACATTTAACGTTCTAATCAATTGCTCTTAGTTTTGCTTTTGTCAAAATCATATTCATTACTATAATTAAGTCTAACTTTAACCTACAAGGTTTTTTTCGTTTTGGTAAGAATTTACAAGAAATTCGAAAAAAAAAAAAAAAATTGTGATAACGTATGTCATATAAATTAATTCACCTATTCAATAGAGAAAGCGTGAAAATATAAGTACTTTATGTTTGTATTTTTTTTTCTGGCTCACAAATGCGAACATTATTGAACGCCGACGAAAAAAAAAATACACTGTTTTCAAGCATTTACAGTCATGTATATAAATATATATGTATTAGGGTGTTTTAAAAAACATCTTTTTTTTTAGTCTTATGGTCTTAAAAGTTAGTCTTAGATATAAAAAAAATCCTCCCAAAAGAGCAGCTCGGCTACCCGATTTCAAAACACAGTGACAAATTTTTCAAAATCAATTTTTTAGTATTTTTAGTTCCAGTGGAGTCTTGTGAAGATGATTCGATACATATTTTTAAAATTTGATTTTTGTCAGTTACTGTGTTTTGAAATTGGGCAGCCGAGCTCGAAATCTCAATCCTGCTAAGAGCTCAACAAATATTCATTTTCTCGTTTAAATTACATGTGAAAAAATTTTTTTTTTTCAAAAATCAAAGTACGTAATCCTGTAGGAAATTAATTCTCTACAAAAAAGTCCCTAAGTGTATTCTTCGTACCACTAACAGGAAAAAAGTTATGAAGCTTGAAACAATAGTGAATTGAAAAACTTAACGATACACAGTTTTAAAGATAATTTCCGGATTTTATTGCATGTACGTGCTTATATGCCGAGTCTATATATTATATATAATCAATCAGGTGTTTTAAAAAGATTTCTGAGATCTTACTTATTTTCCATATAAATTTCAAAAGAAAAATATTTTTTTGTAAGAATTAATATTTTTTTTTCTGTTTTTAAATTAAAAAAAAAAACGTTCTGTTTTCAAAGTAAGGAAAATTTTTTTCATGTGTTCAAAAAAAATTCCAGATGGCATTGGCTTCAATGAAAAATCTAAATTCCTGTCAAAAAACTGTTGAATATAATGAAAAACATTGTTACACTATTTAATGTAGTTTAAAGAATCATAGCTTTTTTTCTATTAGCTCTGCGACGAAAAGACTCCCTGGAAAAAAAATTATCAGACCTGATCATGAATGATTGAACAAGATTTTACATAATCATGCATGCTTTTGCATGAATCATACGGTGTCACGAATGATCATTCATGATTGAGTTTGGTCATGCATGATATTGCATGAATCATGCATGTCTATTCTTTCCTCGACATACATGATCGTACATGATTGAACATGACTTTACATAATCATGCATGCCTTTGCATGAATCATGCGGTGTCGTGAATGATCATTCATGATGGAGCTCGGTCATGCATGATATTGCATGAACCATACATGACTATTCTTTCCTCGTCATAAATGATCATGCATAATTAAACATGGATTCTCATGATCATGCGTGTCTTTGCATGAATCGTGCAAAGTCATGCTTGGATCATGCATGATCAAACATGGTCGTGCATGATGATTTTTTCCCGGGTCAGAACTTTTTTGTAGAGAATTTAATTTTCTACGCGACCATGTACTTTGATTTAAAAAAAAAATTTTTTTTAATACTTTTATATTTAAAAAAAAAAAAAAATTTTCTTACATGCAATTTAAACGGGAAAATGAATATTCGTTGAGCTCTTGAAGAATTGAGATTTCGAGTTGTTCTTTCGGAGGCTTTTTTTTTACTTAAAACCAGCTTTTGAGACCATAAGAAAAAAAAAGTTTTTTTTTTAAACACTCTAGTACATATATATGTATATATTCGTTTTTTTTTTAACTATTTAGATGCATTGAAGTATAATCTTACAAACTAATGAGACTCTTTCATCTCGCCCACTGAGTTTGACTCTCTGCAATTTATTTAAAATTTAATTAAAGTTCATAGTTTTTAATTTAGTTATATAATATTGCAATATCATGAGAGTCATCTCGGAGTATAGTCCAGTCTTGATGAATTTCAGGTGTACGGATATTATTTAAAAGCAGAACTTTTGTTTCTAATGAGCTTCCCTTCAACTTTTATCAGTTGATTGACTTGAAAAGATGTACTGTAGCAATCGAATGACATGTAATGTCTCAGTTTATATAAATATATTTAATGTGATGATGAAATGGTCAATAAATAAAATATATAAAATTGGAATAAATGAATGAATTTTCCAGATGTGATCGATCTAATTGGATCGTATGGTAGATCGTTTGTCTACAAATATGGATAAATGAAACAACAAATCATTCAAGTGCTTCAGAACAAGTCGAGCATCATTTTATGCTGCGTATCGTAACTTGTGTACAAGTTGATGGGATGTTATAGCATAGGAAGCCTTAGAAATTCTGCTCACCGTACATACTGGGAAACCGGACAGCGTGTGCTCCGAGCTCGGCGGGCGAGAACTCGTCCTATGTGGCCAAATGGGCAAACTGGCTCGGGTGCGGTGCGAACTGGTAGGGATGGCCGTATGGTGACATATGGTACGGTACGATGTTCATACTCGCCATCTTGTGTTCTTTTTTCCACTTCATTCGTCGATTTTGGAACCATATTTTAATCTGACGTTCTGTTAAACACAGTGCATGTGCAATTTCAATACGCCGCCGCCTTGTTAGGTAACGATTAAAATGGAATTCTTTTTCCAACTCTAAAGTCTGATACCTTGTGTACGACGTCCTTTGACGTTTCGTCTCACCGTTTGCATTCACAGTACCTGAAACATAAAATTAAAAAGAGCTTTAATGACATTTCATGAATACTTGATTCGCATTATTGACGAAGTAAGATCGCGATGACAATTATGAAATGAACATCAGTATTTTTTTCTTTTTTCGTCAATCGCTGAAACAACTGTAGAAAAAAAAAGCTGTCTTAGTTTTATTCTCGAAATGATTAGGCGATATAGGGTTTAAATTATCGAGTTTCTTTTGCTTATGTGAGATAATAGGAATTACTTTTAGACAATAAAATTATTTGTGTGATATTGTATCTCTATACATATTTATTTGCTTTATTCAATGCTCATATCACCCTAAATCACCAAGTGCTTTAGTTTTATTTAAAAGCATCGTAGGTACTTTTTACACCCTTTCAGATGTGTTGATTTCATAAGGGCATTTATGGAAAATTAATCCACTTTAAAAAATGTAAAAAGCGATTACAATTCCCGGGTCAAAAAAATAACGCTTTTGACTTAAGAGAGACAATTAGTGTGAAATTTTGAAAAAATCAATTTTTTTTATGCATACTTCGATAGTCTATACCTTCGATAATAACATACTACAATTTCTGGTGCACATCTCGAATAGTTTTTTTGACTTACAGTCATCTGAAGAGCAGCCGCTTATCGGTTCTCGACAATGCATTTTTCAAAATTGCTGCAGTTGTAACTCAAAGACAAATCATCCGATTGATTCGATTCAAATCGCAGCGCCTTTTATATATATTCCTATGTACCATGAAGCTCCAGTTTTCCGATCGAATCAAAAATGTAATTTGGGCATGCCAAAAAATATCAAATTTTTGCAAATGATTTGAAATTTTATTTAAAAACTCCGCCATTTTGTTAAGTTTCAATTTTTTTCGTAGCCAAAGAGTCATGGTACGGAAAATACCTTCTAGTTTGATAAACTGTTTGATTTTTTTTTTTATTTCAGACACTATGAAAGTCATTATCCCTGCAGTGGAGGGACTTTTTTTCAAAGCCTTGGGAGATTGTGAATAACTCAGTGAATTTTAAATTATTAGGTCCAAAAATTTAATCTTGTATTCATTATATATCCAAAAATATATCGTTAAAACATCAAAGCATTCCATGCAGTAGTTTTCTTTAAAATAATTTCCGAAAATCATCTTCTTTTTAGGCGGTCACACTAGTGGTCCCCTTTAACCTTGACTTGCTTTATTTTCGATTTTTAAAATTAAAGTAATTTTTTTGACCCGGAAATGCTTTCAAATAGAGCTACTACTTGGAGGTTTCAGAAATTATTTAATGCAATAAAAGACACACGTATAACAAAGTTCAATTTTCGAAAATTATGAAGTAGCCCACTAATTATATAACATTGAATCCAAGAAGGTGATTAAAACAATAAAGAAACGGTTTAGAGCTTTAATGTAGTGTTCGGCTAATATACACGGAAAAAAATTAATCGTGAATGCAACATGATGCAGTCGTGGTAAATAAACATGATGAAATCGTGTTGCATTCACATTATTTGTCATATTTCGGCTACATGATAATCATGTTGCGGTAACATGAGAAAATCATGTTGCATTCACATGATTTGTCATGTTTCGGCTACATGATAGTCATGTTGCGGTAACATGAGAAAATCATGTTGCATTCACAAGATTTGTCATGTTTCGGCTACATGATAATCATGTTGCGGTAACATGAGAAAAATCATGTTGCATTCACATGATTTGCCATGTTGCATTCACATGATAATCATGTTGCGGTCACATGAGATAATCATGTGGCAGCAACATGATTTGTCATGTTTCGGCTACATGACAATATGTGGCAGCAACATGATTTTCATGTAGCCGAAACATGACAAATCTTGTGAATGCCACATGATTTTCTCATGTTACCACAACATGATTATCATGTGAATGCAACATGACAAATCATGTGAATGCAACATGACAAATCATGTGAATGCAACATGATTATCATGTAGCCGAAACATGACAAATCTTGTGAATACCACATGATTTTCTCATGTTACCGCAACATGATTATCATGTAGCCGAAATATGACAAATAATGTGAATGCAACATGATTTCATCATGTTTATTTACCAAGACTGCATCAAGTTGCATTCACGATTAATTTTTTTCCGTGTATTCGTTTAAAAGTAAAATAATAAAATTTCAATTCTTTCTAATGTATCAAACTCTAGACTATCAGGATCATCAATTATAGATGTAGTATATTTTGAACCAGTAATTTTGCCAGAGTAAAATTTGAGAAGTGAGTGAATTGGGCAATAAAAAATGTTTAATAAAACTGATCAAAAGACTAGAGATATCTGAAATCTGTCACGAAGTCAAAAACAATCGAAACTCGTGAACTAGTTTAACTTAACTGCTTCACAGGCTTGACAGAAAATTTTTAAAACAGTTGAGACTATGAGACAGTGAGAGATTGCTTGTACATTCCATTCAATTCACCAGACTGTTTTTAGACTTGAGAAAACTTAATAATAGATTCGAAACATGAATCAAATGTTAGTATTACAATAATGATATAATTGAGTTTATATAACGTTACTCCAATTTTCTACTGTCTTTGATTGCCTTTTTTCAAAACTATACATAATTTAGAGTAGCTCAGATATTGTAGCATCACTTTAGCAAAAATAATTTAAAAACAAGAATTTCACTGAAAAATATTTCTGGCTACCAGAAGTCTGCCTTCATCTTTGATAGGCATATTTTAATATTCGAATAAAAATTATGTGTGATGTCCACTGAAAGATAACCTTTTACACACAAATAATAGAGAGGCAAAGTAGTATCTCGTGCTAAGTACACATCTTTCTATAAAATAAAACGCGAGATCACTAGTAGGGTAGGAGACATCCCGTAGGGAAAAATACCAACATGGATTGAACCTGGAGTGAATGCGGAGTAGATTTTTTACACAGAAAATTATTCTTGTTTGAAATGCTATGGTGTCATAGTATTGCCGGACCTGTCAGCCTTGCTGTCGATTGTGCTATGGTTATAGTAATTTTCGCATGTGAATATTCCAATTTCCATCAGGAAGTCGACATGGTCCAGCATTTCTATGACACCATAGCATTTCAAACAAGAATAGTTTCTCCATGTAATCATTCACTTCCCTTCGAAGTGAAATTTACTCCGAAGAGGAGTTTTGGAAAATATTAATTAGAAAAAACTCAGCAGAGTGAAATCGTAGTAAAAATCGTGGAGTAAACTACTACTCATGTTAAATGAACGTTGCTAAATTTAAAACGTTGGTATAATCAATCTAAATATACTGGTTTATCTATAACACTGTTTGTTTTTCTATTCTGATGCTTCTCATAATTAATAATCTAGTGCACATAAAAAAAATTTGAAAAACGATTGCTCTGTGTATAGAGCCAGCCACAAAATCACCCTTTGACTGTCGCACAAAACTCGTCCAAATCGATTAATGTGTTTACTAACACAGACGCCATCCTAAAAAAGGTCAGAATAGATTTACCGGAACTCGAAACGACATCTGTTATAACTATGAATTCAAAAAATCGGACTGGATTCAAAAACTTCTCTTTTTTTTAATATTTTCGAATTTCATTGCCCAGAATTGAAAAAATGAAGGGAAAGTATGTAATTTTTAATTTAAAAAGTTTTATACACTGAAAAAAATAATCGCTAGCTGCTAGCGATTTTTAATCTTTAGCAGCAAGCGATTTTTTCGCTAGCTGCTAACGATTTTTTCGCTAGTAGCTCGGACAGTGTACTTTTAACTCGATGTGAGTGTTATCTTACACACCGTTCAGTGTAATTAGCTATATATATATATACATAGCGAAAAAATCGCTTACAGCTAACGATTTTTAATCCCTAGCTGCTAAACAAAAAAATCCTTAGCAGCTAGCGATTATTTTTTTCAGTGTAACATTCACGCTGTCCAATATATCCATAGAACATCAGTTGAACAAAGACCTAAAAATTACGGGCCAGTAACTGCTGGGATTCGTAAAAATATCTTGTTGAATAAAGCGTTCACGTTATTTTAACATAAATAAAAGAAAAAGCTTAATGGGTGCGTTATCGGTTTCCTCACGATGTACCACGGTTTTCATATTGCTCAGCAAAGCACTCTCTGAAAAACAGCCTCATTCTACATGATAAAAAATTGCAATGTTAGAGTCAATAATTCATAAGAAATTTTACACTTTAGTCTCATTCGTATGATGTCATGCAAAGATAAAAGAGCCATATAATAAAGAAGAGCGAAGCTGATGAATTTTTTCGTTGAGCTGTTTGATTTCAATCAGAATGTCAACGGCCTCGAAATGAACCTAAGACATATGATAACTGACAGACAGCGAGACTGTTGACGAAAAAGAAAGACACATAAAGAGAAAAGTTTTTTGGAGAGGAAAGAATGGGAGTCTGATGTCTTCTCATGGATAAAGGTTATGCACCGTCCCACGTGTGGATACTTGATGCATTATATTGATGGTGAACTGGTGTGCAGGGTTATCCCTGATCTTCATCGTGATTAATTGATGCCCGTGTCCCACCGACATCGATATAGCTGGGCTCTGTATCCAGGGGAACAAGTCCGTCCGAAGGCTGACGGGTTCCATTTTTTCTGCGACATTCCGAACACACCGATTAAAATATACTTTCTTCCGGACTAAACCTTAACTCGCAATGTTTGATTCTTATTACCATTACTTATCATTTTTTATTTTATCTTTGTATGGTACACGCAGAGAATGTTGTAGTATCAATTATACCCGAAAGTTTTAGGTAACAGTGAGACAACGATATTCTTGAGAATTATACTATTTGTTTCAGTAATTTTTGATAAAATTTTACACTGAAAAAAAAAATTGGTATAATAACAAAAGTCAGGATTAACTAGCTATTTGTTATAATAGCAAAACTATCTTGGTTACCCGGGAATAAAAATTCAGATCTGTTCTGATCAAATTAGGTCAAATTAGATCAGCTCAGATCAAATTTGATACTAAACCCAGATCAGAGTAGATCTGATTTGATCTGTTCAGATCAAACTAGATCTAGTCAGATCAAAATAGATCAACATTGATTAAACGATCAATTTATGAAGTAAATATAAATAAATCTAATTGGATCTACATAGATCAAACCAGATCTGAGCTAATATAACTTTTTCTCTGGAAAAAAAGTTCAGATCTTCTTTGATCAGATTAGATCTGTATTTAATAGTTACTCAATCATGAGAAATTTTTTATTTTATTATTTTCATTGGGTAAATAAGTATAAAATACTTTAAGGAAAAATTCTTTATGTATCTTAGAATGAGATTACTTTCATTCTTGATTATAAAAAAGTGATCCTTTATGTTTATGCAATATGTTTTATATTGATTATAACCATTTTTATTTAACAAAAAATCAGTCTAATTTATGACAATATTTAAATACTTATACTCATTTTGTACTACTGTCGAGAACAATAACTATTGGATACTTTGTTTTATTTAAATTGGTATCTTCTTAATTATATGTTAATTTGTATTGTTTAGAGAAGAGTGATCTTAAATATGAATCTTAATTAAGTTAAATTTCAATTGTATCATTCAAAGGAGAAGATAAAGCTGATCTCATATGGACCATGAAACGTTTACTTTTAATTTTAATGGCTTCTATCCTATATATTTTATATTATTGTGATATATTTAATATATTTTTAATCAGGCATGTTAATTTTTATTAGGATAAAGATAAAAAATCAGATCTATTTAGATCTAGCGAATTAGATCAAATTTGATCTGAGCAGATCTAAGAGTGTTTTTTATTTACCTCGATCTATTTAGGTCCAAGTAGATCTATTCTGATCAGAATAGATCTAATTTGATCTAAACAGATCTGGCCAAAATGCAGATCTGAAACATCAGATATCATTTGATCTGAATAGATCTAAATTTTTTTCCCCGGGTAACGCATCGAAGTGACATTTGTTGTGGTAAGTAAAGTGAAGTTGCTGTTGTAACAAATGATATGTGTTGAAGAAAAATTTTTTGAATACGCATAGAATTTTTGTGCTTTAATTAGGTAAACAATATCATTAAGAATTTATCACGAGTTTTGGATTTTGGACATAAATTGTGTTTGTAAATTATGGCTAAAATATTAAACCTTATTCATTTTTAAAAGTATACCTATATGTTTAACTATAGTTAAAGGCGGGCGCCTTGAAGAAGTGATTTTCTTGACTCAAGAGAATATATAGAGAAGCGATAATATCTTAGGTCAAGTAAAATTTTCTCGAGTCAAGAAATCTCTATAAAACCTAATTTAATATTTAGCTCAACGCATGTCATTTGTTATAACGGCAACTTCACTTTACTTACCATAACAAATGTTACTTCGTTGCGTTGACCAAGATGGATTTGTTATCTTGACAAATAACTGCGTAATCCTGACTTTTGGTGAGATAGCAATTTTTTTTTTTCAGTGTTTCAAAATATACTCGAAAAGACAACTTTTTTTACCATATTACATAACAGTATTCCTGATTTATCAACAAATCTATTACTTGTAGGTGACCGTCTCTTTTTTGATACAACAATTTCTCGCGACTAAATTTCTCAGTAATAATTTCTCATGGTAAAAATATCTTCAGGTATATTTTCTTATGCGAAAATTTATCCTGTTAATAGAAATACGAGAGGGTGAGGGAAGACAAAAATTTTAGAAAGATCCAGGGGCAGTGGGGGTTCAGCGACAAAGCCTCCTGGTTAGAAAATCGAAAATGTATTGTATGTTATACATCATGCATAGTAATTGCTCTAATATAAGTACATTATCTCTTCTTATTGTTCCTCTTTTCCTTGGATGTGTGTAATAGATAGATGATAACGATGATGATCATGATAATGACGATGATCATGACAATGATGATGATCATGATGATGCAGGTGTTTTTGCATAGGTGTCAAGGTGTATCGCATAATTAACTTTTGTTCGAGTAAATTATGGTACAAGAAATTTTTGCTGAAAAATTTTGATATAAAGTTTCTAAAAGTAGTTCTGACATAAGATTTTTAAAACTAATAATGCATTAATTTTTATTTTTTGATTAATGTATCATAAAATTTTAAAAATTTGTTTATTGAAAAAATAGTTAAAAAAAAAAGATGAAAACATTGATTCTGCAGACCAACCCCAAAGTTTTCTCTACATCTACAAGCGTCTTGAGTTTGAAGGCATGTGCATAAATAATGATCTCGTACTCTCCGAGCTAAAACTTTTTAGCTAAAACTTATTTTTAAAAAATTTTTAATGAAATTTCGTTCCCATAATCTATTTTTTAAATAACTTTAAAACTACTTAACTCATTAATATTAAAGTTTGACGGAATCAAAACCTTAAATAAATCTTTCTGATTTTCATAGAAAATAAAGACAGTAATTATAATAATAAAGACAGTAAAAAACATAATTATTTGCACATATACGTGCGTATAATCTGAAGTGTTCTTAAAAATAGTCAAAAACTATTCATGCTTCACAAAATAAAATGAATGTTTATCTCACTTTTATGAAAGATACTAAATTTATAAATTCATGCTTCTGGAGAAGCCACGAAATTGAAAAATCAGTTGTTATTTTCAGAGGAGTGATTGATAATTTAAGGGATTCCCGTAAAGAAAAAAAAAATCTTTATAATCTTTTAGTAGCCAGCACTTTTTCTCACAAAATTACTCCTTTTTTAGCGGACAGTTGTAACTCCCATGCATGCCAACGTATAAATACATAGCATACATTGTTACAACGCATACATTAATAATCGTGTAAGTTATATATAACTACGTAATAATACACTATGCTGAGAAACGATTATCTATATTGAAACAGTGCGTCTGCGTGCGGACTGGGATCGGAATCAGACTGATGCCAGTTAAATAATGATACCCAAAAATTTGTAGTAGTATGTTTTGTGCCGCTAAAACTGATCTGACTTTGCTGTACTATTTTCAATGTACTCAACTATTCCGTAACAAATCAGTGCGATAGCTATACCCTTTCATAAACAAACACAAAAATCAAGTCGAAATTAAAGAAGTGGTTTAAGCAGTAGATTATAATGATCCGTAGATACACGAGTAGTATTCGAATCGATTCGAAATTTAAGTTGAATCATAGAATCTTTGAGATATCAGTATATTGTTATTAGTTGATTATTTCATGTGAATAATAAATACTAGTGATATACCGGAAAATTAAAACTGCTGGAGAATTCGAAAAATAATCTGCTGGCGGCGGGATTCGAAACCAAGACCTAACGAATATGAAGCATGACCGCTGCCGCGCTGCTACTCGATCGCTCACGTCCAGTTAGAAAGATTTTTATCTACTTAGAACGCAGCTATTATTGTAACAATATCATGCTAAACAATTGAGCTCATTCGAAGTTACGGCGTTATGTACTATACTGTATAGTACTGGAGCTATTGTATTGCTCACACGTATGCATAGCAGGCACGGCGAAACAGCATGACCCTGAGACCCGTATTACAATGCCGAGGGCACAATGCTACTAGTTTTTTTCGCAATAATTTCTGGCCTGTCAATCAATGTATGCTATCGTATGATCACCAAAACTATATAGATGTCGTTAGTCTAGGTTTATCGGCCAAATTAATGTGGATACGGCAACGCAGTATGGGCCTGACGGCCAAAGTGACATTGCGGCGTCCGCGACAACTATTGCCAATGTTACTATTCCCGCAATGGTTGAATCATTTATGTATACAATTTTATAACCTATAAAAATCTTCGATACCATACAGTATGGCATTCGAGCCCATACTGGCATAGTGATATCCGCAAAATATTTCTTACCGCGTATTTACTAGAAAAACTTAAATAAAATAATTTTAAAATATTTTAATTTAAATAGTATAATTATAAAACTAAATATTTTAAATTTCCTACATCTATAAGATCTTGAAACATTTATGAAATTAATTTCGACTAAGAGAATAAATTATAAATACAATATTTTGTTTTTTACTCTTTCATCTCTTCTCTTTTAATAAACTTGACAGCAAAAAATACACATATGAAAGAAGCTTCTAAATTTTATTAAGAACGAAGAGTGCAAGTCGAACACATTAGATGCCACAGACGTCACTTCGGGATGGTTGTCATGACACTGTGTACGTTCATCACTGATGGCTATACTGTATCTCTCTTTCACACTCACTCTTTACGTCACTTTACCTATTTTCGCCAAACATATGATTTTACACTTCAGTTCGTATATTTTTAAAGAAGAATGCAGAAAATACTTTTTCTTCGAAAACATTTTTCATCAAATGTCTTTTACTTGGCACAACAAATGAGTCTTCAGCTATATGTATATGTATGTATGTATACGAGATGTATTTATGTAACTACTAAAACTTTTGATAATATACTAGAAAAGTAATGAATTCTTAAACCATAACATATCTGATTCCTTCATGAGTTGGCTTTGAAGTTCTGAATTTAGTAATATCTACTAGGATTAACTCTTAAGAATCGTGATGGCAACATACTCGTAGTACGTGTTTTACTTCACAAAGTGTAGAGCTAAGTCCGACGATTAAATTCAGTTTTGTAAGCTATGCGAAACAAACAAAAATAGGCTCGAAAATGCGTCTTAATTTCACACTTGCTACTAATCTATAAATAAATGAAAATTTGCGACATAAATCATTGGAGAAAACTTTATTCTAATATGTCACCGTATAATTAACTTATAAACAATTTATCATTAAATAATAACATGGAAAATTATTTGACCGTTACATGCTTGATATAAATTTATTATAACGTAACTATTTTTGATCGATATTTTCAATTTTGTACACGGAAAAAACAGAATATTAAAAATTAATAAATAATAGTAAAAAGTGAAATCTTTTATCAATAATTAGTACTATTATGTACTTTTTGCAAAGTAGTTTACTAATTTTTGTAGATTCCTAAAAACTACTATCAATTATTTCAAAAAGTTAGTAAATATTATTACTTTTAGGTATGAATACGTGACTTATTAGTGAAAGTTAATTAATTTATGGCGTACATCTATTAAAAAGTAATGATTGGTCAAATTAAGAATTGCTATCTTAGATACTGATTTTTCCAGCCTAAAAATTGCAAAAGTTACTAACTTTTATTTTATAAATTCGATATCACTGATCAATTATTAGCTTAAAATATCATTTATTCGTTATTGTAAATTAATTTATTATATACATGAATCGAATAAGTGGTCGATAATAAAATGAAAAATTAGTATACTAGATACTGATTTTTTGCTCATAAAAATACCGAAAATTTGTAACTCTTATTTTATAAATTCTATCCCATTGACCAATAATTAATATAAAATATTATTTATTCGTAAGTATAAATGAATTTATTACATACATAAATCGAATAAGTGGTAAATAATAAAATGACAAATTAGTATACTAGATACTGATTTTTTGCTCATAAAAATACCGAAAATTTGTAACTCTTATTTTATAAATTCTATCCCATTGACCAATAATTAATATAAAATATTATTTATTCGTAAGTATAAATGAATTTATTATATACATAAATCGAATAAGTGGTAAATAATAAAATGACAAATTAGTATACTAGATACTGATTTTTTGCTCATAAAAATACCGAAAATTTGTAACTCTTATTTTATAAATTCTATCCCATTGACCAATAATTAATATAAAATATTATTTATTCGTAAGTATAAATTAATTTATTATATACATAAATCGAATAAGTGGTAAATAATAAAATGACAAATTAGTATACTAGATACTGATTTTTTGCTCATAAAAATACCGAAAATTTGTAACTCTTATTTTATAAATTCTATCCCATTGACCAATAATTAATATAAAATATTATTTATTCGTAAGTATAAATGAATTTATTATATACATAAATCGAATAAGTGGTAAATAATAAAATGACAAATTAGTATACTAGATACTGATTTTTTGCTCATAAAAATACCGAAAATTTGTAACTCTTATTTTATAAATTCTATCCCATTGACCAATAATTAATATAAAATATTATTTATTCGTAAGTATAAATGAATTTATTATATACATGAATTGAATAAGTGGTCAATAGTAAGATGAAAAATTGGTATACTAGATACTGATTTTTCTTTAACGCCACACGACCTCTACTTTATGAATGCGATCGTCACTTGGATCTGTTTGTGTTTACGGTTGGCGGTCTATAAACAAATAAGTATCGAAGTGATGCCATTGTCCGAGTTCAACCCGGCATAGAAGCGTCTAGCTGTAAGCTCCGGTCAATCTTAAGTGTTTTAAGTTTTTTAATCAAATATGGATCCGGAAAATGATTTAAAATTATTACAATCGTGGAATTTATCCCATCTTTATAATAATTTTGAAGGTAAGTTTTATTTTTTTTACGTATTTCCTTATTTAATTTTATACAAACTTTTGCGGCTGTTTCTTTTAACCCGTCAGTACTCCCTTGATTTTTAGTGTCTCGCTTGCGCGACAGCGAAATCCAATAAGTTGAATAGTGTCCTGTGAGCAAGATGCTGATAACGAGAGTGCTGACGGGTTAATATTCAATTTAATATTAGCTGTATCAATATTTTGAATTATTAAAAAGTTATCAATAAATATAATTTTTAAAAAAGTTGAATTTATACTATTAACGTTTTTAAACGTATTATACTTCAATAGAGAGGAATATTTAAAAAAAAAAAAATTAAATATACCATTTGTCTTTAGTAGTATTTGTTAATTACTATTAACTAAATTAATATTATAAAATTAAATTAAATTATAATTAAAAACTAAATTAATATTATAAAATATATGATCCTGAAGTTAGCCAACAATTAGAAATTTTCTGATTTTTTTTTTCAACAAATAAATTACAAAAAAAAAAACCAAAAATATGTACATGTAGAAAATTTAAAAAACTATAAGTGCAATTTTTTCAAATATTTTTTTTTTATTATTTATCGTTTCAAATAAATTTCAAAAATTATTAGATGTCAGCTATCTTCATTATCATATAAAATATACTTTAATCATCTTTAATAATTTTTTTTAAGTTGTTCAGCCACAAAATGTAATTATAATCGATATTATTAAGAGAATAAGGAAAATTTTGTTCCCGGCATATCTATATAATAGAATTGGTCAATATTATTAAATTTGGTATCGTTAGAAAGGTCTTGACTTGAATTTGTGCCTTTGGAGACAAACTCTCCGTTTCTTCTATCTCTCTTGTTAATGAGCGGTACTGTGTTTATTTCATCTGCACACTTGATTAAAAATTTTTCACGATTGCAAGATTATCTAGTAATCAAGTTCTGGTCTTTATCGTACATCTCGGATTTTTTGTTTTGTTTTTTTTTTTTTTTAAAGAGAAAAAATTTCGACAAAATTAATAAGAAACTTTTTTTAATGAGTTTACTCTGTTATCTGCTGTACGCGTGTAGCGGCAAACTTACATCCTTTATGGTTTTTAACAAATGAGGACAAAATACATGAAGTCATTACGAACCAGTCTGATGCATCTCAATTCAAAAAATGCTTAAAAGATTATCGATCGCTTGTTTTACACCATAATGACAATAATAATCAGGTACATGAAAGTTGTTTGTTTATTAGGGCGTTTCAAAAAAAAAAAAAAAAAAATTTTTTTTCTTGGGACCAGGCTCAAAAGTTTCATTTAGATGCCAAAATAGTGCTCTGAAAATATAAGCCTTTAATATTAATATTAAGGTTGTCCGCATCGGACTTTTCGATTTCCCATAAGAATAACACAGGAAAAAAAATTTTTTTTTTCTGATTTTTGATAACTAATGAACCATAAATTGCTCTACAATTTCCATTGAATATTTTTGTAGAGAATTAAACGCTCTACAAAAAAAGTCTCTTATCATTTTTTGATAAATCCATCTGTTCGAAAGTTATTGGAGCTGAAAGTCAAATGTATAGTAAGTTTCGAGAACTTTTTACTTTTCCAGCGAAACTATTAGACTTATTAAAAAATGTCGTAAGACCTTTTTTGTAGACAAATTTATTTTCTACAAATTATTGTCAATGAAGATCATTCAAATTCCGCATTTTTTTCTAGTTATTTTCATATTAATGTTAAGTTCTCAAAATCGGTTAGAAGACTATTATTTTTTATGAGCTTAGCATTAAAATGAAAATAACTAGAAAACAATGCGGAATTTGAATGACCTCCATTACAAATAATTTGTAGGAAATAAATTTGTCTACAAAAAAGGTCTTATGGCATTGTTTGATAAGTCCGATAGTTTTGCTGGAAAAGTAAAAAGATCTCGAAACTTACTATACATTTGACTTTCAGCTCCAATAACTTTCGAACGGATGGATTTATCAAAAAATGATAAGAGACTTTTTTTGTAGAGCGTTTAATTCTCTACAAAAATACTCAATGGAAATTGTAGAGCAATTTATGGTTCATTAGTTACAAAAATCAGAAAAAAAAAATTTTATTTTTTTTGAAACGCCCTATTGTTTATATAAATATTGTTTAAAATCAATCTTCATTTATTAAAAAATTTTTGTTTAATATGTACATCTTATTAATTCGAAATTTGTTTTTCAATAACTGCCGTAGCATTATTCTAATTCTACTGAACAGAGTGATGTTTTTCTGACAGCATCATCTGAGTTACCTCAGCCAGCATACGGTATGCTTTGTTATCAAAATTACTTCATTATTATTGTAGTTAAAACTTTTTTATTATTATTTGTTGTTTCATTATTATTTTAGGCGCGATTTCAGTAGTTCCGTCAATTGATAATATTTATCCTTTTGCTGGCAATTCTGCTACTTTGATGAATGTAGATTATAACACAGAAATACCAGCATCTTTTCCTCAACCACTGAATAATAATAGTTCTGATCCATATCTAAATGAGATAGACTCAGATGAAGGAGAAACAATTACTGAAGATGATGTTGCTCAACTTGTATATATTTATTTTATATTTTAACAAAAAAAAATTATTTCCATGTAACTTTGCAAAGTGATTATTCTATTATTTTTGTCTGTATAGAATTTAGAAGAATATTTAAAATCAAGCACAAAAGGCTGCGCGATTTTATTAGCACTTAAAAATGGAAGCCAAAGCTTACTAAATACTCATCGAAATCAATTAACACGATTGATAATTGATCGAGAATTAGGAATTGCTAAAGCAAAGTTCGGCAATGATCTAACGATTTCTCAATTTAAGTATATATATTTATATATATTTTTTCATGATTTACAATAACACATAACGATTAAATCAATTAATTTATTTTTATTTATTATGTACAGTATAACAAAAAAAAAGTTTCTGATTTATACGAAAAGCATCAAGAATCTTTGTCCAACGGAAAGGAGAAAGTCATATTACGTTGGATATAAAAAAATAGGAACAATTAAATGTTTACCTAAGGGTAAACTTTATCGGCATTTTGAATTTCGGAAAAGTACTCTACGGAAAGATGGTGTACTGATATCAAAACCACGAGCTAATGAAAATTTGACATCAAATGTGACAGATGAGACTGATTTGAATACGTTAAAACTCCTTGAAGGAAATTTTAATACGTTTAATGACGTAAAAGACTTATGGTCGAAATCATTTTCCGATCGATCAAAGTTATTAAAATATGACAGAGTAGAAATTCATGTGTATATGAACCGATTCAAAGTTTTAAAAAGTCCTTTCGGTTATGAATTGGTAAATTATGAAGTTATAAAAAAAAAAAAAAATTAGTTTGAATGAAAGTTAATCTGAACTTTTTTTGCAGCTTTCAATTGATTTCTCTAGACTATTCCCTGGGAAAGAAGATAATTTTAATAAAAATTGGCCGCCCTTAAAATTAAAATTAATCAAGCTATTGACTGAAAATAAAAAAATAACAAATCCTGAAGATTTGGCACATTTAGGTGCTTTAGATGCTATTATTGGTGGTATGTATACAAAAAAAAGGTTTATATCTATTGTCACTAGTTTTTTTTATTAATTACCCTGTCAAAAATTTTTCTTTAAATTTTAAACATATTACCAAAAGTCATTAATAAGTTAAAATTATTCAGAATTATAAAATTAAATATAGTTATAAATTAATTTATTTATATACTTTATTTTTTTTTTATAATTTGAGTCTCCGAGTCAAAAATGCGATAAAAATTAAAATCACAATGTATTTAAGTTTATTTCATTTCAATAATTTATTTTTCTATGGTCCATAAGTAAATTATTGTAGATAATATAAATTTGAAAGTAAATAGTTTTTTAAGGATCTATAACTTTCATTTGAAACTATTTAATAACTTGTATAATTGATTTTTAAATAAGTAAGATTTTATAACAAGACTTTAATTAACTTTAATTAACTTACAATTATCCAAAAATAATTAAATTAAAAAAAAATTTATACTGTACTTTACAAATATTTTTAAATAAACTCCAAACCAATATCTTGATTAATTACATACACCATCTATTTTTAAATAGTCACATTGCAATTTTCATTGAAAATCATGTTTTATTTATTTTAGTTATACAAACAAACCGATTTTCACCTGCAATTAATGCTTCTAATTAAATTTTCATGATAGTTATCTATGAAAATTGAAAAAATTTACGTCAGTGTCGTAATTCACTGTTTTATTTTATTTATTTACTTATTACATATTTTCATTTATTATTTTATTATTAATTTAGAACGTCAAGATGCGATCTTATGCCATTTACTGCCATATTTAGTTCCTGTGACTTATGTTGATATTCCTGAGGAACAAATATTGGCAAGATCTCAGGGACCAAAAAAAAGGAGAATTACCAAAAGACGCGCTTCTTATGAAGAATCGAGAAACGATCTTTTCATTGTCACCCCAGTAAGTAATACGGTTTCTTCTTTATAATTATTTTTGTACCTTTTATATTCGAACAGTTTTATTATTTAAAATTTTTTTCCTGATAGAACGTTGGTAGTGTTGAATCACTAGTTAATAAAAGGAAGGAAGAACTGAGTAGCCAACATCGATATCTCCAGCCAGTACCAATTTTTGTTGGAACATTGAGAAACGTGGAAGATGCTTATGTCATCTTAAATGATACATTATATCATGTAAAAAGTGTTGTAAACGCTATAAGTCTGACGATTCGAATTTGTCACTCATTAGATTGTAGTTATCCACCTGCTGCTAAGAATCTATGGTTATTTTTACAAAACGCTGGATTTGGGATATCATTACCTAACGATAATTTGCCAACAGCTTTGGAAACGTTAATTGGACAAGTATCAATTTAAAACATAATTACAAATTTTTTTTATAATTTAGAATTTCATTACTATTATTTAATTAATTTAACTATTATTCATTATTATTATTATTATTATAATTATTTTAAAATTAGAACTTAGTTTTGCAAAATGTTCATTTGTTTCTATTGTTCAGAAGAATTAAAAACAAATGCAGATTTGTTGCTTCATATAAAAATTGTTCATCCTTCTTTAAAAATATTTAAATGCAATGAACATTATTGTCAACGAAGTTTTTCTATTTATTACTCCTTTTGGCGGCACAGAAAGCAAAAGCATTCAGATGAAAATTCACTTAATAATTCACTTAATACTACAGAAAATCAACATAATTTACAACTTGATACAGAATTAAGTACAATAATAAACACAGCTCAAATTTATAATAATGAAATTTTAGTTGAAAATTCTAATACAAATTATGAGTACTTCCATGATGAAGATGACCTTGATAAAAATTCTAATGTTATCTATGACGACATCGACGATGATGATGATTTTGATGACAATTCGAATACAGATTATTTTAAAGAAACCGAAAGGGATGATTTTGCACAGAATTCTTACGATGGTCTTAATTTTGAAAGTAGTTTAAATCTTATAATAACACTTATGATTGCTAAATGGTACAGCATAACAGATTTACCAAGAAAGCGTATTCAAATGCTTATAAATGATTTTACACTTTTTTTATCCGGTCAGGCTATAAATATATTGCGTACCAAAGTTTTGTCAAGATTAGAATTATTAGGTGAAGATTCATTAATATTAACTGATATTAAAAATATGTTTGACAAACTTCAAAATCCTTTTCAAAATTTTGATACGGAGCACAAACACTTCCAATACTTTGTTGATAAAGGTACATTAATTAAACCGTACAGTCATAATATCGGCTTTTACTCTGATTTTAGAAATATTCGTGGTACACAAGTCATTAAACAAATACCAATAACAGCACAATATATACCGATGAATCAAGTATTAACAAAATTTTTTAGCCTACCACAAATATATCATAAAGTTGTAAACTATGTTAATTTTCTGTACAGTAGTTCAAATATAATTTTTAATGTAATTCAAGGGCAACTGTGGAAAGAAAAAATGAAAAACTTTGGAGACAAATTTATATTACCATTAATTTTATTTTTCGACGAGTTTGAAATAAATAATCCGTTAGGTAGCCATAAAGGTACTCAAAAATGCGGTGCTCTGTATTTAAAAATACCTTGTCTCACACCAGAATTACAGTCAAAATTATCGAATATTTTTTTATTTGGAATTTTTAATTCGTTTGATACTAATAATCCAGATGCTTTTAAGCCCGCTGTAGACCAATTAAATAATTTAGAAAGTGAAGGAATCACAGTAACCGTGGATAATGTGCCTAAAAAGATATTTTTTAAACTCATCACTATAACAGGCGACAACTTAGGACTCCATCAAATGTTTGGATTAGCTGAAAGCTTTCAAGCAACATTTTTTTGTCGTTTTTGTAAAACACAACGAAAAGATATAAACATGATATACAGTGAATCTGAATGTGAACTTAGAACTAAAGATAGTTATGACAAGGATCTTCTTTTAAATAATATAACCTTAACAGGTGTATCGAAACCTAGTCAATTTAAAGATTTGAATGATTTTCATTTTATAGATAATGTTGTAGTAGATTTTATGCACGACTTATTAGAGGGTGTTTGCCAATACGATTTGAGTAAAATTTTTTCATATTTTATATCTAAAGAAAACCCTTTTTTTTCTTTTCACGATCTTAATTCACTAATCCAAGGTTTTAATTATAAACTAAATGACACAAAAAATAAACCCCCTAAACTCTTAGATTCTCATTTAAAAAGTGGACGGTGTATCATGACTGCATCAGAAATGCTTACTCTAATCCGAAATTTGCCTATGATAATAGGTCATTTAGTTCCGCCAGAATGTGAGCATTGGCAACTAATAATTTTATTACAACAAATCGTTCTTTTCACTACAGAAAAATTTTGTCAGTTTGGATCTGAGGATATACTTGACGGTTTAATTTCTGATTATTTAATTCTGCTACAGAAATTATTCCCCAATTCATTCAAACCGAAGCATCACTTTTTACTGCATTATCCTCGAGTTATGCGATTAATGGGACCTGTCTGCCATATAGGGGGGATGTCGTTTGAACGTAAACATCGGCCAATAAAAACATCAGCTC
The DNA here is from genome assembly GCF_029852145.1 of Microplitis mediator. NCBI lineage: Eukaryota > Metazoa > Arthropoda > Insecta > Hymenoptera > Braconidae > Microplitis > Microplitis mediator. The sequence goes on along the minus strand of NC_079973.1, from coordinate 11,392,471 downwards.
TAATTTCAATTAGTAGAAAAAATATATTTTACACCCTAGCTTTAAAAAGTTCATTATCATTAAATTATGATTTTTTGCAACCCCCAATTTATCAAGAATTTACGACAGGTCCAAGTAAAATAATAAAAGTTATAAATTTGCAATATTATAAAAATTTTAATTTTTCATCGGATGAAATATCCACAGTAGAGTGGGTTACATTTGATGGCGAGACTTTAAAACCCGGATTGGTTTTAATGTCTGCATCTGAAAATGGCCCTGACTTTTTTTTTGTTGATTATATAATTATACATCCATTTTATAAACTTCTTGTATTGACAAGACAACTGACCACATGTTTTAATAATCATCTTCAAAGTTTTGAAGTTTGTGAAGATTCAAATGTTGCATTAAAATATTTTCCATGGAAAGAATTGCGTCATACTATTATCACGTATGAAACGCGTTTAAACGATGGTAAAAAATATGTAGCTAAAAGATGGTTTTGAATGCAAGTTTTGATTGTATCGTTATAATTATAGATTATCTTGTTGTTTAGTAAACATTACCTGTTTCTTATTTATTATTACTTTGTATTATTATGTACTTCATTGTCATTGTAAGTCATTGATTATTTATTTTATTTATCAAATTTATTAATAAAAATTTATTAAATTTATAACGAATACCTGATATTTTTTTTCATTATAAAGTAGTCAGATAATTTCAGGTAAAAAAAACCTACCAGATAAGACTAACAAGCGAACAAGGAAGCTGTTCGCTTTTTATTTTTTTTCTTGACATAGAAAAAAAATGTCTTTTTTTTTGTTTTGTTGAAATTTATGTTATAGTTGATATTAATTAAACAAATTATTAAATATTAATGAATAAAAAAAAAAATTACAATTTTTGGTATTCTATTTGTTAGGTACCTGAAATTAATTGATTATTATTTAGTATATGTAGATACTACTTTTTCTTTATTAATAATAAGTTTTGATAAACATGTTTCGATTATTTTGAGGTGATTCTTAGATGGGACCCCTTCCCACTCTTTAAAAATATTCAATGTCATCAAGCTGTAATAATCGTATTAAAATTTTATTAATTAATTGAAAAAAAAACATTAATTTTAAAGAGGATAACACAAGTACAATTTTGCTAAAGTATATCGTTTTGATAAAGTATATAGTTTATAAAGAATTACTTACAGGTGTTTTCAATTAAGAGTTATATAAAATTTGTTTAAAAAATTTAAGACTAAGTTATGATGTTTGTTTCATTATTATTGATAAGAACTGGAAGTAATTTTTAAAAAATTATATAATTTACCGAAATTGGAACTACGTTGTCCTTTTTTTATAAATACTGTAGTTTTTTCTTAAACAATCAAATTTTAATACAATTATGACAGGTCAAGGTCATCGAGGATTTTTTAATGGTGGAGGGCACCGTCTAAGAATCTCCTTAATATTTAAATAATAAATTTTGGTATCTTCATTTACTGATAACAAGTTTCCTATTTTAAATTTTTAGTATTTGTAAATACTACTTTTTTACATTGTGGATAGCAAAAATTTGAATCTTTTATTTTTAATTTTTAGTATCCGTGGATACCACTTTTTTTTGTAAATATTTTTTAGTTCTTAGTATATGTGGATACCACTTTTTACTATAGATGTTTTTACTTTTTAGTATCCTTGGATACCACTTTTTCTTGTAAACGTTTTTTAGTTCTTAGTATATGTGGATACCACTTTTTACTATAGATGTTTTTAATTTTTAGTATCCTTGGATACCACTTTTTCTTGTAAACGTTTTTTAATTCTTAGTATATGTGGATACCACTTTTTACTATAGATGTTTTTAATTTTTAGTATCCTTGGATACCACTTTTTCTTGTAAACGTTTTTTAATTCTTAGTGTATGTGGCTACCACTTTTTACTATAGATTTCTTTAATTTTTAGTATCCGTGGATACCACTTTTTCTTATAAATAGATTCCAACTTTCAGTATATATCTTTATATATTAATATGTACGTTTACTAATTTTTGCTCTTCTATGTGTACCAAATTTTAATATAAATAATAGCCACTTTGTAATATATAATGATCCTGGTTTGACATTAGTATACAAATATACTAATTTTAAGTCAAAAATAAACTACAAACTATTAAAATTTTGAGCATCATTTTTTTCCGTGTAATTAAATTCTTATAATTTTAAATCTTTATCTATACATGGATAAAAAATTATGCATAATTTTCCATAATTTACCATGGTAACCGATCCTAGCAGATTTATGAAATATCAACCCATACCGATATAGTTATGGTTATGGTTACTAGAAATTATGGGATGTACGACCAAGATTTCTGAAAAAGTTTCCATTACTATGGGAAAAATTATAAAAAGAATAATGAAGTAAAAATAAGTATCAAGGGTCTAAAAAGAGGTAAACGCGTAAAATTTTCCTTAAGGGGCCCACTCTGCCCCCCTCTCCCCTATATGTTAATAGTTCCTATATCGTGACCAAATTATGCACTGTAAAAAGAGCGGTGTTAAAAATGGACTCGTTTTAACTCCGCCCGGTGTAAAAATGAAATTACACCGGTGTAGGAGGAGTAATTCGGTGGTGTTAAAAATACCGGTGTTAAAGTGGGGTAAGCGGAGTAATACCGGTGTAAAAGCGGGGTAACAGGTGTAAAAGCGGAGTAATGCCGGTGTAAAAGCGGGGTAAATTGCGTCTGCTTGGAGTATTAACTTTAAAGATTATAAAACACAAAAAATGTCAGTTCTTTATGAAAATTAATAAAAAATATCATTTATCAACTAGTATAATAATCGAGTAAGTAAAAATATTCACAAAATAAAATATTTTAACACCGGTCTAGAATATCTACACCGGCGGCGGCGTTATTTTAACACCGGTTTAGAATATTTACACCGGTGGCGGCGTTATTTTCGCACCGCTTTTGGGGGTAAATTTAACACCGATAATTTTAACACCTACACCGCTTGGACATACTCCGGTGATTTTTTACAGTGTGGTAATGAGTTTCATACTCATGGGAATAGTTCCTGTAATCACTTAGGAATATACCTTTAATTCTCATTGTATCCGTTATTCGGTGCATATGGGAATAAACCCTATGCATCACGGTAACCGTTTCCATAATATTATAGCAATCGTTCCTATATTATTGTATGGTAATGGTTACAATAACGTTTAGAAATTCCCCATATTATGGAAATCATTACCATAATAAGTACTAACGGCTTTTATAATATTATGGCAATGGGTACCATAATAAATAATAGTGGTTACTGTAATGTTGTAGTAATTGTTCCTATACTATTATGGTAAGCGTTATCATAGTGGTACAAAAACGATTAGCATAACGATATAGGAACTATTCCCATATCTGAGTATAAATAATTAAGATTTGTTTGTTTATACATTTTATTTTCATCTAACTGATCACATTACTATATTATAACTGACGTATATAAGGAGATATTCCTGTACAAATTTATTAAAAAAAAAAAACAAATTATTAATAAAATCTATTCCATCGTCTAAAATGAAAGAATCATCAATAACAAAACAAAGAACGTACTGATGGTTGTTATACTGTCAGTTGTGATTAAATCTTACTGACTAGGTGGTCTTTAAACTCTTTCGCTTCTGTGTCGTGATCTATGAGAATGTATCTACATAGAAAATACAAAAGAGATATGTCATATATGTTTTTCACTCGGCTCTTGAACTCTAGTTTATCGGATTTTAATTTTATTTTTAATAATACAGTATATCTGTACTGTAAATGTACGTAATTAAAGAAAACCATCAGAGTATAAAAACAAAAAAAAAAAGTACTTCGAATCAACCGAAACAAACAAGCCACTTATGTGTATTTTATTAAACGGCCATAGATTGTTCAGTCATTGATATGCATATTAGGTAATTTTCGATTCAGATCTACAATACAAATCAGTATATCGATAAGAAGATCCAAATCGATAAAAAGCGATTTAGAGTGTTTTACTTATTATGTGATTGAATTTAAGAATGGATATTTTTCATCAGTGGAAAGCACACAAATTTTATAACAAAGTTGCACACTGCATATATACATACACTGATAGAAGGATTTCTTAGCATTTAAAAAATTTTTCTTAGTATTTAAGAAATCATTTCTTAAACATCATTTCTTTGTATTTAACAAATATTTTTTACTATTTGAGAAATGATTTCTTATAAGAAATTAAAATAGTTGAGAAATCATTTCTTAAATAGTAAGAATCATTGATAATTTTTGAAGTTAAAGTTAAATTAATTAATTTTAATATTAAAAACAGTTACACTGTGAATCGAAGTGTTCAAATTTTAAATACCTAAGTGTTTTGTTGCCATTTAAATACGTTGTAGTCGCTTTCTTCACACTTACAAACGTTTAGACTACATTGTATTCAAATGACAATTAAACACTTATTAGGTGTTCAAAATTGAAACACATCGATTCACAGTGTATTTGGTCATCTTTAACTACAGATTATATGATCGGACAATGTATGAGTTTTGAGCTAATAACACCGAATGGTGTAATCGATAACCCCCACACCATGTTAAAAGTACACCGTTTAATGCTTCACACCGAAAAAATTCTATGCGGTCAGTTCACACCAAGGTTACTGTCTAAAGTCCTCGGGGACCATTTTCACGCAAAAACTTTTCTTTCAGTGTACGCAATATTGTAACCTTTATTGATGTAACTGTTAATATACATGTGCGTTAGTTTTTTTGACAGATCGACGTACGTCAAAATGCCATATAAATGAGTGTAAGCCGTTTTTTTAAATGCAATTTTTCTTAATCTTGAGGAAAAATTCTACTGGGTTGGTAACGTGAATAAGACTATATATAGTTACGTGGTTTTGCTCTGTTTCCGAAGATCAGCTTCGAAAGAGCGTTAATGGGAGTAGACGACTTAAACGCTATGTTCTGGCTTATAGCCAATGTTATGCAGCAATGATGGTTGATCTACATACAATTTAAATTTACTTAACTGCACGTCATTCCTTACTACAGAAGGGTAGAAAAGGATATAGCTACAGTCTGTAAACTCGCGACTTTTGATTTGCGACCAGTGCCGACTAAACAGCTGCATGTCAAAGTAAATTCAAGAAATCCTAGATCAGTACGTGTATTACGAAATCAATGATCTTCTCATTCCTCGGATGGTTCAAATCATGTTAGTGCAAATTCAATTAATTATTTTTAAAAATTTTATGGTGTATAAATATTAGGGACATAAATTTTTAATAAAAATGTGTAAGTATCATTATGTTGTCTTTGGTATGAACTTTTCCTTCAAAAAATTAATGATTCGTACAAAAAAAAAAAAGAAACCTTTATTTTTTATAGCTTTCACATTTTTTAAAAATTTATAAATATAAAATACATATTGAGATATCTTACTCGCATATATTTTATTATTCACCTAAAAACAGCACACGTTCATAATGGAGGTAGATTATTGTAGTTAAACTATATTTTTTTTAACTTCAACTTAAGTGTGTTCTATTGTGTACATTTTACGTGATAGAACTAGTCAGTATAAAAGTAAAATGATTAAAATTATGTAATGAAGTGAATAATCATACACTTTCCGAGTCAAAAAACAAATTCGGATTTAAGTCTCAAAGTTCTCAATGAGGTTTTTGAGGATCAATGTAGAATTTGAAGATTGACAACAGTATAGAAAGTTATCCTAGTTTAGTCCTCAAAGTAGTAGTTACGACCCATTTTACCACTTTGAGGACCAAACTGGAATAAAATGATCTGGATTAGAGCCTCAAAATACTCAAAACATATAGGAACAATTTGATCCGCATTTGAACCTCAAAAATCTCTTTCGACGTATTCTCTCCCCTCCCTTTTCTATCTAAAATTTTTCTAACTCCGAAATATAACTTTTCATTCGTTGAGGATTTTGAGACCTTAGCTATGATTTAAAATCGATAAATTATTCGCATTTAGACCTCATAGTTCTCATTGAGGATTTTGAGTACTAAAGTAGAGTTACTTTCTGGGCGGCAAGTAAAACATCAAAGGAATTGAGGCCTTTGAGGACTAAACAATTCGGTTTTTGACTCGGGATTATTATATGAGTCATTTGTAATTAACCTATTAAATATCTTTAAGAAACTTGGAACAGTATATATTTTAACAAATTAATGAACGAACAAATGATAATTTTAATAATACTTTTGATAACAAGAACTACAGATGTGATGCAACGTATCACCTTCTAGACTCGTAGTAAGAACATGTTTTCAATAGGATTGCGTAATACTTTTCATCGATATCACAAGATAATGTAAGCTGGTTGCTGAACTCATTTTTGAGTAAAAGGAAACAGTATAAAAATTTTCACCTCTGTATAGACGGTGGATATGCTACAGTAAATAATGATTACTTAAATTACGATTGTAATTTCTGTCGCTTATTGGACATTTCCTTCACAAATACTTTCTACACTCATTTTACAGGCCACTCAAATAGGTAAATTTTCTATCAATTGAATGACAAGTCTGACAAAATGATATACTGATTTAAGAATGAGTGACTTAAATCAATTTTTACTCAATCAACACGCGATATCTCTCGAACAATCTATTAACAGAAAAAAAATATATTCCTATATAGTTCTGCTAAAACTAATAGACGAAATTCGGTCGAATCATGAAAGTTTCTAGCAGAATTGGTAATTGAAAACGCATTTAATTTAAGATTTATATATTTTTTTTATATAAAGATACTTTAAAATGTTGGGATGTTTTTTTTTTTTTTTTTTTTTTTTTTTTTTTTTTTTTTTTTTTTTATATTATATTTTAAATATATTCTTGACAGCGTAGAGATACATGAAGAAGAGTTTTGTGTGAATTCTACGATAAAAATTTCTCTCAACACATACTACCGTAAAGTTGTATTAGAACTCCGAGTCTGAATAAGCTGACAGAGGAGTATGGTTTACATGTTTACAGAAGAAGCGAGGGATTGAAATGGACCTTTGGATTGTGGATGATCGTGGATACGAGAATGGAGAGATGCTTCATCCATCACGCTTTACTTCGATCACTCGACGCACGCGACTCAAACGAAACCGACAATCTTTAAGATACTTTAATGTCTCTTATATATATTCTTTGTATTATTCTTTTCATGATTCAATACTAAATTATAATAAATTTAATATTTATCTTCTTGGTTATTGAAATTATTCAATATTTCTATTAATCTCTCGTATGTGACACTCTATAATAAGTTGGCTATTTAAATTTTCACGAACCTCTTTAAAACTTATACTTACATTAATTTAATTGTTCTTTAAGTAAAATTTATAAACGCACATATGTAAGTGTATCTTCACAATTCAACGAGTTTCCGAAGCTTATAAAAAAAAGAGCCCGGCGTATTAAGTCATTCAGAAGATTTCATGTTTACATACTTCTAGACTAATTAATGAGCATGAATTTTTTTTTTCATTGGATATTCATTTAGAATAATTTATACTCAAGGATTTTAAACGATATCAGGATTGTTTATTTGAGTGTTGTGTAGATGTAAGTGTGTTTTTTTATATCACGGTATAAAAACAGTACAGAAGATTGAAAATGGAGTGCATCTCATATGTTCTTGATTTTGTGAGGGTCGATCATACCCAACTACTCCCTTTTGAATGTTCAAACCGTGGAGAATAGAGAGACCTCTACATGATTGTCGTAGTATTTATAGTTAAAATTTTAAGTTCTAATACCTCAGACGTATGTCAGCCTAGTGAAAAGCAGACGAGACTTTTAATTAATAGGACGCAAGTTCAATTCCGTCTAAAGTCAGTGATTTTTGAACAATTGAATTGGAACGTCAAAATATTGAGTAACCTTGACGTCATTTCCTTAATTTAAAAAAGAAAGTACATGCGTTAGTATGATAGTGTGCCGCCTTGAATCAAGTCGCTAGTGTCTCAAACCAAGAGAATGAAATACTTGGGACAAGAATATCGTGCTATTGGTCAAAGACAACGAAACATTGAAACAACGAAATATATCAAAAGTGGCTTCAAAAAATTATAGTTTGCTTATGACCTTAAACATGCAACACATCTACAGTATGTTGACACAACACACTTGTTTTAGAAGTGAATTTGCCGTGTAAGTTTGGTCGAGTGATCAAATCCACACTAAAAATAAATACTATTGATCAAAATTGAATACTTATATTTTTAATGACATTGAATTATGTATAGAGAAAGCATAAATATAAATTTTTCTGAAACTATAAGACTTGAACATGCCTTGCTGAGACTCAACGCTCTTATTAGCTCCGCTGTGTCCAGAGGCGATACGGCCTACGTCTATTTCTCTTTATTTTTCAAACCATCGCTGTATTTTCTTAAAAAATAAGATTCTACCGTGTCTCTGGTCTTTTTAATCTGACAAGTCAACAAGCTATTAAAAAATAAATCAAACCTCTAAAGCCACAAGGGAATTCTTGCAAAACTAAAATAGGATCAACACAAATCATGTTCCTTTACCGTCAACTCAAATCAGGCGTTGATTCAAGAACAACAAGCGAATTATATTAATTGACGCTATTATATTCGTTATTATAAATCAAGCAGAACAAAATTGTCAGTTACTCCAAGACAAAAAAGGAGAGGATTTAGTTGAAACAAGCTTTACACTCAGAAAATTAAATAATAGAAACTACTATCTAGGTATGGTAAAATTTCTACTATCAATCCGATAGTAGTGAATATTATTTAGATGATTGTATAAATCATCTAGATTGTAATATTCACCATATTTATAATAATTGTTACAATCCTGTATGTTAACTAGAGTTAATTAATACTATTATTCTAAATAGTTACATTTATAATCCAGGTGGTAACAGTTACCATCAGAAATTATAATATAGTGACAAGGTTCAAAAAATACTAAATGTTGATAATGACCAAATTTTATTAATTACTCAGTGCTTGGATGATTGTTATTTTGAATCGCATACTCAATCATTCAAAGCTATTGACAGAAGCTCTCTCGCTTGGAAATTTTTATTTTACGCTGATCTCGACGACTGTACGGTAACTTATTTCAAAATTTTAAACAATAAAATGTACATTACTAAATTTTGGATTTAAATAGAAAATATTTGTTTACAATTTGAAAGTAAAATTAAGATAGGGCTAGTACGCCAATCAAGAGTTTATAATATAAATAATTTTAATACTTGTATTTTAACTTTTAAAAAATTGTCATTTTCTTGTAAAAATTTTCTAAATAAAACTTAAGTATGTTTGCCATCATATTTGTATTCGAAAATTTACAATTTTGCTGCAGTACTTGAAAATTATTGAATTTTCGATCAATTTTTTCATTGCAATCAATAATATTAATTACTATCCTGATAGTAACTGTTATCTTCCTGATGGTAATTGTTACCATCCTGATAGTAACTGTTACGAAAATTATTGCAGAAGTTATCATCCAATAATTATTAATTCTATTAAAAAAAATTATAACACTAACTATTTTTGCATTGAAAACCGTTCCAACCATTCAAATGATTGGAATTAAAAATTTACCATAATAAACACAATTACTTAATTTTCTGAGTGTACTCTACACTTCATTGAACTTTCAAGAACCTATTATTATCTATAATCCTAATTATAAATATGTAATCCATTTATTCACAGATTAAAAAAACGTTTATGAATGTCAACTTTTAAATTTAATACCGTGATGCGAAGAATTTAAAAATATACATATCTGATAATGAACAATAAAAAACTCATCATTTATTAATTGATAATGGCCAAGGGATCCAACAAAACGTTTTAGATTTGTGATATAAATTCGCAGTGTATTCAACTTACTAAACAAACACGCACGCGTCCACATTCATATCTAGACAAGGGCGCGAGAGATGCTACGTTGTATATTCCAATACCAGAAAATTAATGACTTACCTTCTACAAAGGGAACAATGCAGTCAGCTGCGAGTCTGACGTGTTCGCGTACGAAATGCTACTCAAACGATGAGTATTTGAGGTTCAACACAAAAACTTATGAGCTCCGAGCCACCATAGACTGTAGTATATATACTCTCTTTTCCTAATAAACAACTCTAACTGTGTCTTTTTGATTGATTTTATAAATCATTAGAAAAACAATAATATTAACGATGTGTTATATTTATATATATGGATTATCCTTTCAAATAGATTTTATCGCTAAAAGAAAATTTGTATTCATCGTTGATATTTTTTCTTAAAAGACCTATTGTCTTAATCATATTTATCTTAATACACAGGTAGAAGCTTTGTGAAAATTTAACATAAATCGTGTGTTGCAAACAGCCTACTTTGATAAAGTCTCTATTTTCAATCATGAGGTCAATCGGATAAAAGGGAACAAAGACAAAAGCTAGGGTTTTTTATTTTTTCTAAATATTTTTTTCCCAACAGCTAAAATTAAAAACAAGAACGAATAGACAAGGAATAACACAGTCTATACCTTATAAATAAATAATTAAACAAATACAACAAATCAAGAACAGCCAGGATGAGAGACACTGTTAACATCAGTCAACATTCCGAATATTAAATACCAAAAAATACTTAAATAGGTCATTTTATTTAGTTTTTATGTAACTTATGTACTTAATATTATAAATTTGATAAATAAATAAAAAAAAAAAAAAGGAACATTAGTGAAATGGTTTTTATTGCAATGAATCGGACTGTGAATGTGCGTACTGATACGCAAAGCCTTAATAGTTTATATAGAAATATTTTGAAATAAGTCGCGTCATTGTCTTAAAAATGAGAGGCATTTTCTAATATATCAATTTCAGTTAAAATTACCTATAAGTTAAGCATCTAACAATTATGTATAGTTTGTGATATAGTTTACTTATTATTAGCTGTGAATTATTCTTGACATGTGAACTGTTATAGACATATTACTTTAAACTTGAGTAATTGTTTGATTAATTGATATAAGAAAATTAGGAATGTTGTAATTAATTTTTTATCGTAAAGAGCCGAAGTTTCTTGTTGATGACCGTATATTTAAATTTTTATTTGACTAATAATCAACAGATTTGAGCTTAGATTACATTATTAAGTCCCTAATTAAAACAAACGATTCGGAACGATTTTCAATGTTAAATGCTCATAAGAAAAGCAATTCAAAAATATTCAAAGTATTCAAAAGCATTGAAAAGTATTTAAAATATTTCTTTTTCTAATCGTTCCTTTTATTGAGGGGTAATTATTGTATTTATAAATTAGAATTGTAATCATTTGCTTTTTCGAGAACTTAAAGAAGTCACATTAATAAATTGATGAAACATCGTTCAAAAAATTAACGTTTGATTAATTAATTAATCAATTGTCCATAATATTCATGATGAATTTTAGATAATTTAGAAGCTTACTTTTTTTGAGTATTTTCAATTTCTTGTATTCATATTTTATACATTATTTGAGAAGTTATCAGCACCTCTTATGAAAACTCTAAATGCGGGATCCGAACTTTTAAAACCGAGAGAACAAGATACTTTAGTTATAGATCTAAATCGTGAGGGGATCTATGAATTATGAAATAATCACCCTGATTCAGGTCGGAAGCAGACTGTCCATTTTAATCACTTCTGGCGTGTCTCCTGGTTATACCCAGTAGTCTGTGCGAAGCTGTACTTTGTGAAAAGATAGTAAGCCTCGTGCTAGCATTTATTTATGGCCCTGGGTCGTCGAGACGCGCAGTAGGACCGCCTTTACATCAAACATTTTGTACTCTCTACCACCCACAGAATAAAATCTTTTTCTCACCATTATCGTGATTCCGGTTTATGATGATTTCTTTTAGAAATAACATAATTATTATATCATAATTGTTATCATACCAAAAATATTTAAAATGACTAACAGGACATATTTTTAAAACTCAATTTTTTTTTTATTTATATTGTAATTTTCAAGACATTTAAAAAAAACATATTTTTTCCATATTCCAGTAGCAATTTTGCGAATTTATTTCAAAATCTACCCGTATGAAAATAACATACATGGTCAAAATATATGATAAATGTCAGAAAATATATGTAGCCAATTTAACTATATTTTCTGATATATTTTTTTTTATATTAAATAATATAATATTCGTCATATACGAGTCCGTATATGTTTAGCATATATAAAATATATATGTCAATCTTATACAAAAAATATATTTTTATCATATATGAAAATATATATTCTTGTCATATACGAAAACTATATTCTGATCATATATAAAAACATATATTTATATTGTGTATGGAAAAAAAAACTTTCTTATTCGTATATGACTAACTCCAATTAAATTAGATCTAAATTTTAATGTATTCTTCAAATTGTAGTTAAAATTTTCAAAATTAGTTAATTTGATGCAAATATATATATATACTCATATACATATAGGGGAAGGGGGGGGGGGCAAAAGGGGGTAGGGTAGGCAAAACGGGGTACCCCCAAAATTTTATAAAAAAAAGTTTTATATTTTTAATGGTTTTTAAACATTCCAAAATCACTTCTGTTAATATAATTAAGCGTTACTTTGAATTTTTTTTGATAAACGTTTTCAAAAATCAATTGTCAGTTGAAAAATATTAATGACGTTTGTTTTATGATAAAAACCAATAAAAAATTTTTTTTTCTTCTTTTGTCCCCAATAAACATGTAAAATATAATTTTTCTTCATGTAAATTACTTACAAAAAAATTCAACTCGATCAAATTCGTTTAAAATCCAGAAATTTTTTTTTTTTACTTTTTTTAGGGGGTACCCCACTTTGCCCGCAGAAATGAAAAATTTTTTTTTTCAACGGTAGCTGAAAATTTCTTCTATTTACTTTGAATATCATTAAAAAAAAAAGATATAGCGTATTTGAGTCCTCAAAAACTTGCTATTTCCTTAAGTACCCCCTTTTGCCCCTCCCTCCCCTACATATACCAAATAAAATAAATGCTTAAATATAACAAAGAAAATGTATGGTGCCATATATAATATAAATTATATGCTACCATATATTTCATTTCATATAAAAATTTTATATGTTTTGAATACAAAAGGAATATATCAATACAATATATTATAAGGTAAATGTAAATGTATATATAGCTTAATATAAAAAACATATAAGTTACATACATGGAATACATATAATTACTATTGTTTATAATTTTATATTAAATCGGCCAAAATCTCTATGTGATTTTTTATAATATACAATATAATATATCATATATTTTTTTGTTGCAAACATTTTCGTATAGGATGCGAGCTTATGCGCCATGACCGATGTCTATATTTCATTATCTTTCTCTAATAAATAATGTTTTTATTTGGCACCCATATTAAACAATCGAACATTAAAATTGTTCAATAAGTGTCAGCTGGTAATAAAAATAATTTTTCACGGTTGGATTTGAAGAAGTCTTTACATAGGTCATAATTTTAAGTACACAAAGAAATCAGAGTTTATGTGACAAAGTACAACAAGGGTCGAGGTAAGGTGCCTACGAAAGATATTTCTGGAGCGTAGAAAATCTCACACATGCCGTTAAATATTTTTTTAAGTGTACTCGTGTGAGTAGATATTTTATAAGAATACGTATGATAACTTGAATAAATATAAACAATTTATATAATACATCACTTCTAAAAAACGGACTCCTCAAATCTAAGAACATTATTAATGATGGTTTTGAGCTGATAAATACAACGGAAAATTTTCGTTTTTCGGGTAAAATATATGCAGAAAAATGAAAACTCAAAAAATTTTAGTTCCTAATTTTTATCTTCTTAATTTACCGATTGATGATTTTGCAATAATTGGAGGAATTCATGAAAGCCTAAAGATATTTATATTTCAAAATTAATCGGTCGAAAAATTCTAATTATTTAAAAAACAAAAAACTTTTATTTATTTTTTCGATAATTGGAAAATTGTTAGACCAATAAATCGCTAAATTTTGATCACTTCTCAAAGTTAATAAAAAATTTTAGTTGAAAACTCGTAAATCGGTTAAAGTCAATAAGAAGTTATACAATATTTATATACGCACACACGCACACAAACTTGTATCGACCTGAAAATGGTCAAAAAAGTTACCTAAGACCTCAAATTGTCAACATATGGCGAAAATTTCAAAGCTGGAAACCGGACTAAAATCAATAGCTTGCTTCCTTATTTTAATTTTCAGTTCTCACGGCAGGAGTTTGAAAATATTTTTCAGTAAATGATAATTTCAGCAAAAAAAAAAAAAAAAATTGTTACTTTTCTGGTTGGTATTACAGTTAAAAAATATTTTTTTTTATTACATCATTTTTTAACTCCAAAGCATCGAATATGTCGATATAGATTTCATACTTTTTTTCTTCTGATTTCAATATACTGTAAAAATATATAGTAAATTTTCAGTTAAATCGATTCGATTAGTCGAACAAAAAAAATTTGATCCGATTTGATAATCTTCATCAATGCATACAAATATGTTCCGAAAATGTGAACAAATTGTACCAAGACTCTAAATTTTGGTATGATGCTCCTACTTGGCCGCGATATTATACAAAATTATAATCGGTTATGTAATGCGGTACTTGAATTTTATGTTAAAAACCGAAAACTCTTTTGTTGTGAACCTCGAGAATTCCCCAGTCCTTAGCTCGCCGAGCTCGTAAATTTTAAAAGCTGAGGGTGATCCTTTTTGCCTCCTCGGGGGGTTTGTGAACCGAAAGGCGACTGAAAAAGCATCAAAGATCAAGAATCCCCATGGCGCATCTTGGCATATACAGCGCAGCAACAGGCGGCCTACTTCGAATCCCCGTGAGCACATGTACTACCACCATCCGTCGACGTGATCCTAGATATGCGCATTCGATGTGAATAACCACACTTACGATGGCAATTTATATTCGAATAAACGATTTGTATATTTAACCAGGGCACGTGCAAGAAAATTTACCCATTAAATAAATTATGTCTCAAATAAAACATTTTCTGTTATTTCTTTATCAATTTATTGAATGCCTTTACTTTAATAACTTTTCTTTTCATGATCATTAGAAAATAATTTCAAATCATTTTATAAGTGGCAGTACAAAGGAGAAACGGAAATATATGGCGAATTTTATTACACACAATAAACAATAGGAATTTTCTCGTTTACTGAAAATGATTAGCTCAATTGATTATGAGTTTATCTTGAATTCTTTTAGATTCTCTTTGTATGTACGATCGGATATGATTAATGATTATGGTCATTTGAAATAATCAATTAACTTAATTGAAAGATTTATGATTCTTTCACTATAGTTTTGGTTGCTCGATGAAAAATGCTATACTCAAAAAAATTTTGAGTTGCAGTTACTATAACACGTCTATTAAAAGCGTTTAGTTGAGGTTTAGGCAGGCATTTAACGTCGCATGTCAACTATTGAACCCTAGTCGAAAAATAGAACCTCGTTTGAACCTCTATAGTGCAAAAACGGAAATAAGCGCAACATAGAGGTTCAAATGAGGTTCTAGAATATATTTATTTGCAGCCGCGATTCGAGATTGGAACTGAAGTTCATTGTTGCGATGCGGGAACTCACATTTCTCGGTTTAGATGTAGAATAAATACACACGGAGAGAATAAGGGCAAAAGTTATCATTTAGTTATAGTAAAATTTTTAAACTAAATTCAATGGTAGTGAATATCATTTAAATTATGAGATACACTGATAGGAGAATTTTTTAGGATTTAAAAAAAAATTCGTTTTAAAATGATTCCAAAAAATTCCCGCATGTGGAACTTCGAAACATGAGACAGATTAGAGCTTCGAATGGAACTTTTTTGGAACGTTAGTAATTTTGATGGTAAAAAAAAAGTTTTTTTGAGCAAATTTAGAGCAAAAAAAGGACGTTCTCGGAACTTTTTTGGAATTTCTTATGGACGTTTTTTTTGTTCTATAAAAAATTCAAAAGTAGTGATTCTTGAACTATTTTGGCATGTTTTTAGAAAGTCTTTATTCGACAAAAGATGCAAGAGTAGTGATTTTGGAAAGTTTTTGGAACACTTTTTTTAGTCCATAAAAAAGTCGAAAGTGGTGATTCTGGAACTTTTTGGAATCTTTTTGGAACGTCTTTTTTAGCTTCCGAAAAAAGTCAAAAGTGGTGATTATGGAACTTTTTTGGAATGTCCATATAAAATTCCAAAAAATTTCCAACGACGTGATTTTTGGACTTCAAACTAGCTCATAAAAACTTTTTTTTTACGATTAAAATGACTAACGTTCCAAAAAAGTTCTATTTGAAGTTCTAATCTGTCTCATGTTTAGAAGTTCCACATGCGGAACTTTTTTTTAATCTTTTTGGAATAAATTTTTTTCACACGGACAATAGTACGAAAATTTTGTCCCAAATATTCAATTTTCTTAGTTTGAGACACTAGCAACTTAATTCTAGTCAGCACTTTATCATACTAACACATGTGCTTTCTTTTTTAAATTAAAAAAATGACTCTAAGGTTACTCAATATTTTATGTTCCAATGCAATCTTTAAAAATCACTGACCCCGCGCAGGATCGAACTCACGTACTTTGAATTAGAAGTCTTGTCTGCAATCTACTAGGCTAACATACTTCCAAGATTTTACGACCTAGAATTTTATTTCGACAACGGTATAGAGGTCTCTCTATTCTCCATAATTTGAACAGTCAAAAGGGGGAACTTAAAAATCAAGAGACTGATTTTCATGAACCGAATTCTTACTATTTTTTGAGTCGGTAATACAGTTAGAACAAGAATTTTAAATTGCGAAATATTTCTCGCGCCAAGAAATCCTTTTTTTCGGTGAATCTCAGCACCTCAACTAAACGCTTACATTAAAGTGATATTATAGTTACTACAACCCGAAATTTCTCTCAGTGTATGAAATGTCAAGAAGTCTTTTATATGATAAACATTGAATATGAAAGTTCTTACGTATATTAATATCATTAAGAATTACAAAAAAAGTCATATATACGTACTTTGTGTATGTGCATAACTTGGTCATTGTCAGAAAATAAAGCGAATCATCATACTATTGCACGCTTAATATATTCGTCAAAATTAACCGTCGCTTTGTGGAAGTATTTAAAGAGCGAGTTTTAATTTAACAATAAATTGATATACAAATATGTGTATGTGTAAATACAAGATGATCAGACTTTCCAAATATATTTATTATGACTTCTAATGTAATCTATAATTAAAACGTATGTAACCAAATTTTGTTAAAATTTAATAATAGAATAACTCTGTGGACCAGTTTTAAAAGATTTCACTGTTTGTTTAGAAATATTCAACTCCACTAGTGGGGCAAGTTGAGCAGTTTGGAGCGCTCGCGCATTTCTGGGGATACCTTGTAAATTTACACTCGGATCGGTTTTGTGTCGCTAGACCATTTGAAGAAGACTAAATTACGAACCTAACATCACAAAGAATGATTAAATCCGATTCATCGTCTTAAAGTTATGAAAGGTCAAACCAAAAAGTGATCAACTAGCCTCGCTCTGCCCTACAAGTACACAGAAAAAAATGATGACGATACGAAATGCAAACAAAAATTTTCTTGGCCCGAGAAATTTTTTTCTTTCTTCGAGGAAGTATACGTTTTCAATTCATAATGCCAAAAATTTTCTAGGGCGAGTAAACATTTTTTGCGCCGAGAAATCCTTTTTTTCTGTGTACCAAAATAATATGAGCAATGATAATTTTTCTAATTTGTCTTTCATGATTTCTCTTGAACAAATTAATCAATTTAAAACTTCCACGATAACTAATGAGCGACAGTGAGACCAGCATTCAATTGAATTTCAAAAGAAATCAATTCAGAGCTTTTCAAGTGATTAAACAGCTTCATAGAAAAAACTTTTCTAATCGTTTTTTACTTAAATAGCCAACAAATAATAATTATTGAATTAGTGTCAACATTGAAAGAGAAAAATTTGATAAATTGATAGAACAATTCGAAACAATCGGAAACTATTAGACACTAAAGTTATCAACATTGAAATCTGTTTAAAAAACACATTTCGAAAATCAAACTACAACCGATAATTCTTATTTATTTATAAGTCTTCAATTTTTATAGCGGAAAGTCAACAAATCTATTCACAGTGACGTTTGGTTGTTGGTCACATTCTCCGCTTAGGTCATAAGTTTTCTATAAATAGACTTATTTTTCATGGTGGAACTTAACACGTAGTTTCATCGTGGCTCGAGACTATGTTACATATCTTTAATTACTATATATATTGAAACGTAATAAAAAATATTTTAAACCAACTTGCAAGCGTTACTTCTATACTACCGTTATTCTGTTGCTACAATATTTATATTTAGTGTATCAGCATTAGAGAGTGCCATTGAAAAAGTAAGCAATGAATTCCACGATTGAAGATGTCAATTTTCATTGTTTGACATCACAAGAAAATTTTAATTCAACATTGGATTTAGTACCTTCTTTTATTTGCGCTATCAGAATTCTCAATTAAAATTTATTGTATCTAATCACATTTTTCTTTATAGACAGTATTTGAGATCGATTGACTATAATTACACTGTAAAAAGAGCGGTGTTAAAAATGGACTCAACTTAACACTTTGTAGTGTTAAAATGAAATAACACCGGTGTATGCGGTATTAAAATACTGGTGTTAAATCAGTGTACAGTTCAATATTCATTAAAAAATGTATATGATAATAATTTATTATAGGAAAACAATAGTAATTATTATTATTCGATTGAATAATAATAATTAAATACTATTATAGTCTAATAAAACACTATTAAGAAAAGCAATAATGCAACTGTATAATTATTTATGGTATACGTAATTTATTTAAAAATTCCACAATTTTAGACCCCCCATTTTAATCACCAATAATTTAATTAATTAATAAAAACACTGTTTAGCTGTATAGTGATCGAGTAATTAAAAATATTCACAGTAAAATATTTTTAACACCGAAAAATATTTTAACACCGGTAAAGAATATTTACACTGGCGGCGGAGTAATTTTAACATCGCTTTCGGTGTTGTAATTTAACACAGAAAATTTTAACACCTACACCACCTGGACTTACCCCGGTTTTTTTTACAGTGTAGTTAATGATCTACTGAAAAAATTTGAATTTCAAAAAACAATACGTTACACAGTTTTCTGATTTTTTCAACAACAATCAGAAAATAAATTTGTTTACAATGTGAAAAAAAATTTCCATCAATTTTCAATGAATTTTGTAAGCCGTTTTGAGATGAGCCAATTTTTTAATGCTTTGGAATTAATATTTAATACAAAATGATCTATTTTTGGTTAGCAGTAACAGTTATATTTGTTGATAGAGATGAAAAATAAGATATTTTTAAACTTGACAAGCTCAGAAATATCAAGTCTTAACAAACAAAATAAATCTTATGAATAAGCTCTTTAAGCTGAAGAACATTCCACAGTAGCTCTGCAATCTCTTAAACAAAATTGACATGCATTTTTTCACAATAATTAAATCTTTATGCTCTTAGTACCATGTACTTAAATTAAGATTATGGATGATAGATAAAATGCTTCCATGCACTGGAAAAAAAGTTTTTAATGAATCGTTTTAAGTAATAGTATGTATCTAATAATAATTATACGTGATATTATAGTATATTATTAAATGTCATGAATAAATGGTGTAACATTCATTAACCCTATTTTCTACAGGGAAGTAATACCGTTTTTGGCCACTTTAGGGCCAGTTTTGGGCATTTAGAAATTTAAAATAAAATAATTTGTGAAATACGCAATGATATTATTAATTTTTTAGTGGTGTTCGAAGATACTTTTAACACAATATTACAATGAAATTTTTTTAATACGTTTCCATTAATTAAAATGGAGTACTAATTGTCCAAAAATAAAGCAGTGGTCACAAATGGTACTTCTACCCTATTGAAATCATACTTTAGTTTAGTTACGCTGTGAAAAGTTGGGAGTTACTATGGATTTTGTTTCAATCCGCATTCACTTCGGGTCGAAATTCTAACACTTAAATGAATTTCTATCTAATAGAAACACAGAGAAAAATGCAGGTCAAAATTAAATAATAATTACAACCACAATGAAAAATTTTCTATCTCAAATAAAAAATGACAATCCATAAAAAAAATCACGATGGTTTGTAGAAAAGTAATTTTTTATTTCAATCATTACTATCTAGATTGTAATTTTCACTTATCATAATAATTACAATAAAGCTTCGTTAAATTTTCGCTTGAAAAAATAAATGTTTACTTATTCATACAAAAATAGCTCAATGTTACAAAAAGTAGAAATTGTTAGGGGAGGGAGGGGCAAAAGGGGGTACTTGAGGAAATACCAAGTTTTCGAGGACTCAAATACGCTAAATCTTTTTTTTTTTAATGATATTCAAAGTAAATAGAAGAAATTTTCAGTTACCGTTGAAAAAAAAAATTTTTCATCTCTGCGGGCAAAGTGGGGTACCCCCTAAAAAAGGTAAAAAATTAAATTTCTGGATTTTAAACGAATTTGATTAAGTTGAATTTTTTTGTAAGTAATTTACATGAAGAAAAATTATATTTTACATGTTGATTGGATACAAATGGAAAAAAAAAAATTTTAATAGTTTTTACCATAAAACAAACGTCATTAATATTTTTCAACTGACAATTGATTTTTGAAAAAATTTACCAAAAAAAATTCAAAGTAACGCTTAATTATATTTACAGAAGTGATTTTGGAGTGTTTAAAAACCGTTTAAAATATAAAATTTTTTTTTATCAAATTTTGAGGGTACCCTGTTTTGCCTACCCTACCCCCTTTTGCTCCCCCCCCCCCCTTCCCCTATTAGACTTATTAAAAGTTAGTATATTAGTCGCAACTTTTGTTTCGTAGTTGATAAATATTACATCGCCAATGTAATTCTACGGAGGTAAAGTACATTTTAGAATGTTGGTAAGACAAATTGCTACGCCGGAAAATAAAATTACTATTTGAGATTGTAAAAATTACTATCTGGAATACATCTTTCACAAAGCGCGTTAACTACTATTCACTAAGTACAATAGTAAAAATTATTGGTACATTATAATTTTTATTTGTCACTAGTAAATTTTATTTTGAATGCAGTAATTTTTATAATCAACAGAAATTATTATTCTAAATAATATGTTGTAATTTTTACTTTGAGTTATGCAAAAGTTTTGATTTTTTCTTAACGTTTTGAGATTACTTCTCAGATTGTAATTTTTTTTTCAAATTTAGTCAAAATTACTTAATTTTTTTCTCCGTGAATAAATTTTCTGAGAAATATAATTATTTTAATAATAATTGATCCAGATGTTAATAATTAAAAATACTATATTATGTTTTTAATTCATAAAATTTTTCAGTAACTCATTTAATTATAATTTGATACAATGCATAGTAAAAACGTTACATTATTTAATAGTTGTAGTGACGTAGTGTTGATTATTCGTTAATATTTCGGTGCAATATAAAATATTATTTTGTGGTATGGCTGACGTAAGTCATATGACAGTTTGTGACTCTGTGAAAATGTAGTAATGATGGAAAATGGAAAATCTATTTCTTTAACTTCATAAACGTGAAAATTTTCACTATCAGCTGCTTATAATTTTATTAAATTATTTCACGTGAATGTCTATAAAGGGAGTCCGTAATTATTTCCGTAAATATATATGTCAAAATTGAAAAGATCTTATCTCACTATACATCAGTATTTTACTCGGCAATTTTTACTCCTATTTATTCTGCAGTTTTTTTATAATTAATATTTTTCAAAACTCCGGAGTGAAATCAAAATTCATTTACTCCGGATTTACTCCGTATTCACTGCGCTTATTTTTTACAGTATAAATTTATTTTGATTCAATGAAAATGTTTTTACACAATTTGTTGTTTTACTGTACCCATAAATAATTAATATTAATTGTTTAATTATGTATTTATTAATCATGATATTATTAATAAATATTCTCCAAAAAACGATTCTTATTTCGCTCGAAAATATACAAGACTAAAAGTTAGTCGATGTCATCTAGTTGGCCTTCAAATTTTGTCAGGCATTTAAAATCCATGTAATTGTTGACAAATTATAGACCGAAAATTTTTGCATATCTTGTATTGTCAGTTTTTCTAACTGATTCACCAACGAAAGGATATCGTGTATAGTTACAGTGTCCTTGAACGCCCATTCGAAAGGGTACGTATATAAATCAGGTAATTTTTTAAAATGAATGTAGAAGATACCGGTGCCCTTGAAATTTTTCGAGTACGCAAATATAAATCTTCTAGTTTAGAATATTTCCAGCATTAGCACTTCATTGTCGTAATTCTCAAGAAAGTTAACCATCTAAGTTATGAAATAGAAAACATTATTTTGAACATTTTATTTTAAAATCTCAGCAATTCCGTCAACTCTGCTATGAAAGAAAAAAAAGAATGAAAGCAAAACTAATCGTTCTTCAGTCATTGTCCGAAGTTAGAATGGAAATAATGCGATGATTCTTAAATAAAACAGACGTAATTTTTTTTTTTTTTTTCATTATTTAAACATAAAAATTCGAGTACACGAAATTCTATAAAAATTAGTTATCTATTATGAAGCACAGAACTAATGACTATACAACTCAGAAGGTAATTTAGTTATTGTAGATATCAAGCATTTAAAAGTCAAATCTCAAACAATAAAGTATTACTGAGAGTACGAAGGCTATCTTGGTTTGGTTACGAGCGATGATGAAGAAGGGAAAAGTTAACCGCTACCCCTCTCCTTGTCTCACAATACGACCTGATTTATGGCCTGAGCACACATATATAGAGTTACACACGATATCATAATACCA
The DNA here is from genome assembly GCF_029852145.1 of Microplitis mediator. Lineage (NCBI taxonomy): Eukaryota > Metazoa > Arthropoda > Insecta > Hymenoptera > Braconidae > Microplitis > Microplitis mediator. The sequence continues at coordinate 11,369,473 of NC_079973.1, read as the reverse complement.
TTAATTCTTCGTCAAATTCCCCGCTGACTGAATCATACCGGTCCAGCGCAGTAAATCACGTTAGGACTAATGCACATGCCGGCCGCGTGCAGATCCGATTGAATGAAACGAGAAGTGTTTCTTGTCTTCTTATCTGTTTAAATAAGTAAGAGAGGGCACAAGAGGCAGGTGAATTCGGTTTATGAAAATTATCCGTCGGTTAGGAGAGTGAGATTATCTACATTAAATTACAATTTAAAAAAAAAGATATATGCACTGGAAAAAAGATTTATTTGAGCCAAAGATGTCGTATATTTGGATATGGCCAAATAAATATTTAATTGTGAGAAAAATATAATATATTTTAGTAGTTTAATTGCGTGAAATAAGTGATTTATTTGTGGTAAAGAAATGATCCCATACGAAAAAAATATATATCCGGGCAAATCTGGAATATGTCTCATACATACAGATACATACGGATATCTATTTTTTTCGTATAGGATCCAATTACTACAAATACATAAGGGCTTCAAATACATGTATAGTATCGCCAAATTTTAGGTTATTTGTCACAAATTTAATATCTTTACCACAAATATATTAATTACTTACCACAAATAAATTATATATGTCCGTTAAATTATAAAATTTTGTTGTATCAAATATATTTATTAGTCATTAAGAAATATTTTTGAAAAAGCCACAACTAAATTGATTTATTTGGGACAAATATTTATTTTTTTCAGTGTGCTACTAATATATTTTACTTCTATGTGCGTTAATTTTTATTCCCGAGTCGAAAAATTAGATCTGTTTCGAAAAAAATTACAAATTTAAATATTTTTGACTTAAATTTATTCTATACATGGAGAAAAATGGCTCGAAACTTACCGATTTTTATTATGGTCGACCATACTTGAAACAGGAAGTGAAGCATCCAAAAAATTACTATGCTCCTACGAAAATTGATATACTGTATCACAAAATTTACTACGCGCGAGTTATCGATAAGCTTTAATAACAATTACTTTCATACATTATAATAATTGTGATGCATAGTAATTTTTTGGATGCTTCACTTCCTGTTTCAAGTTTGTCGACAGCATAATAAAAATTGGTATATTTCGGGCCAACATTTTTCTCCGTGCATGAAAATTTAGTCAGTTCTTGTCTGTACTCGTCCCTATCCAGGCTAATTTCAGACTTATTTTCGTATTATATTTAGTCTGTTTTTAATTACTTTTAGATTAAGCCCGAGTCAAAAAATAAATTGGAATTTAAGTCTCAAAGTTCTCAACGAGGTTTCTGAGGATCAATTTAGAATTTAAGATTG